>NW_006784922.1:3660850-3699969 GCF_000442215.2 Lipotes vexillifer | reverse complement strand
CCCGCCCTTTGTTGTTAGTAGGAAATAGGCTTCATTCAGCCTCCTTGACCTTTCCTGAGTTCCAAAGGGCAGATTCAAACAGTTGCTTATCAGGGAAGGGAGGAAAGGCAGAAACAAAGGAGGAACAATCAAGACACAGTAGTGCAACATTCAAGCACGTTCCTGGTTCCTCTTCAAGGAATATACATAACCGTATCTGAGTTCTCCTGCAGGAACTAAGGCCTCACCCAGGTGGAGGATGGTAACTTCAGGCTGACCACAAGATTCCTGGAACATTGCCTTGTTACCTCACCACCAACCAATCAGAAGAAAGTCTGTACACAGTGGAAGATAATAAAGACTCTGACCCCCCTCCGCAAATGATTCTCCCTTTAAAAACTTTCATGGTTGAGGAGAATCTTCAGAGTTGGATCTTGGACATGAGTCTGCCGTCTCCCTGGGTTGCCAGCCTCCTGAATGAAGCAACATTTCCATTCCTACCAACACTTGTCTTTGGAGTACTGGCTTTGGAACAGAGAGCAGCCAAACCTGAGTTCCGTCACTTAGAAAAAGTCTTCTTGATGTTAATCTTGACTTGCCTCCCTGTACCTTTCACCTATTAATTCAAATCCTCGCCACTAGGATTATATAGAAAAATGCTACTTGCGCAATTTGCGTCTTGGTGTGGTGAGTGCTTTGGTGAGGTGCGTGTGTGTGTGTGTGCACACATTAACACCTTCGTGTTGGGTACCTAGAGTTGTGTGTGGTCCATCGTGGGGTGGGTCTTGATGCCTTGGTATGTCTTATGATACCGGAAAGACCAGTACTCTGAATTAGGCTGATGTAATTTAGTGAACTATAATTTATGGAAACAATTTACAGGTTAAATGGGGGAATAAAGAAGATGGTTAATAAAGGCAAATTGTCCACTGACACATTCCTCTTGTTAAATTGACTTGTAATCAACAGTGCATTTATTGCAATAGTCCATTTCCTTTACTGAAGAAAATTTTTCCCTCAACCTACTTTCTCTCTCCTCTCTTTCCCCATGTCTCTCTTCCTGTTTCCAGATCAGGTGTAGGCTCAAAGCTAGTCCTGGCTCTACTACCAAGTAGTTTTGTGACCCTACACTAGTTTCTGAACCTCTCTACTCCTCGGTGTTTCTACCTGTGAAGCCAGACTAATGGCTCCCCAGCAATGTCCGCATCCTAAATCCTGGAAACTGTGACTATGTTAGGTTGCGTGGTGAAGGAAAGTTAAGTTTGCAGATGGAGCTAAGGTTGTTAATCAGTTGACCTGGAGTTGGGAAGATTATCCTGGATTCTCCATACAGGCTCAATGTAATCACATAGGAAGAGGAAGGCAGAGAAGGTCAGAGTGACATGATGTGATAAGAACTCAACCCAGAGCTTCCCTGGTGGCGCAGTGGTTGAGAGTCCGCCTGCCGATGCAGGGGACACGGGTTCGTGCCCCGGTCCGGGGAGATCCCACGTGCCGCGGAGCGGCTGGGCCCGTGAGCCATGGCCGCTGAGCCTGCGCGTCCGGAGCCTGTGCTCCGCAACGGGAGAGGCCACAACAGTGAGAGGCCCGCGTACCGCAAAAAAAAAAGAAAACCTCAACCCGGCCTTTGCTGGCTTTGAAGATGGAGGAAGGGAGCCAGGAGCCAAGAAATGTGAGTGGCCTTTAGAAGGTGGAACAGCAAAAAAACCCGATTCTTCCCTACAGCCTCCAGAAAAGATTATAGTCCTTCTTTTTTTTTTTTTTTCTTTTTGTCCTTCTGACACCATGATTTTAGGCCAGAGAAACCGCTGTCAGACTCCTAAAGAACTGTAAGATAATAAATTTGTGTAGTATTAAGACACTAGGTTTGTGGTAATTTGCTACAGCAGCAATAGAAAACTAATACACTATCTATAAAATCCAGTTAATAATGGTATTTGTCTTAAAATGATTACTGAGAAAAAAAATGAAAAAACCAAAAACAAAACACTCGCTGCCTGATACGTATCGAGTACTCAGTGTACAGATGCTATCATTTTTAATCCTCCTCCCAACTTTCCCCCTTCTGCCAAAGCCCACGGTCGGTCATGGTACATTCTTCATTGGTGGCTCCACTGCGCCTATGAATGGGCCTGCCAGCAGCAACTCTCCCAGAGGCCAGTTGACAGCAGGAGAAATCACACCACTTTCAAATCCATTTGACCAGGGCTGAATGTCTGCCAGAATTCTAAAGGAATTTTCATTTTTACATTAAAGTGACAGATCTTTATGACTGTGGGAGCAGCTGCTGGCCAAAGAGCCACCTTTGCTCCTTCTACATAGTCATTCCTGTTTTATTTTACTTCATATGTTAGAAGAAGAAGCCATGGATATCTCAGCTTTAAAGCAATGCCCTGCCTGTAAGCTTTTAAATCCTTACTTGGGGAGAACAACAGCTCGTATCATGGACGAATTCAACAAAAAGAGACGGTATTTCCGGCTAGGTGGAGAATAGATCCAAGAGTTTCTGGGAAACTTCTCTCTTGGCTCTTTGCCTAACCACCAGACTCTCCACTGCCCCCACTTTTACAGTCACCCCAATATTCCAAGAAATTGCCCAATTCTTTCAAAACCTTAAATCAAGGTCTGGCTCCATATGTCCTTGGTATAGGCAACAAAACTCCTTAGAGGACAACTTGTCTCCCATGGGTTATGCAAAAAAATGTTAATGTAACATTTATGGTGGAGACTTTACATGCATAAAAGTCAGAAAAGCTTTATTTATGGCCTGCACAGCTGCTGTAAGGTACTTGCCTCCTTCCGATTGCTTGGGGATTATCATACAGGCCGTTAACCTTAATGCTACGTTAGCCCTTATTTGGACTCTTCTCATCCCAGTTCTGTCTCGCCATTTGCATTTGTTGTCTTTGGCAGAGAAAAGAAAAAGAAAAAGAGAACCATTGTTGATTACACATTCAAATAAAAACAGCGCTCACACACACAGGGGTGTGGTGGCAGAGGCATATAAAGAAGTCTGGTTTGGTGATGGGTCCAGGGTAGCCAGGGGAGGTCTGCTGCCTGATCTGAGTAGGGGTTTTCTTTCTTTCTTTTTTTTTTTGGATGGGTCAAATGTTTCAATTCCTTTCATGCTGTTGGTACATGCACGTGCTTGTTCATGCAAGACCAGCATTTCAAAGAATGGTATGATTTTCCTATTTCTCTTTTTTCAATAAGGAGAAGCAATGAAAAAGTCTCTTGAGATCATTTGATTCTCCCCCCCACCAGCAGCCTACTTAGAGTGCTGTGAGCATCACAGGGACTCCTCACCTCTAGACCCAGGCAGGCCACCCTTTATCTACTTACACTGCTCCACAGAGCCCCCCAGAGACGGTGGGACAGAGCCAACTAGGATGAACCAGGGAAGCAGATAGCAAAAGTGAGGAAAGGTTTTGGAAGTGAGCCATACCTGGAAGGAATATGGGAATGGAACGTAACTGTATGGAAAAGAGAAGGGCTTTGTGAAAAGGGCCTAATTACAGAGTGGAGGGGGAAGAGAGCATTCAGTGTGCATTGTCTGAATGACAGAGCTCGCCCATGCCCTCCTTCCAGAGGACCTAGCCGGAAGGAGAAGGCTCGAGTAGCAGGAGGATGGATGGAGTTGAGACATAAAAAATGTTCTGACCATAAGGATGGGAAGGGATGGTTTTATTTTTTTTTCCCAGATAACTCAGCTATATGTCAGATGGGCAACTTTCTTTCTGTCCCGTCACAAGGCACTTCATACTAGATAGGAGGAATGAATTAGGATCTCTCAAGAACTCTTCCAAACCTTTTAGCCAGAAGCCTGAATTCCATATGAAGTTCCATCTTTAATAATATTTATGTATTTTTTTTTTTAACTAAAGGAAAGTAAGACGTTTTACCAACACAGCATGCTGGAAGAGTTTATTACCTTCATTTTTGAAAAAAGGGAAACTGACACCTAAAAAGCATTAGTATTCTTTTCTTTTCCTTCCTATATAAACAGAATAAAACCATTTTTTTCCCCCCAAGGTTTTCTAGGCATACGATTTCCTATCGTTGACTCTGGATTTGGCCTCTGAAAGTGGAGAAAACATAAAATATAACTTATGTTTTAAAATCGCCTTGCCTGCATCTTTCTTGGTTATATTCGCCTCTATTTACTTTCACTAGGAATGATTAATATTCCGGGCAGTCTTACAGATAACAATTTTCTCTTTACCAAGGCGAACCACAATACCTGAGTGACACAATATTGTTTATTTCAATCATGTTACTGACTACGGAGGGATGCAGGATAGAGGGGCGAATTCTGAGACGGTGGAAAGGCCGGTAAAAGTTGGAGTGGTCAGAAAAATGCTGTACTTATTGTAAGATTATGGAAAGGGTTTGTTGGAAAAAGTGGCTGCGCTTACAGTCAAGGCTTCAACATCAGGGCTTCAAAATCAAGTCCCATTTACTTATTAAGTCACTATTGTTTATCTTCAGAAGGAAACCAATATAGCTGCTATCAGGAAGCTCAGCCTGCGAAACAACTGGAGGGCAAAACAAGACAGGATTCCATCCTCCCTCCTTCTCTGCACTCCAACTGCAGTGTTACAACACTATAGATTTGCCCCCCTGCCAAGAAAATTGGAATGCAGTGGCCCTTTGCTTCCAAAATAAATAGGAGTTTAGTTTCCCAGCATTTCCCATCTTTTCCAGGTTCATTCCAGGAGCTTGGTTGTAAACAAGATTAAACATGCACACAGCTGAAATCAAACTGGGTCCTATAGAAATGTTGAAAGAGTGGACTTAAATCTTAGCTCCTCAAGACAGTCTAGATTCATCCCACAGCAAATGTTCCTCGCAGCTGCTGCTCTTCTGGTAAACAGAAGAGAGAAGAAAAAAAATAAGTTATTTTCTGCCTGTTGAAACTGTCTCAAACTTAGGTACTACAGTCGTCATGTAGCATAAATTTATTTTATTTTATTTTTAGTTTATTTTTAGTTTTAGTCGACCAGAACTGCTGCCTGTTGGAGAACTCCATGTTGTAAATGAAGAGAAAAATAATTTCACTTATTAAAAACTTGATTTTGTTTCTTCTTGGACATCTCTAAGCAGATTTAAGACTGGATTCAGTGTCTTTCCCAAATCTGAACTCACCATTTACTAAGGTTCTCTGTATTGTTGGCAACTGTGATACAGGAGAACCATTTTTATATCTAGCAAGAGCTCTTTGTCTTATCTTTTAAGTATAAGATTGACTTAGGATAGAAGAGAACCAAGGCAATGTACATTTGGGAAATTATCATTACCCTCCAAGTCCTGGGTATCTAAGCCCACGGACGATAACTGATGATCTGATCTCAGCTTAAAACACACAGACACATCAGGTGGAAGACGCCTCAGAGACTGGCTACCTCTAGCCTCTTCACTCATTACAAATGAGGAAGCTGAATCCTAGAGGGGACATGGTGTCCTTCCAGCATTTTCCTAGGGGGAAGTCACTTTGGCTTCACTCCTTGTGACTTAAATAAATCAAGAAATCCTGCAAAGAGCCGTGCCCAGGTAAGAATTCCGTGAATACCATGGCTGCCTGGTATTTATGGCCACACTGGGCACCAAGCCATACTGAGTGTGTCTGGATGGGTGGTGGCCCAGATTGCCTCAGGAAGGTGACATAGACTCAAAATCAGAATTCCCTGCTCCCTCGTGGACTATTTTTAAGGGCCAATGATTTAGAAAGGAGCACAGACTGAGAAGTGCTCCCATTTTAAGATGTTCCCAGGCATTGGTGGTGGTTTATTCCTGATATGCAAACCCTGGGTTCTAGATGAATCTCCTAAGCAAAGAAATCTAGTTTGCTTGTGTGTGTGACCCCCTCTCTTCCCCTGCCACTGGTTACATCTATCGCTACTGTGGCACCTGGGATTCAAGCCCAGTTAGGGTCCAGGCTGACCGAGGAGGAGTGGAAGAAGTAGTCAAGAGAGAGTTCTGGCTGATTTGGGATTAACAGCTACACACTGCTATGTACAAAACAGAAAACCAACAGGACCTGCTGGATAGCCCAGGGCACTATATTCAATATCCTGTAATAACCTATAATGGAAAAAAAACTGAAAAAGAATATATATATATATATATATATATATATATATATATATGTATATGTTCAGTTTCATATATATAAATGAATCACTTTGCTGTACACCTGAAATACTGCAAATCAACTCTACATCAATATAATTAATAAATAGGAAGAGAGAGAGAGAGAGAGAGAGAGGGAGGGAGAGAGAGATAGTCCTGGCCAAGTTGGAAGAAAGCCACAAGGCAGTGAGTGAGGTCTGATTTGGCCTTGCTACTCAAAGTGTCCCCTACAGACTAGCAGCATCAGCCTCTTCTGGGAGCTTGTTAGAAGAGCAGAATCTGCAGGGTCACAAGATCTTCACGCGATGCTCATATGCATTAAGCTTTGAGGCAGTGCCTGGTCCTACTCCCAGAGATTCTGATTGAATTGGTCGAGTTTGTGGCCTGGGCATGGAGAATTTGACAGGCTCCCCCAGGTGATTCTAAAGGGCAGCCACAGTTGACAACCACTGCCCTGGAGGGCTGGGCTGCGGTCACATGCCCTGGACAAGAAGAGGGCACTGGGCAAGTGCTCTTGATCCAAGGAAATTCAGCTTATTTTTGCTGTTGTTACCTTTCCAGGCAGAAATCTCCATGGCAGTTTAGATAAAGGACTTTTTAAGAAGAAAATAATGGGGAGAAGGCAGACCTAAAGACAGTTGGGGAAAGAGGAAAGGAAAGATGGCCAGAGCATAGTAATCGGGATGACATGAATTAATGTAAGCAAATCAGTTAGAACAGCAGCTTAAACATAATCGGGGCTGTAGAAATGTGTGTTATTGTTACTTCTGTTGTTATTCATAGAGAATGTGGACTTGAGTAAAGAGGATACTACAATAGCTACCTTTCATTTAGTATCTCCTAAGTGCCCAGACTTTCATATTCATTATCTCATGCAATCCTCATAACGACACTTTCAAGAAGGTATTATTACCCCATTTGGCAGGTGAGGAAACTGAGGCTTAGGGAGATGTCTTAGTCTGCTTGGCTGATGTAACAAAATACTATAGACCAGGTGGCTTAAACAAACAATACTATTTCTCACAGTATTGAAGGCTGGGAAGTCCAAGATCAAGGTTCCTGCCAAGAGCCATCTTTCTGGTTTGCAGACAGCGGCATTCTTGCTGTGTCCTCCCATGGTGCAGAGAGAGAGGATGCTGGTTTTTTCTTCTTCTTGTAAGGGCACTAATCCCATCACAGGAGCCCCACCCTCATGAGTTCAAACCCAGATATACTTGACCCTAAAGCACCACTCCATTTCAACCAGGATGAGGATTATCATTGTATGCTCTGGGAATGTAGAGGATGGAGGTAGGTGAGGAGAGGCTGAGAAAACTGGGAGGAGAAACAGATGATCTTGATAAATTCCAAATGTTATCAATTTACTTGGCCCTGCCTCCTCTCAGTTCCCAGACCCTCACTCAGCCTGCTGCCCAAAGAGCAGTTATGAGTTTTTGCCTTTGGAATAATGCAAAACTTGGTCATTCTAGGGAAGCTCATCTCCATATTCAAGAGAGACACCTTGCCTCTGGCTTAGCACACCTGGGCTGGGTTCCAGCTAACGAACCTCCCCAGCCAATTACAAAGGAGGGTTTAAAGGCTAAGAATTAGAAAGGGGAGAGTGCCAAGCCCAACACATTTTATTACCGAACTGTTAGAATTAGAAGAGGGCGTCTATCAGATTGGCTAAGAAAACACTAGCAACCACTTGGACCGTGGAATTGCAAAAGGATTTGCAGTAACAGAGTCTGATAAGATGTAGCCAGTGTGGATTTGTGAGGGCAGGCCTAGCTTGAAAGAACTCGTTGGGTTTGTTTTGGTTTTATTTTTTTAAAAGGAATTACTGTTATAGGAGACAAAAGAAAAAAGAAAGTCTAGGATTCTATTTACCTAAAATTTCAAAAAGCATTTGATAAGGTTGCACACTAAAGCCAATTGCCCCAGGTGAGAAATCATGGTAGGGGGTAAAACAGCTCCCGATGAAGACAAGATGCTGCCCAAACAGGAAACCAAAAGCAAGGAATAAAAGGTAATATATCCAGCTGGAAAGGGGTTACTTGTGGGGCTGGTTTGATCTTTTCTCATTTACACAATTTAATCAGGAGACAAAGACTCTGGTGGCTTTTCATTATTTTTGGGGGGGTGGAAAAGAAATTGAACCAGGATATTGACTGCCTATAGCACCATCAGCATCTACCCTCAAGTCCTCTTCTCCCCAGTTCTTCCTTCAATAACAATTTATGGGATGCTTCTGCAGTGCCACGCACTGACGTAGGCCCTTGGGATAATCAGTGAACCAAAAAGACAGAAATCCCTGCCTTCCCGGAGTTTGCAGTTGTAGTGAACAGACACTAAACTGTATACACAATGCTGTTTAGTTGGGCTTAAACACCTATGTCATAAATGTAATTGAATCCCAGGAATGTTCGGCTCAGAAGAATCAAAAGGAAATGACTGGAAAAAACTGAGTGATTTCTTAGAATTGTCACACATCCCACCAGAGGCTACATGGCAAGGCTTATGGAATCCTTTCATTTCCAGGTTAGGATTAGCGGTACTTAAAAGTCTTCAGTTCTTGATGGGAGTGTATTCGTGCACCTTTTCCCCAGCACAACTTGGAGGTCCTTGAGGGCAAGAATCATGGTACCTCTTCTGTTTCCCATATCTCTGCCTGGCTCATGGGAAGCAATGAATTCTCAACCCTGCAAATGTCAATGACTTCCGACTTCATTACCAGTTAACATAAAGTAGAGAAGGAGACCACAGAAACAGTTACAGTAGCATCTCTAAGCCCAGAAAAGATTATTAGTGTCAAGACTACAGCAAACAGTTCTCTGTCTCCACAGAGGCCAGGAAAAAAAAAAAAAAAAAAAAAAAAAAAAGCAGAGGAAGTGAAAGTTGCTCAGTGCCAGAACAGGTTGATAAAGACATCAGTAGAATGATTTTCCTCTAGGGATGCTTAAAATGGAAAGGATTCTCATGGGCCTAATGAGATTTGGGGATGGAAATTTCTAAAAACAGACAGTGGTAATAATTGTTTATGTCAATTCTAACTTGTGATAACAACCTGAAAAGCACGAGGCTAGCACTGGGGAGTTGAGTTCACAGCAGGACATTTAAGGATTGAGTCTCCCGGAAAGGATCCTTGTCGGTGGGGAAGACACAAGGTCTCTCTAGGAGTTAAGAGTCTTGGCATATTATAAACCCAATGCTTGAGCCAGACTATTCAGCGGATTGAATGAGCTTTGATCAAGTATGGCGACTCTGAAGCCTTAACTGGCCAACGCAGGATAGCAACGATAATGGGAGACTAACACTATCCTCAAGGTCAGTCCTGGAAGAAGCCTTCACCTTGGAAGACAAATGTTCAAAAGAATGTGGTTGTGATCCGCCATTGTTCTAGCAAAGTAGCCAACAACCATGGCTTCTCAGCTTAAAGCAACAAGATGCGTGTACCCAAGGACAGGGAGGGTTTCCACCCATTGTTTTTGTGGGTTGTGATGGCAGAAGACACGCGAGACTTCAAATGATGGGCTGCCTGGGCTGGTGAGGCCCTCAGAGATCACCATGTTAAATGCCCACATTTTGCAGGGGTAGAAATTAAGTGCAAGGGAGCCCTCAGTTATACTGGGCTCCTGACTCACAACCTACGTCCTCTCTACTTTACCAAGCCATTCTTAACAAGCCCAGCCTCAACTCAAAATTGTCCAGAGCACTTTCCCTGTGCTCCCTATTCTCTGCTGATTATGACAGAAGTACTCAGAAAAATTCTAACTGGTGCACTTTCTCAGCAATAGATTGTCAATTCTGAGGTGACAGTGTCTTAACCCAGTAAACTATGCTATTTCACAAATGAATGTTGTGATATGAAATGAATGGTGGGAATTCTGGGTCCTGAGGCAGACGGGAGAGAGACTATGGGTTGAGTCGTTCTGTCGGACCCTTGGATCACTCCTTCAGAACTTGTGGAGGGTTGAGAGAGGCTCCCTAAGCCAAAGGTTCCCATGCTGTTTCTTTCTAAGTGTAGATAAAGCATGATGTCCTGAGAAAGGGCAGTGAGCCAAGGAACCCCAGCTTCTCCTTTGCCATAGATTTTCTGTGAATTTTAGTCACATTTCAGTCTCTCTGGGACTAGTTTCCTGGACTAGTTAATCCTAGGAACTCCCCCAGTTTTAAAATGTTACATTTTATGATGATAGTAGAGTAACCTCTTAGGTTAGGATTTGCAAACTCAAATATCTAGTGGGCCAGGGAGTTAACATAAGGAAGTAGGACGTTTGTATGTCAAGCATTTTATTTACTATTAAACGTGTAGGGCAGCTCTTCTTCCCTATACAGTAGACTATGCTGGTCCAGTGTTGCTATAGATCCTCTGACTTTTATCAAGAAAAGCCCCAGGGACTTCCCTGGTGGTCCAGTGGGTAAGACTCCATGCTCCAAATGCAGGGGGCCCGGGTTTGATCCCTGGTTGGGAAACTAGATCCCACAAGCATGCCAATTCCCATATGCCGCAACTAAGACCCGGCACAGCCAAAACAAATAAGTAAATAAATATTGAAAAGAAGAAAAGCCCCAAATCCAAACTTACATATGGAAGTCTTGATTTTTAATGCTGGGAATTCAAATTTTCACAACAAAAGAACCTGTGGGGACAGAAAACATCTCGCAGCCTCAGGCTGTGAGCAGCGCTGATTGGCCACCGGGAGACCACTAGGTAACTAGGGCAGTCTGGAGTCCTATGTCCAAGGGATGCTGACGGGTACTTGGAAGTGTTATAAAGAAAGTTCCGTGCACCTTGGAAGTACATTTCCGTGCAGGAACAAAGAATTACTAGGCCTCCTGCAGGGGCTGGGCACTGGTGGGAGGGCTCAGAGATCTGGAATTCCCTACCTGGGTGGTCCAAAGAGCTCAGACCGGTTGGGCTCTGCTGCATGCCCCAAGGCTCTGAGCGTTCACAGTTCAAGGAGCGCCTATTGTTAGATTACCGCTCTGCTCAGAGGAATGTGAAAGTGCCTAGAGGTTATCACTTTACAACCCAGAGAAAGGAAGAGGACGCCAATCCCTCACTGCTTTTGGGGGGAGAAGCTGGCCACAGCCCCACCGTGAAACCTGGGCACAGAGAGAAGGCTGTTTAGAGAGGCAGAAAAACGTTCATGGAGTGGGGCCCACAGACGATTAAGGCACCGAGGACCAAGCTCGATAATAATAATGATACTAATCCCAAATACTATGCATTGACCTCTGGCTCTGAGTGAGAAGCACTTTATAAGCGAGATCGCACTTAATTCCTATAGCAACGCGACAAAGACTAAATAAGTTGCCCAAAGTCACCCAGGAAGTGGGAGAGCCCAGATGCAAAATGAAGCTCAGGCAAAATTTCTGAGCTGGTTATTAACTTACGGAACAAAAACACTGCTTAGAGGGTTCACGGGAAATTCAGTATGGTTTGCTGTCCCTTAATCTGTTTGCCCTGACCCTCCTGGAATTGTTATAACTGGTTTTGATTTTCTGGGTGTCACCAACTTCTCCTTGATTTTATCAGAAGTTGGCTTTTCCCCCTGCGATTTTGTCATGTTTTATCCAAATACTTTTCTCTGGAAATATTTTTAAAGGAACAGAATGTTCGTACATAGTTTTTTATCTTGTCCAAAGCCAATAAAAGCTCGGGTAAAGAGCTGGTGGCCAGTGTAGTTTTGAGGGACAGTGATGGGTACAGTGGCTGGTCTCTCAGTGAGGAGAGCACGCTGCGTGTTTCCATGAGAAAATTCATGTTTCTTTTTTCCACAGAGGAGACCCCAGTAGCTTCAACTTTCTGCCTGGTCAAGCTGAGGCTGCTGTCTTCCTAAAGCTCCCCCATTTCTCTTTGTCTCTAGAAAGTATACTTTAATGAAACTTTTCAAAACCCAACTTGCTTGCCTGTCTCCCCAGACCTACAAGGAGGCATCTTCCTATGTGCGTAGCTCATCACATGATTCCAATCATAACGAAAGAGCCATGGACCACAGAATGACCTGATTTTTCTGAAAAGCTTTTGCTGATACAGTAACAGATTTTATTTTCCTATTAACAATGAAATTGGAAAGCTGTTGTTAGCAGCTTGCTGCACGGGTGACCATCACCTCGGTCCCAATCAACAGCCATGTTGTTCAGAGGAAACAGTACCAGCGAGGACTGCAAATGAACCCAGTGGACGGGCCTGGCACCTCACGGCATATTACATTATTTGACATTGTTGAGGTCACCACTCCCTGCCATGAAATCAATCTTTCTCTTAATCAGAAAAGGCATAAAGGGTCACAAGTTCCATTTGAGACAATGGTTAAGGGGGCAAAGGAGGAAAAGGGCCAGATGATTTATCTTTATGTTGTGCATTTATTTGATGGACATTTCCACGCATCTCGCTATTATCAATCCACAAAGCAGACAGAGGGAGGGGAGGATTTAAAGGGGAAGAAGGGGACGAGGTGAAGAGAGATTCTCCTGGGAGGGACACAGCTTAGCCACAGAGGGCAGTGAAATAACATGGTGAATTCAGGAATCAGTGCCACAGTTAACCTCCAGTGTTTTGGCTTTGATTGCTTAAATATGGACCCTGGAATCTTAGAACGTATCCACAATCAGGGCACCTTCATCTTGAGTTGGGATGGGTGTGTGCTAAGAGCCCTTGACTTGGCTGATACATTAGAAGGAACATTCTCACCACAGTCAATGCGGCAAAAGCAGTTCAGGTGCTTAGTGACCACTTAGGGTCACTAGGGTGACCCTAGTGGGTGGGTCTAGGCCCTGCTTGGCACTAGAGTTGAGAGGAAGAAATAGAAAAGTTATAAAAGCATTATATCTTATCCCTGCTCACAAGTTTATACTCAGGGAAGAAATAATAACACAAGAAGCATCCAGAGGAGGCCTGAGGAAATGGACCAAAGGATATTATTTAAGCAGAAAATGCTGCCAGTAGAGGAAGAAGAATGAGATGGGTGTGGGCCCGAGTAGCTTTACAGCATTATTGGCTCAAGAACTTAATGTTTAGTGAAAAGTTCCTAATTCCAATTATCTTGCTTATTTCCCCCAGCCTATGATGAGCCATTATGGTACATGTGGAAGGAGCTTAAAACGGAAGAGGCTATAAAAATAAAATATTTAAAATTTTTCTATTGTGAATTAAGAAGCCAGCAGTTAGTTACTGACCTGTTGCTGTTTGTATTTTCACTGGGTATTTCCAGAGAAGAATAAAAATGTGGGATCCAGACAATACATAATTATTTGGAGCTTCCACCTTCCATCATTCTAAAAAGACTTTATTAAATTGATACAGCCACTATGGAGAACGGTATGGACGTTCCTTAGAAAACTAAAAATCGAGCTACCATATGATCCTGCAATCCCACTCCCAGATATATATCCAGAGAAAACCATAATTTAAAAAGATACATGCACCCCATTGTTCATTGCAGCACTATTTACAATAGCCAAGACTTGGTAGCCACCTAAATGTATATATATATATATATATATATATATATATATATATATATATATAAAATGGAATATTACTCAGTCATAAAAAAGAATAAAATAATGCCATTTGCAGTAACATGGATGGACCTAGAGATGATCATACTAAGTGAAGTAAGTCAGACACAGAAAGACAAATATCACATGATATCACTTATATGTGGAATCTAAAAAAAACAAAAAAAACAAAAAAGATACAAATGAACTTAAACACAAAACAGAAACAGACCCACAGACACAGAAAACAAACTTATGGTTACCAAAAGGTAAAGGAGGGGGAAGGATAAATTAGGAGTTTGAAATTAGCATCAACACACTACTATATATAAGATAGACAACCAACAAGGATCTACTCTATAGCACAGGGAACTCTACTCAATATTTTGTCAGAACTCGTAAGGGGAAAAAAAAAAAAAACTCTATTCAATATCTTACAATAACTTATAATGGAAAAGAATCTGAAAAAGAATATATATATATATATATAAACTGAATCACTTTGCTGTATACCTGAAACTAACACAACACTGTAAATCAACTATATTCAATTAAATAATTAAAAAGTCTTTTAATATGAGTTCTGCTTTATCAGACAGGAGTTAAATACCACTCTTTATGTAGATCATCTAACACAGGAATTTGTGCCTCTAGGAGTCAGATAATTAATGTGAATGCGTCATAGGGTAGAGGCAAGTAGGACAATAGGTGGGGATCCTAGGGCCCTGTAGTGGAGGGCAGGTTCTGTCAAAAGCAGTATTCATTACTCAGCAAAACCATTATTGCCGTGTGGGGGATATGCCACCAATGTCTGAAGTTTTTCAGAAGCAGAAGATGAAATGGTGGTTTGTATGTGAAATTTAGTGATGTCCAAGTCATTATTTAGCTCACACACACACACTCCAAGGCTAAACAAAACAGAACTCACTTCTGGATCTGGTCCATGGATCTCTGGTGCAGAATGCCTGATTTAGAGCAACCTGTTCATTTTATAGATGAAGAAATAAGATCTATAAAAGTGAGATGACTTGCTCAAGGTCACACAACTAGCTCAAGAGCCAGCCAAGACTCCGTTTTCCTGAATCTTAAATCTCAGTTGCTTTCATCATACCTTACTGTTTTACAAGAAATAAGTCTTAGAGGTTATAGAAAGATTCAAACTATAGAAGGCCTGAGAAGGACTTTCATTCTCCCCTACCCCTCATCCTCCATTTGAATGATTAACCACAAACATTGGTTAGTGGAAGGTCTGGGACCTCCATGTGGCTGCATCTCAAGTCCTTCCCAGCTGAGTGTCCCTTGAAGATTTGTCTTGACAAAGGGAATATGTGAATGATGGAGCCATCTACAAAGAAAGGCAAAGTACTGGGCCTTGACAGCTCACTGAGGAGTTTCAAAAGAAAATTCCCCAGTGCTTACAGTTTGCAGGATGCAACCTAGGACCAGCAAACTCTTCCCCGTTTATAAGTGGGAATCAGCAATGGACAGCCAAGTCCTGGTTTCATTTCCCACCAGGAACAGACAAAGTCTCCCCAAGAAAATCATCCCTTTATGACTGATCAAAATAGAATTGCAATTTATGCTTCCATCTACTCCCTCTGTCTTCAGGCTCTTAAGGTGTATTTTCCGTTGTAATGTCTGATTTAGATGGATTCCCGGGGTGCTGCATCACTGTTGATGACATTAATGGTCTTGGGCTCCTGAATTTTGATTGACTGGTATGATCTGTGAAACTATTTCAGGACCTAGATTTATGATTATTAAGCCTATGAAATGGTGTCAGGGTCAAACAAGCTCATGACATGTGTTGTGATGCAAATATGGGCAAGGGGTAGATGCCACCATTTAATAGATGTGAGTAGCTGGAGCAAACCATGCTTCATCCTCTACTCATGACCTGCCTCTAGGCCCTCTCCCAAAGGCACAGTGGATTTAGGTCCCGATTGTACGGGGCGGAGGGTTGGGGGGTGGGGAAGAAGGAAGATAAACTGGGTATTACTAATTATTCTCCTAAATTGTTTAATTCCTTAAAGAGGTTTTGAAGATTTTATTTTATTTTTTTCAGCTTACTTGGAAAGGACTAAAGATTTCCTGTTTTTTTTCTCTAGCTTGCAAATATTATCTAGCTTTCCTAGCTCAAACCTGTTGTTTTTGGAGTCTGAGAGAAATATCGATGCTATCTCATTCAACCTCTATCAACGAGAGAAGAAAAGACTAAACAGGGAATTATATGACTAGCCATTTATCCTTTCTTCCTTCCCTCCAGAAAGCTTGGCTCCAGTATTAAGAGCAAGGAAATGGACCTTATATTAGGCTGGGTTCCAGAAAGATATTCTCAAGAACACCATTGCGAACTCCCTTTTGGAAAGGAAGGGGTACTCCATAAAATAATAACCCATACTTTCCATTTATATATGGGATATAGAAAGGTGAAAAGAGCTCCACTCTTACAACAACAAAAAGCCAGACTTGCACATTCACAACTTTCTGTAAATTTAACAGAGAGCTGACGTTACTAGGCAACCAACTAGCTAACCAACTAAAACTAACTAAATCTAGGGAAGACAGATGATTGCAAGCAGAGATGGGATGTGAGTACTTTCTTACCTTGGGCTGATGCAGCTGGACACCCAAGAATAATAGGGATTCAGCTAAAATTATTAACAAATTGATTGGTAGTGGCCACGTATGAGCTAACGGGACAGTATAGAATCCTGGGGCCACAGATATAACGGGAATTCACGCTGACCCTTCTCCACTGACCTCAGAGGGCACTCACAGAAAAGACTGGTGAGAGTAACGGGAAAATGTCCCTGCAGGTACAGACTGGGAGAAAGGAAGGGCAGCCACCATGAGAAAGCTTTGAAGCCTTGCCCAGATTCTTCCCCTGCATCGCCTCTGTAGAACAAAAGTCTTAAAACTGCTGTAGGGAGAAGGCAACAGCCAACTGCAACTAGGGGAGGAAAAAACCCTCTGAGCTCTGGGATAAAGAGGAACACTGCATACTGATAAAGGGATTAGTCATCCAAAAGACAACATCCTAAGCACACCTAACACCAGAGCATCAAAATACTTGAATCGGAAATAGACAGAACTGAAAGGAGAAATTGATCATTACACCTAAGGCTTCAACATTCTTCTCTCTTCATTAATCCAAAAATAGGTAGAAAATCAGTAAGAATAAAGAAGATGTGAAACTTGAACTAATTGAAATCTATAGAACATTCTATTTAACAACGGCAGAATACACATTATTTTCAAGTGCACATGGATCATTCACCAGGATAGGTCATATTCTGGGCATAAACTAAATCTTAACAAATTAAAAACACTAGAAAATCATACTAAAAACCATTCTCTGACCATAACAGGATTAAAATAGAAATAACAGAAAGGTATCTGCGAATACTTGGAAATAAAGCTATGCCTTTCTAAATTTCCCAGGGCTCCAAGAGATATTCTCAAGAGAAGTTAGAAATACTTAAACAGAATAGAAATAAAAACAAAACAGATCAAAATGTATGGGGTACAGTTAAGGCAGTAGTTAAAGGGAAATGTATAGCACTAATTGCTTATATTAGAAAATGGGAAAGTTTTCAAATTGGTTATCAAAGCTTCTACTTTAAGAAACTAGAAAAGAAAGAGCAAATTAAAACCAAAGGAAGATGATGTCAGGAAATAACAAAGAGCAGGAATCAATGAAATTTGAAATAGAAAAACAACAGGAGAGTGCTACCCCCTTTTTAGCACTTACTGTGCTAAATACATTCTATTATCCTAAAAGACCCTGAAGAATTCAAAGTTATCACTTCCTTAGAGTGGCCAGTAGATTCCTATGAGACTGATCTTCCCCAGAAGAGCCAGGAATGAAGAGTGTAGAGGTCAATGTCTGCTTTGGGCACCACCCTCTGTTAGCCAGCAGTGCAGGACTGCTGCAAGGGATTTCTTTAACAATCCTAAACAAAACGTCCCCTGTCTTCAGAGAGCTGCCAGGCAATCACGGGAGACATATAAGCAACGCCTGTCTCTGGTCCAACTGAGATGCTCCCCGGCTCCTTCAGAGGCTGTGCTGACAGCCATCATAGCACATTGTAGCATCCTTATGGCATTGTTGACCTGTCTCCCATGACTGAGAAAGCATCAGCATGAAAAAGAAGTAGAAGAAGGATCCACACAAAACAACTGGAATTATCTTCATGTTAATGGAACAAAACATGCTAAACTGAAAAATCTTTTAGTTTACATTACACTCCTCCAAATTCTCTAAGTAGGGTATTTCATTCTTCACTTAAGCCACTGCTAGAGTCCTGTGTCTTAGAATTTTGTGAACGCTGGCTTTTCAGCAACTCATTTAAATCTGTTTTTCTATTCTTGTTTTGGAAATTATGTAAGAGACATGTATAAACAGCTAAAAAAATTAACCCTTTTGGGGGCTTATGAGGACAAGAGGACTCAGAAGACAAGTTAAGGTGATAATTCGCCATGTTTCAGTACATTGCTGAATGGATACTTGCATAACGACATACACATATCAGTAAACAAAGAAGTTGCACATCTCCACTAAAATTCAGTGCAACAAGATACCTAAAAGTCCTGAAAAGTATGTTTTTAGGCACTATATATATAATAAACCAGCTCCTAACACACTGAGTTCAGATGTCTGTATATCCAATATTCTTGATATGAGATGCAGTTATGTTTAGACTGAAGTCTTATTAAAAGCGTTCTGTAGAAATCAAAGTCAGCTTTTAGAATAACCCCATGTAAGCGGAAATTCTATGGCTGTGTGTGTGTGTGTGTGTGTGTGTGTGTGTGTGTGTGTGGTGTGTGTCTGGAAAGTCTTCCCTGGAAAGGCTTCCCCAGGCAGATAGATGGTTTGCCCCCAATTAAAATGAGGGGCAGCGATGAGAGGTGAGACTCAGGGAGTCCACAAACCTATCTGGGGCTGGAACAGGCATTTGTTCTGTCTCAGAAAAAACCAGGAACTGAAACTGTGAGAGTCAAGGAGCTCTAGGGAGGAAGAGAACCGCTAGAGCTGAATTAAGGTTGGAGCCCAGGCTATGGTTCCCAAAAGGAAGTTAAATGCCTTCTGAAAATGTCACCCACTCCATATCTATTACACCAACATATTCTAGGAGTTTAGCTTTTTGTCCTAAATAAGCGCTATCCTTGTCTCTTGAAAAGTTTGTTGCCCTCTGGTGAGCACATAGCTTTTCTCCTGAGGCCTCTTAGGGGCCCAGCCTAGGCCCAGACTTGCTGGTCTTGATAGACAAAGTAGCAAACTCAACCAAGGAATCTAATCCAAAGGGTGAATGTGGGTGTGTGTTTCCAGAGGAGTCTGGGGCACTGTCTCAACCCTCAGCTTTGTCTATAAAGCACTATCTCCCAATCTTGTTCTAGTCTTTCCCGTGGTATGGACCAGACACCTGTATTTTTCAAAACTTCCATGATTTTGCTCTTTAGTTCCGTGAGAACCATTATGTCAGGCGGGGATTTCTCAAAGGACAAAGACTGTATTTTTCTCTATGTATTCAACTAATATTTGTTGAGCATCTCCAGTGGGCCAGGAAATGTTAGTGGATGGCTATAGGATCGTGAGTGAGAGGGGCATCGTCCCTGATCTCATGGAATTTTCACTGGGGGAGTTAGACACTAAACAAATAATTATAGTTAATTAAATATTTACAACTGATTTAAGAACTACCGAAGGAAGACAAACTTCTATATCCCAGGCACGTGGCCCAGCACAATACACACGCATAATAAGTATTTGTCGAATGTCTGCTACTCTGTGGGTTACCCGCATTGACATTAAATGTTGGGGAAGCCTGGTTTAGGCAAAGTCAAACAGGCTTCCTTAATGTAGGATTTCTTCAGACTTCAACCTGCTGATGTGTACTGTGACTCTATAGCAGCCCCCTGGTGTGCATGGGGTGTCACAGGCACTTGTACTCTGCAGTGTCTCAAGGAGCCTAATCATCTGGAGACACTCTCTTGGAAACACTTTTCTGAGTGTTTTCAGGTGGAACTTCAATGCTTCCTTTCCATTGCTGGCAGTTGGGCCCTGGAGAGTCTGCTGCTGACCTGGGTTTTTTTTTCTGGTAACACCATCCTGCCCCTTGTTCAGGGAACACTCTCTACGGCACCCAGATACAAGGGGAACATAGCTTCCACTTCGGGTTGCGTGGAACATACTTGTACCAAAAAATTATTTGTGTTTATCTGAAAATCAAATTTAATTGGGCACCCCGTATTTTTAATTTGCTAAATCTGCCAGCCCCACTTTGGTGCCAGCCTGCTCTGTCTACCACGAGTTCTGCCCGTGGGGTGCTGGACTGTGAATACAAGGGGCTGGGGAGGCTGCCCTGCAGGTGCCATCCTGGCCGAGCCAACAGAAGCCCAGTCCAGCTGCTGTGCAGATGTGCAGGACAAACCTTGCCGGGAGGCACTCCTGCTGCTGCCCTACTTGGCCAGGGTCCACTGCTGGGGAGCAGGTCAATTTCACACTTCTCATTTCAAAACCAGGAAAATGATGAGTTCTGTCAGCAAGTTTCTGTGGCGTGGAATAGACTCCAGCAGTGATTCTTAACCAGGGGCAATTTGGCAATGTCTGGAAATAGTTTTGGTTATCACAACTGGGAGTAGGGGACAGTGTTACTGGCATCTAGTGGGCCAAGTCCAGGATAAACATCCTACAATACACAGAGTAGCCCTTGCACCCAAGAATGACCCAGTCCAAGAAGGAAACAGTGCCAAGGTTCAGAAACCCTGGACGACAGGAAGCATTACCACGTTCCAGAAGCAAGGCCAACCCTAAGGAAGTTTGCGAAGAGGAGGTTTTGGTCCTCTATCCCTGATCTTCTTTCAATAACACCCGCTCTACAAAGAGTCCAGTGCCCCTATGTTGCCTTTGGTTCCTTTAGTTGAGGAAAACCATATCTGCACACCGCGCCCCAATTTTTATGACAGTATTAATGACACAACATGCTAATTTTTCAAAACATGTTCCTGTTCAAAACACCATTCGAGAGGTGGTGTGGCAGACATTGCTAATTCCTTACTTCAGAGCCAACCTCCCCTTTCTCCTTCCTAAGAGAATATCCAGCTTTGTCCAACAAAGCAAGGTGCCCAGTTGAAAATATGGAGCCCCTCAAACTTGAACTCAGCTAGAGGTGGATATGAGACAGGATAGGAAGTTTGCTGGGTGGAGGTTTCGGAAGATTGCTTGTCTAATAAAAGGGGACAGACTTAGCTGGCACTGAGCATTGTTCCTTTTGTTCTTTCTCCTCTTCTCACCTAGACTGAGGGTGTGATGCGAAACAGAGAAGCAGCTGCCATCTTACAAGTGTGAAGACATAAGCCACACCCAGAAGGTGCTTGAGCAAGAGAGCTCGAATCCTGGGTGGTTTCTTCCAGCTGGGGCATCATCCTGCACTAGTTATCTCCCGACTCCTTGCTACAAGAGAAAAACAAGCAACTTGGTCCAAATGCTCAAGTTGGGTTTCTGTTCCATGTAACCCAACTCAGTCTTAATGGAGACAAAGGCCTGGAGGGGAAAATGTTTAACCCAAGCATGGAATCTAGTGGTGAGATGCTGGGAACCATCAAGTTCCTCAGGAATGATGAAGAATTGTACTTAGGGTCGGGAAACTCTCCCACCCCTCCATCACTCACACAGTGTAGGTTCCTCTGCACATAGGTAGCTTGCTCTAGTTCTGACCCAAGAAACAGATTATTTTAATTTTATTTATTTATTTTTTGGTTGCAGTAGAGAGTTGATTTACGATGCTGTGGCAATCTCTGTACAGCCGTGACTCAGTTATACACGTATATATTCTTTTCCATTACGATTTATCACAGGATATTGACTATAGTTCCCTGTGCTGTACAGTAGGACCTTGTTGTGTATCCATTCTAAATGTAATAGTTTGCATCTACCAACCCCAGACTCCCAGTGCATCCCTCTTCCTCCCTGCCTCCCCCTTGGCAACCACAAGTCTGTTCTCTATGTCCGTGAGTCTGTTTCTGTTTCGTAGATCGGTTCATTTGTACCATATTTTAGACTCCACACGTAAGTGATATCATATGGTATTTGCCTTTCTCTGACTTACTTCACTTAGTATGATCATCTCTAGTTGCATCCATGTTGCTGCAAATGCATTATTTCATCCAAGGAACAGATTCGATAAATACTTGGCTGACTATTAATGGTGGCAGTCATTGCTACAAAGAGTGGATACAATTCCAAGGAGATAAAGGGTTACAGGAACAGCACTTGGAGGCCCAGTGCAAATAATAACTGACCAGCCTTCATTAGGCTCCTATCTCCTCACACTCACAACCAGGAAGATGCTTTTGATGGTACTGACTTTTGAGAGAACAAGGCCAGCATGGTGCCAAAAAGAGAGGGTCTGGGATCCTCCTTAAAATTGACACGAGATATTCACTCTCTTTTCATATCCACTTTAGGTGTGTTTGTGGGGGAAGGGTTATGATAAAGAAAAGGCCTTCCTCAATATTAATGGGCTGTTTGCAAAGATAAGTGTTCACACCTACCTTTGGCAGAGCTTGCCCAGCTGTCTAGCCTCACAGGGACGGAGCCTGTGATGAGGTATTACATCATCCTGACATTACGGACACAATCAGAGAAATGGCCCCTCAGCCCCAATTCACAGCCCTCTTCATCCCCTTCCCCTCCAGGCCCTTGTCAGTGTGTCCCGAACAGGACTATGTTGGGCCAAGGAGAGAAATGGCTAGGTCTGAAGCCGCTCCTTATTCGGATATGACCTTGGCCTTGTTTCTTAATCTCTCTGTTCCTGAAGCCTCCTCATCGGCATAAATGGTGTCAATGGCAGTGCTATCTCCTAGGCTCCTCGTGAGGATTAAGAGGAATAATTCTGAAAAGGGCCAGGCACACAGCAGAGAATCCTGGCTTGCGTTCTATTAGTATAAGCCTTACTGGAGTTTCCTGAAGGTGCAAAGAGGTGAGAGGATGTCTCCTCCCTCCGTGTAGGAAGGTGCGTTGCTGCATCCTCCTTGGGGAGGCAGACACCGTGTTGTTTTATTATCAGATCGCTCTATTGACTGATCTGTAGAGAACACAGGGCAATCCAGCCCAGCTCTCAGAGAGGAAGAAACTCACACCCAATAGGCACTAAAGCAGTTACTTCCTTCGGGAGCGGGTGCTGCTCTGTCCCGTCAGGCCAGAGGTGTCCACTGCCCTGCCTCTCAGGCCTCGTGATGCTGGCTGGACCAGAGCCCCAGGGCCCTGAGGGCTTGGAGTCACATGCGAAGTCAGCAGTGGCTCCGGCAGGAGCGAGCAGACAGTGGTTGACTGAGGAGAGTGACAGGGAGGGGGAGGGAGGCTTTGCACCCCAGGTTTTAGGGGTGCAAAGCCTCCCTTAAATGAGGTCGGTGTGCACAGATGGTCAAGGAGTCCTCGGGTTGCTCCTGCCAAATGTGAAGTATGTATTTAAATTGGAGGACAGGACATGTGTAAACCATTAACAGGCCTCCCAACAAAGCGACAATGATACAATATGGCCTTGTTGGAAGGCCTACCTGAATTCTGCCTTTGTGTAATATAATCTGGGCAAACTGCCTCTGGGCTGGGAGCTGGGTCTCACCTCAGGTTTTTATCTAAAAGCTTTACCTAAGAAACACAATAGCCCAAGTTGACCTGACTGTGATTTCTTTTCAAGGTGTGTGTGTGTGTGTGTGTGTGTGTGTGTGTGTGTGTGTGTGTTGAGGGGGAAGGGAAGCAGGTAAAGGAACCAAACTGGAACTCACATGTCAACTTCTCACTTGTAAAATTTGCGGGCGAATAAAGATAGGGGCATAAAATGCAGCGCTTAACATTCCACGTGGAGGGGGATTCAACCAAATGCGGACACACCGTTGCAGGTTGTGTGGTATTTGGACAGGACATTTGTCTCACAGGCAAGCCCTCAGTTAAAGAGTTAATAGGTTCTAGGACTTGGGCTTTCCCAGAAGAGAAGAGGCTGTTCCTGAGCTGGGCAGAGCTGGGCAGACCTGGTCACCTGCCCAGCTTTCTCCAGGGATCCTCAAGCAGTCTGTGAACATGGCCTCACTGCTGAAGCAAGCTCACTGCCCGCTGACATGGTCAAGAAGGCCGGGAAAGCACCAACAAGGGCTCTACCCTATTCCCTCCTCAGTTACCTTGGGTCCCCTCACAAGCTTGAAGAGAACACTGCTGAAATATTTCAGCTGGATTTCAGCGCCTCTATCACTGGAGAGAGAATCTCCAGGTCAACAGCAACGGGCATCCCTGACGTCCTCTCTTAGGCTCCTTTGCTTGCTTCTACCCTCAGCAGAATCCCACACACCTTCCTTTTTCTCAAGGTTTATGCCTGTACGAAATTTTGTAGGCCACTGCAAAATATTTTGACTACTAATTTTAAGGAAAAGCTACAAATAGAACAAACTAATTGTTCATCAATAGGACAGCCATTTAAGCATAATCTTACCATGACATACTACACAGCGGCTTTTAAGAATAAGGCTATGCTACATTGGTTGATATGGAATGATTTCTGTAGGAGGTTGAATGGTGGACCCCCAAAAGGTATGTCCATGTCCTAACCCCCAGAACCAGTGAATATGACCTTATCTGGTAAAAGGGCCTTTGCAGATGTAATTAAGGATCTAAGATGAGATCACCCTAGATTATCTGGGTAGGCCCTAATTCCAATGACAATTTCCTTTTTTTTTTCTTTTTTTTTCGCGGTACGCGGGCCTCTCACTGTTGTGGCCTCTCCCGTTGCGGAGCACAGGCCCCGGACGCGCAGGCTCACGCGGGATCCTCCCGGACCGGGGCGCGAACTCGCGCCCCCCGCATCGGCAGGCGGACTCTCAACCACTGCGCCACCAGGGAAGCCCGCAATGACAAGTATCCTTAATAAGAGACAGAAGAGGCAAAGACACCGACACAGAAAAGGAGAGGACAGAAGGACGTGTAAAGATGAAGAGGCACAGATTGGAGTGAAACAGCCACAGCCGAGGAATGTTTGAAGTTACCAAAAGCTGGGAGACCCAAGGAACAGATTCTCCCCTAGAGCCTCTGGAAGGGGCATAGCCCTGTTGCCACCTCGATTTTTTTTTTTTAATTTCCTTTTTTTTTTTTCTTGCCACCTTGATTTTCGACATCTGCCCTTCAGAACTGTAGAGAATACACTGCTGCTGTTTTAAGTCAGCCAGTTTGTGGTAACTTGTTACAGCAGTCCTAGGAAACTAATATAATCTCCAAGATAGATTTAAGACTAGAAAACCAAAAACAGGAAACAAGGTGAAAGACAGTATATACAGTAGGTAGTGTATTGTATTTTCTACTATTGGTATTTTTAAGAAATACGTTTTTAGAAACACGTTTGCATATGCATAGAATATGACTTAAGGATATAAAAGGCACTGGTAACACTGCTGCCTCTGGGGAGAGAGGCACTTTTGTTCTGCTCTAAGTAGCATCCCCTGCGGAATTCCCTGGCAGACCAGTGGTTAGGACTCCATGCTTTCACTGCTGAGGGCCTGGGTTCAATCCCTGGTCAGGGAACTAAGATTCCACAAGTCGAAAAAAAGAAGCATTCCCTGGAGCTGGGCACTCTGACTGGCATAATAATGGCCCCCCACTAAGACATCCACACCGCAATTAAGATTGCAGATGGAACTAAGGATGCTAAACGTTGACCTTAAAATAGGAAGATTATCCTGGACTCTCCAAGTGGGCCTAGGAATCACATGAGTCTTTAAAAGTGGAAAAGGGATACAATGGAATATTATGTGGCAATAAAACGAAATGAAGTGCTGATAGATACTACAACATGGATGAATTACAAAAGCATCATGCTAAGTGAAAGAAGCCAGTGACTAAGGATCACATATTATGATTCCATTCATATGAAAAGTCCAGAATAGGCAAATCTATAGAGTCAGAAAATAGATTAGTGGTTGCCAAGGGCTGGGAAGGAAGAAGAGATTACAGGGGAGGTGATGGGTACAGTGTTTCTTTTGGGGGTGCTGAATACGTTCTAAAATTGATGGTGGTTATGAATTTACAACTCTGTGAATATACTCAAAGCCATTTAAGTGAGTCAATTGTATAGTATGCAAATTATGTCTCAGTAAACTGGCTGAAAAAAAAATGTAGAAAAGGGAGACAGAAAGGAGTCAGAGTAGGAGAAGTGACCTATCATTGTTGGCCTTTAAGATGGCAGGGGCCCACGAACCAAGGAATGCAGGCAACGTCTAGAAGCTGGAAAAGGCAAGCAAGCCTCCAAAAGGGACGCAGCCCTGAGACACCTTAATCTTAGCCCAGTGAGACCCATTTCAGACTTCTAACTTCCAGAACTCTAAAAGAATAAATTAGCATTGGTTTAAGCCACTAATTTTGTGGTAATTTGTTACAGCAGCAATAGAAGACTACTATAAGTACTTCTTATACCCTTTTTTCCTTTCAGATTTTGTGCTGTGTACATTACCTACTCAAAATTTAAATCAAAACGAAGCCAAACGCCTATTCAGGGCAATAATTTGATGTCATTTCGGAAAATTTTTTAAGTATCTGTAACACTCCTCTTCAGTAGAAATACAATGCAGCCACAAATGTGACCCACATGTGTAGTTTTAAATTTTCTGGTAACCACATTTAAAAACAAAAGAAACAGGAATAATTAATTTTAGTAATAAATTTTGTTTAGCCTATTATATCTAATACATATCATTTCCACATATTAATATAAAATTATTAGATATTAACATTTTTTTCTCATATTAAGTCCTTGAAATTGGGTGTGTATTTTAGTCTTAGCACATTTTCAGTCAGGTGAGCCACATTTCAGGTACTCAACAGCCACGTGTGTCTAATGCATGACACGGATCTACAACACCCATCTGGGGTACAGGGTAGGTTTTTTACCTTTTGAGCATGCTACATCATGCCTAAGAACGTGGCTACAAAAATATTTCTTGGGGCTTCCCTGGTGGTGCAGTGGTTGAGAGTCCACCTGCCGATGCAGGGGACATGGGTTCGTGCCCCGGTCTGGGAAGATCCCACTTGCTGCAGAGCGGCTTGGCCCGTGAGCCATGGTCGCTGAGCCTGTGCGTCCGGAGCCTGTGTTCCGCAACGGGAGAGGCTACAGCAGTGAGAGGCCCGCGTACCGCAAAAAAAAAAAAAAATTTCTTGGAGCATTGATCAAAGGGTAAAAAAATGAAAACAGTCAAAACACTCTCCACTGCAGTACAGGCACACTGTGCATATTATGTGGGTATTAAAAAGAATTAGTTAAAGCTACATGAATTGACCATAGAATATTGACCATGATCGTGGCATATTACTAAATGAGAACAACCAGGTGAGCAGTGCTTTTGGGGTAAATTTTTGTTAAGAAAACCAACCAACACATAAATACGATATTATTTACATGAAACTGTTAAAGTTGGTTACTCTGCGAAACAGTACTGAGGTATTACAGATACTATTGTTAATTTTCTCCTTGTACATGTTTTGTTCTGTATTGCTTTGTAATTTTTCTTAAAAATTCATGGATGGATAGAGAGAAATATAGATAGATAGATAGATAGATAGATGATTAGATAGATAGATAGAGTTGCTAATCAAATCCTTAGGAGGTTCCCCAGGGGTCATACAATTGCCAAAGCATAAGCAACCACATCAAAGACTCTTTCCCCACCATAACCCTACATAGGGCTCACCTTCCTTTTACCAGGTACTTTTTTCTTATTAGAGGGAGCATCTCAAAATATGCTCTATGTAACAGTACTTCTAAACATACACACAAAGTTACTATACCTGTAGAGCCTACCAATCTGCAATAGAACCAATATCTACTCTGCCATTCAGAGAAGCAGTTTTCATTTTCCCAAGCTCACACTTCCCCAAACCCATCCAATAGCCAGATAATAATGAGTGTTTTAAGAGCTTGAGTTTGCAGGGAAAAAAAATATGGGGGAGGGAGCCATCATGGACTGCATACCAAATAGAAAGCAAGAGGTTCCATGCATGGATTAAAAGAAAATTCCCGAAGGTTTCAGACTTTGGGGTCTCTTCCACGTTCCGCCTTGATCAGTATTATTCGTTACATGGCACCTTCCGTCTGGTACAAGGTCTATTGTCCTGTATTAGCGGCATGCAACAGGCAACTCAGGCCCTACAGTACCCCTGTGCAGCCCCGAAAGTCCATGGAATGAGACCCTTCTAACTTGGGTAATTCAAACACAAGTTTATTCCTACAGCACAGTGCCCCTGTGAAGTGAGCCATCACCTGCTGCCTTGAGAGTCTGTCACTCTAAGAGTCCAACTCAGGAAGAAGCATACATGTGTTCCTTGGACTAGTCTGTGTGATCAAGTCCCTGAGAGTATTCCCTCCAGGCAAAGGATGACCTGGTAGAGACTTTGGCCAAGACCCAAAAAGTTGTCATAATATTTTTGCTGTATGTCCTTTTTTTTCCTATGGCAAGTATCATTCAAAATGTTAGACTTTCTTTTGTCTTCTTCCTCTTCCTGCATTTTAAATATTTGTACAGGGGTATGTGTGGGAAGGCCGGCTGGGGAGAGGGGAACCCTCTGATGCACTCAAAAGTGGGTGCTGGAACTTACTGACCTTCCTCCCTTGGCCCTACAGACTAATTACAAAATGGCAGAGTATCCGGGAGATAACAAATCTAACTTCAACAAATGCTTATTGGGGGGCTGTGTATGTCTCAGGCACTGAGACACAAAGATGATGATGTTAGTTGAAATACAGATTTCATGGCTCATAAGCTATTTGGAATACTTGAAATCATTCAACAAATAAACATTGTCAAGAAGAGAAAAGTAACCCAATTAACTAAATATAAGAGTATTTCAGAAATTCTTTGAATATTGTTTTAAAAAAATACATTTGAAAATATAAACCATATATTGAAACATGAGGCAAATATTTATATAGAGATGGAGATAGAGTCAGGTGTTTATTAATATTAATTTTGTACCATCTCTATTTCAACTATTATGTAAAATAAGTTATTAATTTAGAAACCTTGCTTTTTCCTTACTCATAGTTCATGAAATA
The DNA here is from genome assembly GCF_000442215.2 of Lipotes vexillifer. Classification (NCBI taxonomy): domain Eukaryota; kingdom Metazoa; phylum Chordata; class Mammalia; order Artiodactyla; family Lipotidae; genus Lipotes; species Lipotes vexillifer. The sequence continues at coordinate 3,671,284 of NW_006784922.1, read as the reverse complement.
ATTTTATTCAAATTTTATATTCACTTTTAAAAAATTTTAATGCTTGCATATTTTTCATTATAGCTATCCTTGTGTGGCATTCAATTGCCATGAAAGTTATTTTTTTTTAAAGTTTCTTCGAACCTCTTCTATCTTTAAATTAATTTATTTATTTGGCCGCATCAGGTCTTTGTTGTAGTATGCGGGATCTTTCGTTGTGGCGAGTGGGCTTCCCTCTAGTTGTGGCGTGCGGGCTCCAGAGAGCGCAGGTTCAGTAGTTGTGGCGCGTGGGCTTAGTTGCTCCATGGCATGTGGGATCTTAGTTCCCCGACTAGGGATCGAACCCACGTCCCCTGCATTGGAAGGCAGATTCTTAACCACTGGACCACCAGGAAAGTCCCTATATTCACTTTTAACATTACTAATTTCATCATTATTTAAGCTGTGTAGATGATTTTATATAGTTTCTGGAAGATATCATGTTCTATTCTGTGATCTCTAAAATACTCATTTTCAGTGACCTAGAACACTTCTCTGTGAAGCCACATCCCCAGGATAATGACTAAAACTTTGTAAAATTTTTACTTCTTTTCCACTGATCTTATCAGCTAACCTCTTAAGCATCTCCAAACAAGCAAGTACTGACTTTGTTTCAGGTTAATACACGTTACACAAACAGTACTTGGTTGTTCAAAATAAAGTAGCCCACTATACGAAACAAATATAAGGACATTCACTCCCTCTTTTCTGAGGGATAATTTTAGGGAAAATATATGCTTCCTATATTCAGGCACATACAGTATAGAACTTAAGACTGTGTTTGGCATGCAGGATATGTGGTGGACTCACACTGTTCTTAAAGCTGAAACACCTTCACAGGACACACGTGGTAAACTGTATTCTCCAGAGATGCCTCCACCAACACACCCTATTCCATCTGCTCCTCTTATATGATGTTGACACTCCTCCATTAAGAACTGAGAGGTTTATGTTCCCTTTCCTTGAATCTAGACAGGCCTGCAATGGTGGCAGAGGTAATACCACATGATTTCTAAGACTGATAAGAGTGATAGAGCTTCCACCTGGCCCTCTTGGGACTCTTGCCCTTAGAATCCAGCCACCATGCTGTGAGGAAACCAGGCAACCACATAGAAAGGTCACATGTAGGTGTTCTGGCTGACAGCCCCAGCTGAAGTCGCACCAACAGCCAGCATCAACACAAGTGGATGCTGAGTGGGGCAGAAATGAGCTGACCCCACCAAGCCCTGCCCATATTGCAGACTTGAAAACAAAATAAGTCATGTCATTGTCCTAAGCCTCTAGGTTTTGAGGTGGTTTGTTATGCAGCCATAGAAATCAGGACAACACGGTTTCTCACAACTGATACACACAAAAAGTATTCTTACAAACTTAAATAGAAGACCTTTTACTTATTTCTGTCATTCCATTTGAGATGAAAACTGCTGAGATTTTTGTGAATTTTTATTCTGTCATTCATATACTACTTCTGTTTGTGTTTTCTACAGATGTTCCACATTTAGAAAGCACGTTAGGCACTCTCATGCCTTACTGGCAGAAGTGTAAATTGGGATGCTCTTTCTGGAAGATAATTCATACCCCTTCCTCCAAAAATGGGGCAAAACTTTAAATGTGCATCTCTTATGTCCCAGAAATTTTACTTCAGGAATTTGTGTTAAGGAAATGATAGTAGATATATGCAAAGAATAGCTACAAAAATGTTTATGTTTTTAACATATTGGAAACAATCTAAATATCCACATAGAATTGGATAATAAGTTACTGAATACTATTTGGCCATAAAAGATGTTGAAGATGGAGATGTCCCGACATGGGAACAGGTTGAAAATATATCATTAAGAAAAAAAACTGTATATAATTCCATTTTCACAATACTAAATATATAAAAGTGTTCAAAGATACAAAGGTCTGAAAGTATTTGCACCAAGGTTCTAACAGAAATTAACCAAAGTTGGTGGGATTATGGATTTTGTTATTGCCTTCCTTCCTTCTCTCCCCCGTCCTTCTTAGCTTATCTCAATTTTCCACTCACTTTCAGTAAAGTTGCATTGCTTTTACAATAACAACGAACATTAAAATAACCTTAGCTTAAAAAAGTTTTACATGGGCTTCCCTGGTGGCGCAGTGGTTGGGAGTCCGCCTGCCGATGCGGGGGGCGCTGGTTCGTGCCCCGGTCCGGGAGGATCCCGCGTGCCGCGGAGCGGCTGGGCCCGTGAGCCGTGGCCGCTGGGCCTGCGCGTCCGGAGCCTGTGCTCCGCAGCGGGAGAGGCCACACAGTGGGAGGCCCGCGTAAAGCAAAAAAAAAAAAATTTTTACAGCTGTGTATTAGGGTAGTCCACAGGAGGAGAACCGATAGTTTGTGCATGTGTCAGTATAAAGAGATTTATTAAAAGAAAGACTGATGCTATTACGAAGGCTGACAAGTCCCAAGATCTGAGGGTAAGTTGTCAAGCTGCAGACCCAGCAGGGCCCATGGTTTCATTCCAGTCCAAGTCTGAAGGCCTGAGAGCCAGAAGAACCACTGGTGTAGCTCTAGTCCAAAGGCCAGCATGCTCGAGGCCCAGGAAGAACAGATGTTTGAGTCAGAAGGCAGAAAAGGGCCTCTATCCCAGTTTGAAAGTAGCCAGACAGGTGGAATCCTCCCTTACTGTGGAGAGGTCAGCCTTTTGGTTCCATTCAGACTTTCAACTGTTTGGTTGAAGCCCACCCACACTAGGGAGGGCAATCTGCTTTACTCATTTTACAGATTCAAATGAAACCTCATCCAGGAACACCCTCACAGACACCCCAGAATGTCTGACCAAATATTCAGGCACCCTGTGGCCCAGTCAAGTTGACAAACAAAATTAATCATCACAAATGGAAAAGTGCAATGTAAACTTCCATTGGAAAAATCATGGAGAAATCAAGAGAAAAAAGTGGATTCTTTTAGGACAAAGTCTTTTCTGAGCCTCTTTAAATCACTTGTCAAGTCAGATTATTTGAGTTCATTTTTTAACTTTAACAAAGTTAATATTTTTTTTGTTTTAGAACATTTATGTGACTTGATAGGCATTATGGTCTATGTGTGTTAGGGATGAGCAAAGCATGTGAAGTCTGTTTTTCCTCCATATTTTTACTATATTTGTAATTTACCTTTTAGGAGACGTACTCACAATTCCAAAGGCAGTGCCTGACTGGTCTGCACAGCTGGGGGAAGGAGGTTTCAGGGGTGGGGGTGGTTCCTTCCCTCCATGTGCTCCCATATGCCCGAGTGTTGACCTGTCACAGCACTTAATCTTATCATCCTGACCCGTGTGTTTAGGTCCTTTACGCGATGGTGAGCAGCCCCAGAGCTGCTCAGAGCAGAGTGGCGCTCAGCACAAAAGTTGCACCCAATGTGCTGAATGGAAATAAAACATCTCTTCATCCAAGTCACTGATGAAAATGTCCAACTAAGCAGGGTGGAGTATTGAGCCCTGCGATGAATCACAAAACACTTGCCTCCATTTACAACCGTTCCTTTCAATTAACTGCCTTTGAGCCAGGTTTTTCAGTTAGATAATATGCTTTATTACAAAGTCTTAAAATGTGGAATTCCACACTTATCATTGAGTTGCCCCACCATCCAGCCCAGCATTTTCCAAACTGCAGGGGCACGACCAATTCAAAGGCTGTGAAACCAACTGAGTGGGTTCTTAGCAGTCCTTAAAAAAGCTGAACAGAGGGAATTCCCTGGCGGTCTAGTGGTTAGGACTCCATGCTTTCACTGCCGAGGGACCGGGTTCGATCCCTGGTCAGGGAACTAAAATCCCACAAGCCACGTGGGGCAGCAAAAGAAAAAAAAAAAATTGAACAGAAAATATCAGAGAACCTCTCACCTATTGATAGTAACTATTGCTGCAGGAAATATTTGTTCCAGATCTATATTGGCCTGTATGTGTTCTGAGTCACAATGGAGTATGTACTTCTTGCTGTGGCTGGAATCAAAAGCATTTGAATGTCACTAATCTAGCCCATATTTTTCATAGTAGACAGATGTCTTGCTAAAATTAAGATAAAACCAAGGTCAGCCTCATGGGCATAAGACCTGTTCATCTGATGAATTCAGTTGCACAGGCTCTAGGCCTAGAAGGGCCCGGTGCTTGGTTTAGTGCTCTGTCGTCATTGAAAAATTCTTAATTCTTTGGTATATCTTCTCTGCTTACATGAATATACACACACAACTCTGATCCAGCAGCAAACGTGTGGGCACAGCGAGCGCTGTGCCCGACAGTTGCATCAGGGCACTTGGGCACCATGGACCCAGAGGGGTTGGCTGGGGCATGACCTAGACCCAGATTCACGGCAGCCACAGCAGCAGCAGAAGTAGCTGGGTCCCAAGCCCAGGAAAAAGGAGGAGACCCGTGGTGGGAGGCCAGCTCGCCCACTGGTCCCCAGAACCTGACCTCGCTGTGCCTGCACAAATACTAACTCTCCCACCTGAGCACTAGAACAGGAACCACTGGTGCTTGGGCAGTAAACTTTGAAAGTAAATTATTACAAAACAGAAGCACATACAGGGACATCGAAGTAGGGTTTCCTATGGAGTTATTAGAATTCAAAGGGTTCACAATCTCCAGTTTTGGAAATTGCTGCCAACATTGCAAAGAGAATGTCTACAAACCTAGAAAGAGGAATTAATAAAAGTATTGTGGCATGGACATATATACACTACCAAACGTAAAATAGCTAGCTAGTGGGAAGCAGCCCCATAGCACAGGGAGATCAGCTCGGTGCTTTGTGACCACCTAGAGGGGTGGGATAGGGAGGGTGGGAGGGAGGGAGACACAAGAGGGAAGAGATATGGGAACATATGTATATGTGTAACTGATTCACTTTGTTATAAAGCAGAAACTAACACACCATTGTAAAGCAATTATACTCCAATAAAGATGTTAAAAAAAAAAAAAAGGATTGTAGCACTGAGTAGAAAAAACCAACACTCTTTTCATATGAAGCTTTAGACGAACAGATTATTAACAAGGAAGACAATTTTAAAATTCAAATTTTCTGTTTAATTGAAGATAAGGCAATAGAATGCATAAATATGTTTTAATCTATATACAAATTATGAAGTCACTTGTTTCTTGCACAACCTCTACAAGCTTACAGTAACTATCAGAAGACACATTAAAAGGCCATTGCATGAATTTACATATAAAATTAAATTCAGGCTGACACAAAACTGCTTTGTATAGTTAAATCTTTTTAGAAAAATTGTTCCACAAGAACTAGTTCCAGATGTGTGACAAATGTATACTTTGAAATTATCAGAAATGTACCCTAATGTCACAGTCTATAAAATACTCCTAACTCCAGTAACAGCTGCAGATTTCTCAAAATTAAACATTATCAAAAATTATTTTCAACATTGAATTTGTCAAGAACTGACATCACTTCCAACATTAAAGTATAAATATACCAATATTGTTAAAAGTAAAAATTTGATGACCTAATGAATTTGCAGAAATTGAACCAATAAATAATCTTGTGAGGAATCAAGATATCGCATTAATTTATGGTATTTATGTATTCTATAAAATTATATCACCAAAAATACTTTTGTAAATTAAGTTTGTGTTATTACTTATGCATTGCTATTACTCCTATTATGTTTCAAAATAAAATATTTTTAAGAAAAAAGTTTTATATTTTAGTACCCTTAATGGCACTATTTTCCTGCTTTTCAAACATGGGTCCTACATTTTCATTTTGCACTGAGCTCTGCAAATTATATATAGCTGGCCCTGGACACAACATTGCATTCAAGTCAACAAATGTATATTGATTGAATTATAGGTTGTATGTATCAATAAAACGACTGATCAGGATGAAAAAGATGGGAGATGCAGCTTCAGGAAACTTACATTCTAGGATTCTAAGTCAAATAATTTTAATATATGGTAGAATCCAAGTACCATGTAATGAACAACAAAAGCATTATAAGAATATAGAGGGAAATTATTAATCATTTGATTTATGACCTCTTAGGATTTTCAAGTAGCTTTAAGGTATAACTCAAATGTTTACCACCTAAATTCCTTTTTGACTTCTTCAGGAGGCTTAGGCCCATGTCCCACGTTTCAGTGTACCAGTATTCCTAGTCAACTGGCAATCACGTGGTTGGTTGTATCCAAAGGAATAATGCCTTCATTAAGTCCTTCTTAATCACCAGTATCATGAAGATGAATTGTGGACTGAGTCCAGATCTGTCCTAGTCCATGCTGCTGTACCTAAGTGTAGAATATACTATTTGATACCCTTCCATTGAAAGTCCTCAGAAGTTTGGAAGATAAATGACCCCATCTAACTGATGCACCACTCCAGATCTTCCACTTGCCTTGATTTTGACCTTGAGAGGAGCAATGCCTTGGGCTTATGGAGTCAGGTCCCTGCTGCCTTGGCCAGCGCCACAGGCTGCTTCGGTGACTGCTCACCTAGACCCTCGAATCGCTCCCAGGCACAACCTAACAGCACCTGTCCACAGCCCACACCTCTGGCCTCTGGACTTTTCTGTTGCTGTCAAGACATGAGTTGTCTTAGGACCCACCTGGCATCCATGTATGTATGCATGCATGCACAGCCCAGAAGGTGTATGTGAGTTAATATCCCTTGGGACAGACTTTGACCAATGGGTGTGAACACTGGCAGATAAACTCTTCTTTTGTTCTGCTGAATGGACTGATGCAGTAGCTTCATGTGGCTTCTCTGGAGACATCCTCTGAGGCCAGGCAATAGTTCCTGAAAGCTATGGGCAGCTCAGAAACACATGTCTTCACATTTGCTTTTTCCTCCTGCCTTGACTTCCTCTCTTTTCCCATCATTGCTGCTTCCTTAGGATTTCACGTCTAAATAAAGTGTTAGCATTTAAGAATTTGACTCAGGCCTAATTTTCTAGGAAATGTGGGTTGAGAGATTAATATGCTGTAGGTGTATTTCTGACATGAACACTTAAGCAGCAGTATAAACTGGTTAAGAGCATAGACACAAGCTGGGTTGCCTGGGTTCCAATCCCAATTCCTGCATTTAGCACCAGTGTGACACTGGGCAAGTCACTCAGTCTGTGTTTTCAATGTTGTCTGCAAAAAATGCATAATAGTAGTAGCTACCTCAAAAATTTTATGTGAGATTTAATATGTATAAGGCACATAGTAAGAGTTTTATGTGTTAAATAATAAAAGGAGAAAAAGAGACAGACTATCATTGAATTTCCCTGCTAAAGAAACCTCCCAATCAACAGATTCCATTGACGGACTTCACCTTTTGACCAAATTGAATTCAAGGAACCAAAGATAGGGGAACCTTGTGGCGGGTAAAACTTGGGATGAAAAGAACTGAAGCTGAGTCCTACCTACTATGTACAATGGTGTGGGGGAGAGCTGATTGTTAAATATTCAGGAATTTTTCAGCAGCTGTTCAACTGTTGTTAGCTTGAAACTGGCCACGGTAGTATTTACACTGTGGAAACTGGCAAATGCTACAAATTGGGCTTTAATTTTTTTCCTGATTCTCAGAAATGCTGTGAAGAGTAAGTGGAAATATTTGTTAAGCTATGAGGTGCTATAAAAGTTAGTATTAATATTTGCCTCTCAAACTACTTGATAAGGGCTTTGATGTCTGCACGGTTTGGCTCCACGCAAATCGTGAGCCTTGATGCTTCTGGTGACCCCTCATTTCTCCCCCAAGAAAAGAAAGATGCCTAACAGACAACACAAGCCTTATTCAGAAGTGTGTTATTCATGATCTCAGTTTCGATCACCTCACGTAACATACATTATAAATTTCTTCAATTTGTGTCACAGATTTTTCAAAGCATTTAAGTATAAATTTTATCTCACATTTGTGTATGATTGAGAGACTTGAATTACAGTCAGTTCCTTGTTCTCAATCCCTAATCTCACCCTTTCTCACTAACGTTGCCCATGTCTCTTCTTCTGTAGTGTTCCCTCCTCCAACATTCTTGTTTCGCCCTTCCCCAGCCTCCCACATTGCCAAATTCATTTTTCTTTAACAGATCTCTGTTCCCATATCACTTGGGAACTCTCTCCTAATCTTCAGAATTAAGGGAAATGCCTTTCTACCTGTTCCCATTGTAGCCTCCACATACCTCTTCCTATCTATTATTGCTGTATTACAAAAGCCAGCTCATTTTCTGGTCTCCCTTACAAGGCTGTGTATTTCTTGTTTATTACTGTATCCCCACATTTAGTGCAGTTCTTGGCTCACAGTAGGTATTCAAACACTGATAAATGTCTGCATAGCTTTAAAATTTTTCCCTCTAATTCCTACATGAATACTTACATTTCCATAGAAGACCAATTTTGCTATCAAACAGTTTACTAGAGTGAGTAGGAAATTCGTAAATGTATCACGTATAGTTCAGGGATCTACAAGCTAATGTCTAACAGGAGACAGATACATGGATACACTCTAAGATAAATCACCCATTCTGGATTCTCAAACCAAAAAGTATCCATTTCCTAATAAATAATGGAGAAGAAAGGAGGCTGAGAACAAACGGATCATTTCTGAAGTCTCTGATCACATGCAAGGACACAAGAATCCTCAGATGTCACCTTAACCCTGGATTTACTCCTGAGTAGAGCTGCTGATTTTTATTAGATAGTGGACTGTGATCTTCTGTCCTAGTATATTTCAAGGAATATTTTATTTAAAAGGTTTTCAGCATGTATGAGTTAGCTGTGCATACTGAAAATGTAATTTTAACAGACAAAAATTTTCATATACTCTGTGGCTTTGAACCAAGGAGTCCATCACAAACGGAAAACTACACCCAAAAACCTATCTTTAGGTCTGAAACTTAGAGCTAATGTATATATTTCCACTAAGAATTTCTCTTCTTCATTGGGCTTTTATCTTTGGGTTTCTTTAGGAACTTCTCATTTGTCTCTTTATTATCCATTTTCCACCAAAACAGAAGATCATACACTTCCCTGGATAAAGTAGAAGGTCATTAAATTTGGTCCAAGACCATACTACAAACCTACAGTAATCAAAATGGCATGGTATTGGCACAAAAACAGACACATGGATCAATGGAACAGAATAGAGCCCAGAAATAACCCCCCACACCTACAGCCAACTAATCTTCAACAAAGGAGGCAAAAATATACAATGGGAAAATGACAGTCTCTTCAGCAAGTGGTGTGGGGAAGCTGGACAGAGGCATGCAAATCAATGAAGTTAGAACACACTTACACCCTACACAAAAATAAACTCAAAATGGCTTAAAGACTTAAACATAATAAATGACACCAAAAAACTCCTAGAAGAGAACATAGGCAAAACATTGTCTGACATAAATTGTACCATTTTCTAGGTCTCCCAAGGCAACAGAAATAAAAGTAAAAATAAACAAATGGGTGATTTATATTAGAATGTCTCCATGTATCCATGTATCTAATTAAACTTAAAAGCTTCTGTACAGCAAAGGATACCATAAACAAAATGAAAAAACAACCTATGGAATGACAGAAAATATTTGCAAATGATGCAACCAACAAGGGCTTAATTTCCAAAATATACAAACAGCTCATATAGCTCAACAACAACAAAAAACAAACAACCCAATCAAAAAAATGGGCAGAAGAATTTTTAGTTCTTTTAGACGTTTCTCCAAAGAAGATATACAAATGGCCAAAGGGCACAAGAAAAGATGCTCAACATTGCTCATTAGTAGAGAAATGTATATCAAAACCACAGTGAGGTACCACCTCACACCAGTCAGAATGGCCATATCATTAAAAAGTCAAACACAAATGCCGGAGAGGGTGTGGGGAAAAGGGAACCCTCCTACATTGTTGGTGGGAATGTAAGTTGGTGCAGCCACTATGGAAAACTGTATGGAGGTTCCTCAAAAAACTAAAAACAGAGTTGCCATATGATCCAGCAATCCCACTCCTGGGCATGTATCTGGACAAAACTATAATTCAAAAAGATACATGTTCACAGAGGCACTATTCACAATAGCTAAGATATGGAAACAACCTAAATGAATGAAGAAGATGTGGTATATATATACAATGGAATATTACTCAGCCACTAAAAAAAAAGAAATAATGCCATTTGCAGCAACATGGATGGACCTAGAGATTATCATACTAAGTGAAGTAAGTCAGAAAGAGGAAGATAAATATCACGATATCACTTATGGGGAATCTGAAATATGACACAAATGAACTTATGTGCAAAACAGAGATAGACTCACAGACACAGAGAACAGACTTATGGTTTCCAAGGGGGAGGGATGGAGTGGGAGTTTGGGGTTAGAAGATGCAAACTATTATATACAGAATGGATAAACAACAAGGTCCTACTGTATAACACAGGGAACTATATACAATGTCTTGTGATAAACCACGGAAAAGAATATGA
>NW_006784922.1:3635139-3660840 GCF_000442215.2 Lipotes vexillifer | reverse complement strand
ATATAAAAAAAAATATATATATATATATATATATATATATATATATATATATATATATAACTGAATCACTTTGTTGAATAGAAGAAATTAACATTATAAATCAACAATACTTCAATTAAAAGAATTTTGGTCCAAGAAAATGTTTTCAAAACTATGCTTAACGATATAAATATCATTTAATTCCTCTGCTTAAAATACACACACACATTTATTTTTTCTGCCCAATAAGAAAATTCTAGCTTCTAAGTCCATAATGGCCTACATGGACCCACATGATCTGACTCCTGCACATCTCTCTGGCTTATTTCCTCCCATTCACCCCCTACCGCTGCATCTCCAGTCATACCGTCATTACTGTTCCTTAAGTATACCAAGCTTACTCTTACCTTAGGGTCTTTGCATTTACTGTCCCTATGACTGGAAAGATCTACCTGGTTGACTTTTTATTTGGATCTCTGTTCAGATAAATCCTCTTTACCACTGAGGTCTTCCACGGCACCAAACCAAAATAGTGCTCACTTTGCCTCGCAGCACGAGTCACTATTACAACTCCTGTTTTATAAGAAATACCATGCTCGCCAACTTCAGACTATACTACAAAGCTATAGTCATCAAGACAATATGGTACTGGCACAAAAACAGAAATATAGATCCAATGGAACAGGATAGAAAGCCCAGATATAAACCCATGCATCTATGGTCAACTAACCTATGACAAAGGAGGCAAGGATATACAATGGAGAAAAGACAACCTCTTCAATAAATGGTGCTGGGAAAACTGGACAGCTATGTGAAAAAGAATGAAGTTAGAATACTACCTAACACCATACACAAAAATAAACTCAAAATGGATTGAAGACCTAAATGTAAGACTGGACACTATAAAACTCTTAGAGGAAAACCTAGGCAGAACACTCTATGACATAAGTCACAGCAAGATCCTTTCTGACCCACCTCCTAGAGAAATGGAAATAAAAACAAAAATAAACAAATGGGATCTAATTAAACTTAAAAGCTTTCACACAGCAAAAGAAACCATAAACAAGATGAAAAGACAACCCTCAGAATGGGAGAAAATGTTTGCCAATGAAGCAATGGACAAAGGAATAATCTCCAAAATATACAAACAGCTCATGCAGCTCAACATCAAAGAAACAACCCAATCAAAAAATGGGCAGAAGACCTAAATAGACATCTCTCCAAAGAAGACATACAGATGGCCAAGAGGCACATGAAAGGATGCTCAACATCTACTTAGTAGAGAAATGCAAATCAAAACTACAATGAGGTATCACCTCACACCAGTTAGAATGGGCACGATCAGGAAAATCTACAAACAACAAATGCTGGAGAGGGTGGGGAGAAAAGGGAACCCTCTTGCACTGTTGGTGGGAACGTAAATTGATACAGCCACTGTGGAGAACAGTATGGAGTTTCCTTAAAAAACTAAAAATAGAACTACCATGTGACCCACTACTGGGCATCTACCCTGAGAAAACCATAATTCAAAACGAGATGTGTACCACAATGTTCATTGCAGCACTATTTACAATAGCCAGGACATGGAAACAGCCTAAGTGTCCATCGACAGATGAATGGATAAAGAAGATGTGGTACATATATACCATGGAATATTACTCAGCCATAAAAAGGAATAAAACTGGGTCATTTGTAGAGATGTGGATGGACCTAGAGTCTGTCATACACAGTGAAGTAAGCCAGAAAGAGAAAAACAAATATCATATATTAACGCATATATGTGGAAACTAGCCAAATGGTACAGATGAACCTACTTCCAGGGCAGGAATAGAGACACAGACATAGATAACAGACATGTGGACACAGTGGGGGAAGGAGAGGGTGGGACGAATTGGGAGATTAGGACTGACATATATACACTACCATGTGTAAAATGGATAGCTAGTGGGAACCTGCTATAAAGCACAGGAAGCTTGGCTCGGTGCTCTGTGATGACCTAGATGGGTGGGATGGGTGGGATGGGTGGGTGGGGGTGGGAGGGATGTCCAAGAGGGAGGGGATATATGTATACATATAGCTGATTCACTTCATTGTACAGCAGAAACTAACAACATTGTAAAATTATACTCCAATAAAATAAATAAAAATTAAAAATACCATGTATCATTATCTGAACTCATGTTATACATATAATTGTTTATTGTCTATTTCTCCCTTTGTTTCCATAAGATGGAAACAATGGATGATAAGAACCATGGATAACAGAAGAACTTCATCTCTTATTCACATTCCTAGAGCCAAGAAAACATACAGCAGCACGAGAAATAAAAATGGATGACCCAATCAGGGCACTGAGGTCCTTCTCGCCATGTGGTCACCTATCTTTTCACAGAGACAGAAGCACATGTTGCAGCTTCAGCAGGCCAGACTCATTTGAGCAAAGGGCACCCCCGCATACTTGCAAGGGAGCTTTTGCGTTATAAAATGCCCTCCGTGTGCCCAGGGTTTAAATACAACTGCAGAGGTGAGCATATCAGAGGCTCAAAGGCACAGAAAGCTCCTGGCAATATATTGGGTAGGGTTCTTGCTTTGAGGTTACGAACTGTTCTTGGAAACCTTATATGGCGTCAAGATTCAGAATATTCCCCAGTTCCATTCAATTTCATGAAGGTGCTATACTTTCGGAAGTACCTTTGGTTGAGATGGAGAAGTTTACCCAACAAGCAATTCCTCTCTAAAAGGGAGTAATTCACATTTCTTGGGAGATAAGATAAAGAATCAGAAGGAGGAAGGTGACAGCGACATCTAAAACACCTTTTTCGTGTAACTTAACACATTCTGTCTGATAAGCATCATTAGTCTGAATTTCAGAAAATTGAGAGGAGGAGCTGCACAGAACTAGATTCAAATCCCAGTTTCTCAGCTGGGATGGGATGTTCTTCAACTCTGGCTCCAAAGCCCTTTCTTCTGCATCATGAAACCTCTCATGAGGTTCTTGAATAGCAGCAATAAAGGGTTCAAGAGAGGGACACAGGCAATTATATCACTGGTCCCTTGGCTCTTGACTCAGCCCCAATATACGCTATGCAGGAAATGGTTCAAGGGCTCCATTACTATTAATTTATGTCACTCTTTAATAGGTTTTGGGCCAAAACTTATCACCTCAGTGTTTTGAAAACTCTATGAAGACAACTTCACTGTTTACACTAGTGTATTCTTCATCGTAAGAAACCTAGATTTGGCCTCCTGTTCTAATTCATATTACTCCTGGTTTTTAAGATTTTATGTTTGTTACCATATCGCTGTATTCATTTTTGCTATAAGCCACCTCAAAGCCATTGTGAAATAAAGGTAAGTATAAAGAAATAAATTACACACCTACTATACACTTACTGTGGTAGATTACAAAAATGGTAATACATTTTCATGCTTCTTTATATCCATGATCTTTGCCATATGACTTAGCTCTTCCCAGAAAGAGATGGTCTATTTTCCCACCCCTTAATCTAGACTGGCTCTGTGACTTGCTTTGGGCAACAGAATATGGAAGAAATGATAGGGCACCAGTTCTGAGCCTAGGCCTCCACACCTTGCATACTTTTCTGCCTCTTGGGTCCTTGAGGCCACCAAGTGAATAAGCCCAGGCTAACTTGTTGGAGGATGAGAGACATGGGGGACCACTGGTTCCATTGTCCCAGTCAAAAGGCAGCCACACTCCAGAAGCAGAGACACTTAGGTGATCTGTCACTAACTCCAGATTCATAAGGGAGCCCAGCTAAAACTGGGCTGGATAGTAGAACTATCCAGCTGAGTCCAGCCTAACTAAGCAAAATAAATGATTGTTTTCTTAAATAACTAAGGAAGCAATCGCTACCTGATACACCTATATTCATAACTGCCATACATAGGCACTCATATATAATAAGTGATTTACTTACGTAATCTCAGCCATTTTAAGTTTGGTATTGTCCTCATTTTATAGCTGATCCTTACACAGGTTTAGGAACTGGCCTTTCATCTTCTGTAGTATAAAGCAGATCATCCTATTGGATTGTCATAACAGGAAATGTTAGTTAGAATATTTGGCTAAGTTAGTTCCTTAGCCATGGGCTTTAGATTTTTAATTTCACTTATATACCTTCCCATTTGGCCCCCAATTAAGCAGACTAAAAAATGAAGCTTGAAAAACACAAATTCTTCAAATTTTTGCTTCTAAGGTAAACCTCAGATCATTGAAAAGAATGAAGTCAAATTCTACAGAAGAACCATCTTATCAGGGAGGTTTTGCTGAAGTCCTTACAGCTTTGGGGAAGTACTGAGGAAGCCACGTGCTCTCTGAAGGGTCCAGCCTGTCCCCGGGTTGCCTGAACATCCCTAAAGGTTACTCAGTAGATCACTTCTCAGAAGGCCTTTGAGAATACTCTCTGGTAAGTTTATGGGATGATACGTCTCAAGAATGTCTTTGAAGGTACACAAATGAACATTCTGTTTTCCTGACTACAAAACTCAGTACCAAGTCATGGGCCAAATTCTGTTTATTCTATTTGTCTTTGTCCACTAAGCATCCCTTCCCAATGGACAGACATAAATCAGCTTCCCAGTGTCAGAGTGTAACAACTTCATGAGATTGAAAAAAACAGTGCCCTTTCACATTGGCTCTGCAATCTGTAACATGCAAGAGTCCAGATCTCTTCCAGTAAAAGAGATAGTGTAGGTATTCCAGTGGTTGGCTGAAGGTTGTATTATGTAAGAATGAAATAAGGTGAGAGAATAGAAAGCTGCTCAGTTAACCCAGCTGTGCTCAGAAGGGCAAATACAAATTCATAAACTAAAATTAGAGCAATTAAAAAAAATTTCTACTTGATACTCAAAGAAAACAAGATGAATTCCATTTCTCTCACTCTCATCTTGCTTCTGGTTTGTGTTTTGCCTTGTTGTTGTTCTTGAGTATTTTATATACTCTATCAATCCCTTCCTTGCCCAAGGATTGTATATGTGTGTGTGTGTGTGTGTGTGTGTGTCTGAGTGTACACACACAGGGGCAACGAGCTTTGGGGACAATGGAGGCAGGGATGGATGTACCCAGAGAATGAGAAGGGGAAGAATTCATAAAGTCAAGGGAAACTAAAAGCTGTTTGATAATAAATAAATAAATAAATAAATAAATAAATAAATAAATAAATATATATATATATATATATATATATACACACATACATACACATACAATTGGGCAAAAAATTCAATTTATGAGCCTTAGGTAAGACTCAAAATTATAATGGGCCACATTAAATTTGATAGTCACAAATTTTCCAGAGAACCTCCTTATACCTCAGTTCCTACAATGACAGTTCTAACTCAATTTATTAACTCCTAGCCCTGTAGGATTGGCCCTCTGCCAACTAACTCCCCTTATCATCTTTGCTTTCTGGTGCTGAATATGAATTCTTGCACCTTGTTTATTAGACTAAGCTTTTGACATTTCTCTAGTAGTTATTAGGCTAAAAGTCAATCAGCCTCCTCTGCAGAAACTTTTTTTTTTTTTTTTTTGCACAGGCTCCAGACGCACAGGCTCAGCGGCCATGGCTCACCAGCCCAGCCACTCCGCGGCATGTGGGATCTTCCCGGACTGGGGCACGAACCCGTGTCCCTTGCATCGGCAGGCGGACTCTCAACCACTGCGCCACCAGGGAAGCCCCCATCTGCAGAAACTTTGACTTTGAGTGAAATGAGGTTCAGGCTGATTGGGTACAACTGTGGTGCTCTTGAATGGCTGGGTCAGGAAGGTAAATGGGCCTGAAAGTTCAAGTGGGAGATGGTACTGAAATGTGGACAAAGGGAGACATGAAAAACTTGCCTCCTGGTTCTGCATTTTGCAGACTTGTTTTATGGTCTCTTTTTAAAGAAAACCATTCTGAGGAGTTTTAGTGTTGAGAAATGTTTTATCATTTTACTTCAATAATTATGAAAAAAAGACAAATACTGAACATATGTATATAGCTTTAGAACTACACTGAAATCCTAAGAAATGTTGTTACAAAACTTTATAAATTTAAAATCAGTAAAAATAATTTAAAGAAATGTGGGATTTTGTTTTTGCTGTATTAAGATTTGCTGTATTTAAGACTGTACTTAAGGAAAGATGTATTTATATGCTTAGTGCCTCAGTTTTTGACTTGATTCTTTTGCTTTTGATAAGCTATTGTTTGACTCATTATTGTTACTTTTTGTTAAAAAAAGTTTTAGTCATCAATTTATTAGGTTGACGGGCCATTTAAAACTGTGTGCCAAAATGCAATACTGGAAAAAAAATGTTAAATTCCATGTAATAAAAAGTTTTCCAAGTGTTTTTATAACTCCCTGTACTATCTGCTTATGACTGCTCCACGTACGTGAATAAAAAAGATGGGGGCCGCCCTCATGCTTGCCAGCAGCAGTCGTGGTGCTGGCTGCTACGATGGAGGGTTTTTGTTGTTGTTTTTTTACGACTGAGGTCTTTTTGAGCTAGGCTTGCCTAGGCTGCTGTTTCCTGAGAGTATTGACTTTTTGGAAACAAATGCAAATTCAGATATGGAAATTGAGTAGCAGGGCTCAATTACAAGGTAACTGCGTAATGTCTAGAGTTGCTTATAGTAACTTGTATGACAACACAAAGCTAAAATTATCACAGAAAATCTGCACCTTGGAGAACACATTCAATGTCTGCAAAACATCATCATGGTTTACTGTTTTGCCTGGGACAACCTGGCCTTGCTAATAGACTTCCTATCAAAGCATCATTAATACAATAACTTTTGGGGCTTTAGAAATGTAGTAACGAGAACTTACTCATATAGTGGGACTTGAGAAGGACAAGATATATAAAGGCATCCAATAATTGAAGGTAAGAAGATATTTTAAGAACTGTTCCTAATTTTCATTTACTTTTCTGCCTTAGATAACACAAAATAATAAGTTAAAAATGTTATTACTTTTTAAGAACATAAGTTTTTTTTTTTTTTTTTTTTTTTTTTTTTTTTTTTTTTTTTTTACTTAATATATCTGCAAACCAACATTCAAAGACTATTTTCAAGTGTTTTTGTTTCTGTTTTTTCTGATCAAGCCAGAGGATGCTCCCTCATGTCATTTTAGTATCTCTTGGCGGTGGGGGAAGCCAAATCCTTTGTTTTGCACAGAAATGAGCAAAGAACAAAATTAAGCAAAAATATTGTATGTCCCCTTTTAAAAGTTAACCTAAAAACCCAAAGATTATTTTGAGTTCTATTAGATAGAGACCATCACCCAAGGGATAGGCTTGTCCACAGGGGTGCTAACTATTCTTTACTTCACCTGATGCTCCATGTATCTCACATAAACAGATGTCCCACCTGTGCAATTACTCCCTATACATATGGGCCTTCCCCACACCTTGCTGTAATTTGTGTCAGAGTCTCCCCCCGTATCCTGCTTCTTCTGTAACAGAACATGCAGACTTGGTAGCCACGGGGCACTGTTTCCTACCACTAGGTTGAAATAATCCTGGCAACTGGGACCCCAGAGATTTCAGAGATTTCACCATCTGATTGCCTGACAGAGCTGCTTAAGGTCACTGGCCATCTTAATGGTTCAGAGGATTATTGCATCTTGCGGAAAACATTTTAGGAATAAGTCATTATTATTTACAGAAATAGCTTAAAAATGTTCCCAATATATAACTGTCTACTTGACTTGAAATATTACGTAAGTAGTGACCTATACAAATTTCCGTGTTTGTATGTTTATCCGGATAGGTAATGATTTCTATTCTAGGAGTCAATCATTTGGTTTGCTTTTTAGGAACATATATTCTTCATTCTACAAAGAGGACCCTACCCCCGCCCCCAGTCTATTTTTAGAATATTTCTGGCAGAGGCTGCTTGCTGTCCTTGACTATCCTTTCTCCTTAGTAACACGCCTGTTAGCAGGCACACGACTGTCCTGAAGAAAGAAAGGCCATGTTTCCCAGCCTCCCTTGTGGCTGAGTGTGGTCCTGTGATTAAGTTGCGGTTAATGAGAAGTAAGCAAAAGGATCAGAGAGTAGCTTCTGGGAACCTAACATGAGATTTGGGTGACATGTGGCCTTTGCCTCTCTTTCATTACTTCACCCCTCCTGATGCCCGGAAGCAGATGCAACGTTGACCATGAACATGAGGTCATACCATATGGAAAGTAGCCCAGAGAACTGTTTAAGGACTTCCTGGAGCAGAGCCACCCTACCAGCCCTGCACTGCTTTTGTCTGCTTTTACCTGTGAGACATCTCCTCCTACTGCTTGATCTATTTTGTTTAAGTTTGTATAATTTTTGGATTTTGCTGTTACTTGGACATAAACCTAAAGTTTCAGAATGCAATTTGGTATTAATCAAACTGCTAAGTTCCCAACTTATAGCACTGATATAGCACAAAGATATGTGAAAACACAAGAAGAGGCAAGAAATCTATCCATGAACGATAAAGAATTTCTAAGGCATGCACATTAAGGCTAAGTCGATCATTTGGATAGCTAACTGGGAGGGGAACCATGTTCTGAATCCGCATAGGATAGGGTGAGGAAAGGTCATCTGCTTGCATAAATGCTTGAAGGTCAAATGTCAAGAGTTGTTTGAACAGTCGTGGGCTAAAATGATGTAATCCAGACCCATGGCCTCTTGGGAATAAGCTTAGCCGTTGAATGGGGAGACTAGACAGAAGGGACTTTGAAAAGGTACGTGGGCCAGGCTGACACCAGCCCAGCTCCCTTCCCCTGGAGCTGACGCAACCTGCCCTACTCCACCCTAACCTCTGACCTCCTGTACAGTCCCCCACAGAGGAAAGCCCTGGGCAACTGCACTCTTGTTCCTTTTCCACGCCGGCTGCAAAAATAACCCCCAGCTGCTCCAGGAGTGCCGGAGGGCATGGGGACGAGCCTGACCCCACACTTGGAGTTCTGAGAGGGAAGACAGCCCACTCAGGCAAGCATCAGACGCCTGAAGATCCCTCTTCCTTCTCCAAGTGTGGCAGCTGCGACGAGAAAGGAGGAGGCCCTGAGAATGCTCAGTCCTACGTGCTTGGACTGGTAAGCACACAGGAATGGCAGCAGAGGAGGCTGCCATTCCTGGGCACCCAGGCTGCACTCAAGGGGGAGTGAAGAGGCCGGGGGGGCGGGGCACAGAGCTAAAAAAGCCCATGGAAAGCCCCCAGCCCTGGGCAAGTCAGGGTGCCACTGAACAACTTCGGTCTCGCCCAGTGTCAATACCAGGAAGGGACAGCTGGTGTGACCTGGGCATGATAACAAGAAACCAAGCTGAAACCAAAGCAGCAGGAAGTGGAGCCCAGCTCTGTCAAGTAGACATGGAAGCCACGTGGCCCCTGGGGAGAACAGGGCGGGGCAGGAAGGACTAAGCCATGGTCTACATAAACCAGAAAAGATGTAGGTTTTTAAAGCTCCACGCTAATTCAAGGTAAAGGGAGTTTATTTATAGAGGTTGAGTCAAGCCCCTGCTTCATCATTTTCTTAACGGGACGCAGACATCTTCTCTGAAGGGATGACACACTTGGATGCTCTGGTGCCCCTTGATAACATGACAGACTTCCCCCTTTTCAGTCCTCTAGATTCTCATGCTAAGACAAAGACTTCCGATGCACACAACCCTTTCCATTTCTCAACCTGACAGTCCACTCATTAATCTGCACACTGTTTCTACGAAAGTGACCAGAGTACCTCTGCCCGGTAGGCAGAATAGTAACCTAGAGCAAGTAGATGGAAATGCAAGGGCCACCAGCGAAGGGTTGGCGGAGTTCCCAACCCGGGCTGCCTGTGTCAGCTTGATAAGTCCTCCAAAGCAGCGCACTATCATCATCGAGTAAGGACTGGGGCGGTGATGCTGATGATGCAAAATGCCGTTAGCCTAGACTCACCCAGCTCTTAAATGAATTAGAGTATCTAGAGAGCTTTCTTCCTTCTCTCTCCTCTTCTTTCCCTTTAGTCAGCTCATAGCTTTTAAGCACCACACCACCTGAAAGCATTCTCTTAGATTCTCTCCAACAAATATATTCAAGGAATCTTTTTTTTTTTTTTTTTTTTTTGGTGGTACGCGGGCCTCTCACTGCCGTGGCCTCTCCCGTTGCGGAGCACAGGCTCCGGACGCGCAGGCTCAGCGGCCATGGCTCAAGGGCCCAGCCACTGCGCGGCATGTGGGATCTTCCCGGACCGGGGCACGAACCCGTGTCCCCTGCATCGGCAGGCGGACTCTCAACCACTGCGCCACCAGGGAAGCCCTCAAGGAATCCTTTAGTCAATGCTATACAGTATTAGATCCTATCTCATCATTGGACTAGTCTCTGCCTACTCCTCACTTCAAACTAAACTCTCTCAGATTTTCTGAAATTAAATCAACAAGTGTTGAGTCCATATTAAAGGTATCATGAGTGTAATGAGATGAATAAGACACAATGGCTGTCTTCAAAGAGCTCATATTCTATATGGGGAGGGTACATATATACACTCCACACACACGCGCGCGCACACACACACACACACACACACACACACACACACACACAGAGTCATTGTTCAAAGACAACTCAGGAGACGCAATAAAGGTTTGGTTTGTTCTTTTCCCGAGTGAATGGACAAAAGCTGCTGTATTATTTAGATGAAGGAAGGTCTTTTAGCCTAAGTTGCAGAGGAGGCTAAAGACTTCAGGAACCAAATAGGACTGTGATATCCTAGTGTTACAGGGTGAATTGTATCCCCCTCCAAACATTCCCACACTGAAACCCTAACCCTCAGTACCTCAGAATGGGACCTTACTTGGAGATAGGGTCTTTATAGAGGTAAGCAAGTCAAAATGAGGTCACTCGTGTCAGCTCTAATCCAATAGGACTGGTATTCTTATAGAAAGGGGAAATCTGGAGACAGATACGCAGAAAGAGAAGACAGTGTATAAAGACACAGGGAGAAGATGATCGTCTACAAGCCAGGAAGAGCAGTCGGTCTGGCATAGATCTTTCTCTCACAGCCCTCAGAAGGAAACAACCCTGCTGACACCTTGATTTTAGACTTCTAGGCTTCAGAACCGTGAGACAAGTTTCCAGGTGGTTTTTGAAGCCACCTAGTCTGTGGTACTTTCTTCTATCAGCCTGAGGAAAAGAATACAGCTTGGCACATGGGTAAGACCTGAGTACGCACAGGACGATAAGGAAAGCCTTACATGTCAGTGAAATAGCACCAACAAAATAAGCCAGTCAGAATGCCAGGCACAGTCAGGGAAAATCAGTTTACCTGAAGCAAAACATTCATGGAAGAGAGTGGTAAAACATACCTTGTTAGTTAAGTAAAGGAGTCTTTGGGTCAGTGCACACCGGGCTGTGGTCTCCGCTAAGGTGTTTGGAATGTATTCTAAGGACAGAGGTAAACTTTGGTGGCATTTCATCGGGGGCCAGGTGATCATAGAGATGGTGGGTGTATTAGGAAGATGGTGAGCAAGACGGATTGGACAAAGGAGCCCTGGGAGAAGATTGTTCAGTTATGACTGATTCACAAACATCACTGCAAATTAGAATCACCTGGTGTGATAGGCGGACCAATGGCTCCCAAGGATATTCACGGCTTAATCCTGGAAACCAGTGAATGTTCCCTTATATGGCAAAACAGACTTTACTGTTGTGCTTTAGGATCTTGAGATGGGGAGATGACCCTGGATCATGCAGTTGGACCCTAAATGTAATCACAAGTATCCTTGTTGGGAAGGGAAGGGAAGCAGAGGAAAACTTGACTTACAGCAGAGAGGAAGGCCATGGGATAACAGAAAGGAGAGATGGAAACAGGGAGAGAAAAGGTCACGTGATGTGCCAACGCCCTCAGCAGATTGGATCATATCCACCTGCACTGGTGAGGGTCACCTTCTTTACTCAGTCTATGGATTCCAATGCTAATTTCTTCCAGAAACATCCTCACAGACACCCCTAGAAATAATGTTTTACTAGCTATCTGGGTATCCCTTAGTCAAATTGACACATAAAATTAACCATAATAAAGAAGAGATCTTCAGAGTGGCAGAAGGAGACTCGTAAAAGCCCCGTGTGTGTGGAGCTGGGGGGCAAGCCTGGAAGGGAGGGGAAGTCAACACAGTCACATGCTGCATGAAGGTAAAGAGGAGGGTGACTAAGAAATGATGGCAGATTAGAGGCCATCTGTGACCTCTGAGAAAGCAGTTTCGAGGGTATAGAAGAGGTGGGGAGGGGAAGCAGAAACCAGATTACAGGAGGAAGTGGGGGGAGAGGACATGGAAGCAGTAGAGTAGAGGCCAGCTTTGGGGGCTCCAGCAATGAAAGCAAGCTGAGAAAAGGAGTGACAGCCTAGCAAACTAGACAGAGATAACTTAGCATAATGGGCTTTGGAGTCAGACCGACCCGACCCACCCCCAGCTCCTCCACCGCCTCGAATTTGCATTAAACAAATTGTTTAATTTTGCACACTCAAGTTACCTTGCTTGGAAAATAGCTGCAAATAATACCTACAGCAAAGAGTTGTAAGAATCAAACGAAATAGAATAGGTAAATTGCCCATTTTTTTTAAGTGTCTGGCTCATAGTAAGTGCCATAGGTTTCAAGGCAGAGATGTAAAAGAGCTTTGGAATCCTACTTTCTGATCAATAGGGTTGCCAGGTAAAATATAGGATTCACAGTTAAGTTTTAACTTCAAAGTAGAAATTGTTTTAAATATGTGTGTCCTAAATATTGCACGGCCATACTTATACTAAAAAACTCTCTTTTATTATTTTCCTGTTGCTGCCATTAGCAAATTATCACAAACTTAGAGGGTTAAGCAACCCCAATTTATTATCTTACTGTTGAAACGTCTGACACGGTTCTCGCTGGGCTAAAATCAAGGAGTCAGCGGGGCTATGTTCCTGCTGGAAGCTCTAGGGGACAATTTATTCTTTTACCTTTTCCAGTTCCTGAGGCCACCCGCACTCCTTTGCCTCCTGGCCTTCTTCCACCATCTTGAAAGGCAGCGATGTTGCAGCTCTTTGACTCTTGTTCCTTAATCACATCTCCCTCTGATTGCAGTTGGCAAGTGTTCTCCACTTTTAAGGACTTACTTGATTAGATTGGGCCCAGCTGCATGATTCAGGAGACTCTCCCCATCTCCAAGCCCATTAGCTTAATCACATCTGAAAGTTCTTTTGCCATGTAAGGTAACACATTCACAGGTTCCAGGGATTAGGAGAGGAACATCTTTTGTGCAGCGTTATCCTACCTACTCCCTTGTCAGTCTAAAATTCTAATGTAACTAGGTGACCTCTTGTTCTTTGAGAAATCTGGTGACCGTGACCCCCACCTATAAAACGTGCTTTGATTAACTGGAAGTAAAATGCTAATTTCCCCTGCTCCTACACATTTTATTACTACACATTTTATTACTTCCTCTTTCCATTCTACGATTCTCCCACATGCATCTCCCTCCATGCTATGTGACGTGAATGTGTTTGTGTTCAAAATTTTATGAAAGAGATCTGTAGCTGTTTAAAGAGAAGAAAACTGTGTAAAGAGAAATTATACTTTATCTTGACTTCCATTTTAAAATCAAATTGTATAGGCTTATGCAATAGGAATTGGTAAGAAAAACAGAAACCATCTCAGGTATTTCAGGCAATAGAAGGAATTTAACACAAGGAACTGGATGCATACAAAACTCCTGGAAGGTCTGGAGGAGGGCAGGTCAAGGAAAGCACAAGCTTTCAAGTTTGCTGCTATAGCTTTACAGAGACAGGAAGCTTCAGGGACTGTAGGAAACGGGCTGGTGATGATTTCATCTGCTTCCAGCACTGACTGAGATGGATGATCCAAAGGGAAATGTCTGGGATCTAATACAAACTCTGATGTCTGTTGAACCCCACACATCTGCCCACTTCTGACAGAGGAGCAATAATGTGGCGTCTACCTCCCCTCCACCTTCCAGATCCCATGCAAGTACCTCTGGTTGTCAGCATCAGACTCAAAACTCTTGAGGCAAGGGATGCCGAGGAATGTAGGGCCCAGACTTCCAGCCTTAACAATTAGAAGGAATTGCGTAACAGGCAAGCTGGCCTATATAGTTAAAGAAAGAAACACCCCCAAAGGATTGAAGGGAGAAAACTTTTGACAAAGGAAAAGGCAAAATAAACACCAGTGCTCAGATTCCTGGTTACTGCGAAATACCAAAATCCCTATGTGTTTTGTACCCATCTGCAACTTTTTCTTTAAAAGCAATACTTTGTAACTTTGCTGTGTCTATCCCATTGTCTTCTGGGCTTATCCTAGCCCTAGGATTTCACTGACTACAAACCCTTGGCCATCAGAATTTTGTTTTCTTGTCTAAGGTGGCAACATGTGAAAAGAAGAGTCTTAGTAAACATGTTTGTTTCCAGGGCTAATTCCTGACCCATAAGATATGACTCTTTTAAAAATTATCTGCTGCTGTGGAACAAACTACACTCTAAAATTTAGTGCCTTAAAACAATAATTCCCTTTTTTTCCAAATTATCTGCTGGGCTCTTCTGCCCCCGTGGTGTCAGTTGTGTCACTCACTCAGCTAAGACATTCAGTTGGTGGCTGGCTGGGCTGGAAGATCCAAGAGGGCTTCTCATGCATGTCCGGTGCCTCGGTGCCCCTCGGGTGGCTAACTTAGGCTTCCCCACAGCTCAGTCTCACGTGGTCAGAATCTGGCTGCCCAGAGGGAAGAAGTGGAAGCTGCCAGACCTCTAACAGCCTGGGCGTGCAAGTCGTAGAACGTCACTTCCACCACATCCTATGGGTCAGGGAGAGTCACAAAGTCCTGATTCAAGAAGAGGAGAAATGGGCTCCACCTCTCAAAGGGTAGAAAGCTCATGCATACAGAGAGGGAAGGAATTAATCAGTGGCATCTTTGCACAAGATGCGAACTTGAATACTAATTCTCTGCTTCTATCCTCACTTCACAATTCGGAGCATATGCAGTTGTTGACCTTAATTTTTATATTTTCCTTCTTCTGCATCAATGGCCTCAACGTTTTCTGCTTATATAGCCAATGGATAACAAATGTTTGAGCAAGCATTTCATATATGTATCCATAGACAGCAGGTTGACTGTCCTACTCCATTTCATACAAGGGACTTGAGCATCCACTGATTTCGGTATCCACGAGCCAGTCCCCCGTGGATACCGGGGGAGGACTGAATATGTATATGTAACCCCCCTTGAACAACACAGGGGCTAGGGGCAGTGACCCTCAGTACAGTAGAAAATCCATGTATAACTTTATACCAGCCCAGATCATGTAGTACTGTAGTACAGTATTTAGTGAAAGAAATCCTTGTGTGAGTGGACCCACGCAGTTTAAACCCGTGTTGTTCAAGGGTCAACTGTAATACACATATACGGGTATATTACATATTACATAGCAGTATATATAGTATACACATATACTACTGCCAATCTATTTGTTAAATATTAGTAAAGTTTAATGTCTTTTTTATTTTTAATAAGCATAACTAAGAACAGAAGATCGTATACTATTTTTTTTTATACTCCACTCTGAAGATCACTGATCTATCCTTCTGTCTTGGTCTCATCATTGCTTTCTTGTGTTTTCTCATTAAATCCCTACCCTTGCAAGCTCCTTCTACTACCCTCAAGGTGACACTGAGATTTTGCTCCCCCTCTTTATCCTCTTCCTGTTGCCTAGATATATCAAATATCACATAGAGCTCAGCGTTGTTCCACATTTCACAGTAGATAGCTAAGAGATGTGTCATGTACTCAAGCACTGTGAAATCTGAAGGCTTATAGTTGGGTAAAGCAGATTCGCTCTTCTTTCCTAAATGCTGTCAGTTACAAGGTTAGACCCCCAGTGTTTGTGTAAATATCAGTATACACGGGTACTCAGGCACCCTCATCCCTCCGGGGAAAAAAATCATTTGAGGATTAAGCATGGATTAGAATTATGTTCTCTCAGAGAGTAGAAGACTGAGAATAATCTCAATTTACAGGAGGCAGGTGTATGCCTTGTCATCTCTGTGTCTCCAGAGTTCTAGCACAGGGGCTAGCAAACAATAGGTGCTTAATAAATGGTTTGTTATACCAAAGGCTGGCCCCTTACATATAACTATCCAAGTACAGATTGCCTTTTTCAGTTTGCAAGTGGAAACGTACAGTTTGATTTGCAAGTAGTTACCAAGAAACTCAGAGAACACACAAATAGGTACATTTTATAATACACAAACTAAACTCTGATCATCACATAAAGTGTCAGATAGAAGGCAAAGCAGAGAAAAACAAAGGTTGGACACTGCAGTTATGAGTGCTCTGTCCTTTTAATTTTGAGTACAAATTAATTTCCTTCTAATCTTTAGAAAAAAACATGTGTGGGGTGTGGAAACAGAAGGGGAGACTTGAGGCAGTGCGCGAGGGTGGAAGGATTTTAAGTGATCCTCTGTGATCTGCAGTGCGTATCTTGGCCAGGGTTATCTCCAAACAGGCCTCAGTAGACAAGAAGATGGAGATGGAGGACAGCTTCCTTTTTAATCAAACATGAAGCTGCTGTGTGCACAGCCCTGATGTCCAGGCTGCTGAAGGCTCTGATAGCTGAGGCAGAAGCAAGGGAGAGGCTGATAATGGGGCAGGAGCCGGGGAAGGCTGTGGGCTGCCCAGGGCCTCCCTTGGGGTGATTTGTAGTGCTTCTGGCTGCCAGATGTAATGCATAGCTCAGGGGCCTGATTCAAGGCCTGGAGGTAGTGCAGGGAGGGAAGCTTTCCCTTTCTCGGCTTGTCTAATTTAACACAGTTTTCTGTCTGACTGCTCTCAGCTTCAAAAGGGAGTCTGGAGTGCTTGCCTACATGACATACTCCTATGGAACTTTCTCAGTCGGTATTTCAAAATAAGCACTGGAGGCAGCATGTCAGGCAAGTGCTGAGATGCAAGAAATATGTACAGGGGTATGTGTGATGGGGGGGTTGGAAGGAAACCTGGGTTCTGACTGGATGCCATTTGTTCCTTTCATTTCAGGCTGCTGTTCCTATTGTTTTTACCAAGACATTTTTCTCCCCCAAATGCAAAAGCTAGAGCTGTATGACCCATCCATCCCTGGCCCTTTATACAAACAAACCCTGGGCTGCACTATGGCCAGGAAGCAACAGTCCAGCTCCCACAGAAGGTGCTGACAGCTCACCTCAGGGCTCTCTTCCAGCAGACAGGCAGGGGCTTCTGCCACATGGCACTGGAGAGTTACCCTTATTGAGACCTGAAGAAAAAAATCAGGATAGTGTTAAGCAAGTTTCAGGCCTGCCCATCAGTCAGTTACAGAGAAGACATTTCTTTTAGGTTTTTCAGAGCCTGTGCTCCCTAAGCTGGGTCGTGCTCCCCAGCCTCTGGGCCCCTCACCCCGTTTCGTGTGTGAAATGAAAAGGTTGGGCCAGAGGGTCTTCAAAGCTCCTTGCCGCTCTGACTTCCTCTGATCCCATGACCTTTAATTGCCAGGACTATGGAGACCAGCGGCCTGGAAAACCCAAAAGAATGGAAAATGCCCAGATAGACAAATATTTTTTCACCTTGGAGTAACATTCCTTGAATGCGCATTGTGCTACCTCCTGAAGCCCACGTAATAAAGATCTGACTCAGAAGGTTTCCCCATTTCTCCATCCTGACCCCTGAAATCCTGAAAAGGTCTGTTTACCTTTCCAAAGAGACATAACTGCCTGCTTAAGCCTTAGCTGCTCCCCTACCCCCATCCTGACTAGTCTTTCTGGTTTCTCTTTCTAGTTAGCATTTTCTCTGACTGGGAGAGGGGGTGATGCTTGGTTTAAAAGCCCTCTCTGACGTAAGGTAGATAGCTAGTGGGAAGCAGCCACATAACACAGGGATATCAGCTCTGTGCTTTGTGACCGCCTGGAGGGGTGGGATAGGGAGGGTGGGAGGGAGGGAGACGCAAGAAGGAAGAGATATGGGAACATATGTATATGTATAACTGATTTACTTTGTTATAAAGCAGAAACTAACACACCATTGTAAAGCAATTATACCCCAATAAAGATATTTAAAAAAAAAAAAGGATCCGAAGAATAGATATATGTATATGTGTGAAAGAACCACATCTTGCACACCTAGAACAAACAAAACATTGTAATCAAATTTGCTGTGATAAAAAATAAAAATTAAATTAAAAAAAATAATAATAAAAGCCCTCTCTGCAGGAAAGTGCTGCACTTCCTCTCTGCATCCCTCTTTTTTTTTTTAATGACTGCACACATGTATTTAACAGTGCAGTTTTACATAGAATGCTAAGAGTACTTTTCTTCATATTTTATAGAAGGCCTTGAAACATATGGACTTTCTATTAATATTCATACCATAGCACAGCCAATTCTAACTCCTAAATAGATGCATTAACAATTTGTTTAGAGTTTAAAGGTTTAATGGCAAAAATGAGGGGAGAGAAAAGAGTAAGCGTATTTTATATAATTGAATGAAAAATACATTCATGAAATAGCAAATAAAATTTAATACGGTCTCAGGCACCCTGAATGAGATGGTGCCTGATCTGGAGGGGTGATTGCTATGTCCAAATAATCTCCATCTGGAACTTCTGTGACTGCAGAGATGAACTGCAGTTTAAGTTACATCTTAGGGTACAGAGAGAGAAAGAGATACCAACCAGGTTTTGAAACAACAAACATGATACACAAAATACACCACGCCATCTCTCGTTTTGTTCCTCTTACAGCTCTGTATACATAGGCTAGGTATTATTAGCCCCATTTTACAGGTGGGAATACTGACTGAGATAATTGAGTTACTCAAACTATCAAGACTGTTTAAAAGGCCAAATGAAGACTGGAAACCAAGTCTTCTGATTCTTAATGCCCCTCCACAGCACTGTTTAAAATATGGATCATCTTTCTGGAGGAAATGGCTTGACCTTCCATACTCACCTGTCTCTGCATTGAAAGAGTGGAAAAATGGAAGAAGTGGGGGAGAGGTCAGCTCAGGATTGAAACTCTTCTCAAAGCAATTTGACTGTTGCCTTGCTGGGCTCTAAAGCTGCTTCTATTTCCAGGATTTGCCCTGAAACCAATAATCACAAAACCTGTAGTTCCTTTTGTCACGTATATATGCTTAAAAGTGTGCAGGCAGAGTCCAGTCCAAAGGTCACCTTTCTGCTGTCCAAGATGATAAAGCTGCAGCATTCATGAGGTATTATGGCGGGTGGGACACCCTCTCCAGTAGCATCATCTCAGTGGCCGTCTTCCTTGCTTTGACCACATCCTTTGGTAGATAAAAAGAAGTGTGAAAACTCTTGCTGCCGACCAGTGGGACTTTTTCATGTTTAATGTGAAACGGAGAGAAACTAAGAAACTTGAGCTAATTGAAATATGAATTTGGAAAATATATTGATGTGCTCATTTTTTCTAATTCAATACTTATGAAAAGGTATAATTTCAGTTCTGATTCTGCACAATTTACTCGTGGTTTCATGGCGCGAAACTCATTTTCAGTTGTTTTAAAGTTCAGTTAAAAGCATTTTGTTGATGTGTTTTATTGGGGGTTCTTGTCAAGGAATTTATTTTTTCACAGTTCTGTTTTGTTGAGGGCCTGAAAAGGTCTATGAATATTCATGAGTATGAAGTAGATCTAAAAAGAAAAAAAAAGCCTCGAGAATACTAAAATTTTTTGAAAAATACTAAACAATAGGCTTCTGATGGTCATGATTTAAACAAGATGAACTGAAAAGTTTGTCAGTCCACTTTGGATTGAAAAATTGCAGATCCTTCTTTTTCTAAATTTCCAAAATCATCTCCTTTACAATGTTTTTTTATGCCCAAAGACTACCATTTCATTCTCTGAAGACCTCTGTCCCGATGTGAACTTTGAACTGACATGGCAGAAACAGTTTCTGGTTCTGCATTTCGGAGGGATTGTTGGGGGAGGTTTTTGAGGAGGTCACATTGAAAAATCTGAAATGTCCAAGGGTATATGAGCAAAAGTCTTCCCTGTAACATGGAGGCATAGAACCTGAACAGCAGAACCAAGAGGCGGATGTGCAAACAGGAGGCTCTGCTCTGGGGATGTCCCTACCTTTGGCCAAATGGTTCATTTTTCACACAGTTATCTGGTGATATTACTTTGGCAAAAACAGTGTGGAGGTTTTGAGTTCTTTTAGTGTGACTGGTGGGGTTTTTTTTTTTTATTATAAATTTATTTATTTATTTTTGGCTGCATTGGGTCTTAGTTGCTGCTCGCGGGCTTTCTCTAGTTGCGGCGAGCGGGGGCTACTCTTCGTTGCAGTGCTCAGTCTTCTCATCGCGGTGGCTTCTCTTGTTGCGGAGCACAGGCTCTAGTCGCACGGGCTTCAGCAGCTGTGGCACGTGGGCTCAGTAGTTGTGGCTCGCGGGCTCTAGAGCGCAGGCTCAGTAGCTGTGGCACACGGGCTTAGTTGCTCCGCGGCATGTGGGATCTTCCCGGACCAGGGCTCGAACCCGTGTCCCCTGCATTGGCAGGCGGATTTTTAACCACTGTGCCACCAGGGAAGCCCGTCACTGGTGGCTTTAAATGCCTTTTCCAAAACCCAGTGTAGTTCTAACACAACATTTATTAGCCACAAAAGAGTTCAACCAAATGCCTTAGAAAATGAACACTTCCTTTGGGCTCTTTGGCCATCATCATCACACATACACACACACCCCCCTCGTGGGAAACTTCCCATTTCTTCTATTCTTCACCCCAATAGAGCTGGTTGTTTGGATATTATCATCGACTGAATTGCTTCATTTTGGTTACAAATCATTTACTGTAATCACTGAAGATGTCTACTCATTAGAGGCCTATTAAACTGGCAGCTTTTATTTAATTTTTTACTTGTCTGTATTGCATTTTTAAACTATTTAAAAATTGAAATACAGTTGACATACAATTTTGTGTTAACTTCAGGTATACTAAAAGTAGCAGCTTTTAAATCAGATTGCAAAGGCTTTTCTGTGCCTCAGTTTTCTCATCTGAAAAAATGAGGATGGTTATAGGATCTCACTCAAAGGGGCTGAGAGAATTATACTGAGAAGATTCCAGTGAAGCCCTTGCTAGGTGTTCTATAAGTGTCTGATGCGATCATCCTAACTTCAGGCAGGCCTCTTTCATTCTTTGGACTGGGGTCTTGCTGGACTGGGAAGGGCTTGAGGAGGGTGCTGAGAGGTGCATACCCGACACCTCTGAGAGGTGGTGGGAGAGAACTTAGTGATTCGGTGTACAGCTAGCCGTCCTTCAGGGAACTTTCCAGTCTCCCTCAACTTGTCCTAACTGCAGAAGCGTAAGCGTTTCCTTTCAGATCAAGGAATAAAAAGGTGCCCCAGATCTCCACTTCTCTGCCAATCCCAAGCTCCACACTGGCCTGATCTGTGAGGGGAAAACTTAAACCTCCTTTTCCGTGTTAATCTGAACAGCTGCATTCAAGCCGCAGACAAAAAGAAGGCTTTTCTCTTCACTCTGTAAGGTGGCCACTCTGGAAGGAGGAGAGAGACTCAGGATAAGACTGGCACCTAGGAAGAGGATAAGACTGACTGGTCTTGATTTATGAAAGTACCTGTACCAGCACCATCTTGCCAGATGAAGTGAGCCACAGGCTCTCTCTCCTGTCCCTAGTCATTGGGGGAGAGAAGTGACAGGGGCAGCTCCCAGGCATCCTGGGATGCTGTGTGTGTTTGCGACTTGAAGAGGAATTTCCCACCCCTCCCTTGTTCTCTTTCTGCACGCCTACTGCTGAGGCACCTCTGACACAGCCCACCTGTAACCCCTTCCACGATACTCCTCCGTGTTGCCCCAGGAGCTGCTTTTTTTCCTTTTTGGTTGAATTTTTTAGGATCTGGAAAGGCTCTAGCCAAAGGTTTGTTTGTTTGGGTCATGTTCACGTTCTCACATTTTTGTCAAATACGGAAAATGAGGAAGTTAACTGCTCGCTCGCTCTCTCTGGAACTCAGCCAGTGCCAGATGAACATGGAATTAGGAGTCCCGAGCTCAGGACCCACGCTTTGTCTCCAAGATCATCCAGCCTGTAACGAACATCAGAAGTTTCCTGAGATCCCTGCCAGATGGACGTAAAAGTCAATATCTCGCGTACAAGAGGTGGGTTCTACACCAGATTTCATAGAGTAATCAATGAACTAAACATATTCCCCTGCCTTCCAATATCCACTTGGAAAAAAAAGATTTATTCTTACTCTGGGTCACAGAGGTTAATGCTTAAGAGGCAGCCTGCCTGGGTGTACACTTCACCACCTGCTGGCTACATCCTTGAGCTCAGGACTTCACCTCCTTGCACTGCAGTTTCCTCATCTGTAAAAGGGAGACAGGAACTGTATGACTGGCAGGGTTCATGGCAGGCGCACTGCCCGGCAATAGTAAAGACTGATGATACCGGCCATCCATCACCCTGGCACAAAGAAGGAGCTTCCAAATTCCAATTTAGCTCAATATTCAGGTTCGTATAAATAAGCCCAATGCATTCTCCACTCTGCATCTTTGTCCAAGCTTCTCATAACCCTGGTTCTTCTCCCCGGGACATGCTCCCTGTCTTCTGCCTCTTCCCCGTCCCCTCCCAGCTTGAACTCCCCATGTGCTTCTGATCAGAGAGATCTCTCCTGCCCCCTCGCTTGTCTGCAACCCTCATTCTTGCGTTTCATTTTACTGCGTCCTCCTGTACATTGAAAGCAAAGCTCCAGAACGATTTCTTTTGAGCCACCCATAAAGGAGGCACATTGCTGGGCGCACGCTGGAGACACGCGGTTGATGCTCCTTGAAGGATGCGGATATGCCTGGCCTAAGGAGACCTTTCTTAGAAACTTTCCGACCTGAGTGCAAGCCACCTTGTGATCGCCCAGGTGGAACCTCGGGCTGCGCAGAGATTTGCAGATCCCGAGCACAGGACTGTGAAATCCGGGAAGCAAGCGTGTGCTGCGTGCCGAAGCATTCCAATAATAGTTGCGGCTGGGGAGGACGGTGCGGTGACTCATGTCCCGGCGCACGTCCCCAGGCAGCGGCGTGGGCGGGGCCGCGCACCCCGGGCAGAGGGGGATTTACCTGGGGAGGCCGGGACGGCAGCCGCCTGCAGACACTGACTCTGGAGGGAGCCGGGGTCACGAGGGCAACCACTCTGACTCACACGGGAAAGCCAGAGGGCGATGACCAAATTTGAAAGAGCAAGTCGCCTCTGTCAGGGAAGCTCTTAGAGAAACAGGAAGCGTGATCAGCTGCTACCAAGCTCAGAAGAGGAAAGTCAGCTGTCGTCGTACCTCTGTGCTGGCTGTAATTTATCACGATGAGCGTCTGCGGAACGCAGCACTGTGCTTCTGAGAAGTGAGATGCATCACTCCCACTCAGCGTGGGCACCCGTCCCCACCCCCATCCCCGCTCATCCGCAAGGCCTGCCGTGGCAGAAGGCCGGTTCAAGCTCATTCCTACCCTCACGTGGAATTACCATAGCTAACATCTAGTCACAGCCTCCGTGTTGGGTTTTATGGGCTGTGATCAGCTGAAGGGTGGCCAGCTGAGAGGGTACCCTGCCCACCAAGATAAGAGCTCAGGCACCAGCCTGAGCCAGCCCATAGGAAAGGGCATCTTTTCTATGTGTCTACCCAAAGGAGGACAGCTTTTTTTTTTTTCGAATTAGCACAACATTCTACATGTTGGCGGTGGTCCTGTTTACTGAGCACTTACTGTATGCCTAACTCTGTGTTAAGAATTTGGTGCACATTGTCACATTTAATTCTTACGACAATCCTAAGAGGCCAGTTCTCTCAGTATCCTTTTTGGGGATGAGGAGATGGAAGCACAGAGAAGTGGAACGATCTGCCTCACACCACACAGCTATTTCTGTCAGATTTGGACTTTGAACACAGGACATGCTCCCATCCAATATGATTTTGTTTAGTCCTGGTTGATGATGATGATGATGATGATTTAAGTCTTGCGTCCTTGGGATGCCTTTTTTGTAGGCTGTGTTCTCACAGGTTTAGCAGTCAGCCTACTGTGCCTTGAGGGAGAACTGGGAAGGCTGAGTGTTGGGGAATTCTAGGAGAGGTAGGCTCCATCCTTCTAGGGCCAGGCTGCCCCAGGGCCTACCTAGGGGTAGGATGAGGCTTAAGTGTCCCTGGCTGAGTAGCAGGTCTGTGTGGGAGGTCCCAGGCAGCACAGGGCAGGGAGCCCCCTTGATGAATGTAGCCTTGCCACTGCCCTGTTCCCTCTATGCCCTGAATGGGGTGGACCTTGCTGCTGTGCAGGGGATTAATATGGCGCTCTCCATAAGATGACAGCCAGGATAGCCTGCAACTTAAATGGAGCTATCGTGCTCAAGAGAGAGAACGACCTTTAGTTCAGAAGCTCCCAAGCATCTGTGCCCTTAAAATCATATTCCCAGCCTAAGAATTGGCATGCTAACAAGTTCCCCAGGTCATTCTCTTGTAAGTAGTTCTAAGGACTATTCTTCATGAAATACAGCTTTGGGTGTTTTATACTGTGGGATGTAGGCCCTCTTCCCAGTTAAATAAAATGAGGAAAACTAACACTGAATGTCCCCTTGTCAAATGAAAGCCAACAACCCCTGGTGTCTTGGGGCCACCATAACTGCCCTGTTCCCTCTATGCCCTGAATGGGGTGGACCTTGCTGCTGTGCAGGGGATTAATATGGCGCTCTCCATAAGATGACAGCCAGGATAGCCTGCAACTTAAATGGAGCTATCGTGCTCAAGAGAGAGAACGACCTTTAGTTCAGAAGCTCCCAAGCATCTGTGCCCTTAAAATCATATTCCCAGCCTAAGAATTGGCATGCTAACAAGTTCCCCAGGTCATTCTCTTGTAAGTAGTTCTAAGGACTATTCTTCATGAAATACAGCTTTGGGTGTTTTATACTGTGGGATGTAGGCCCTCTTCCCAGTTAAATAAAATGAGGAAAACTAACACTGAATGTCCCCTTGTCAAATGAAAGCCAACAACCCCTGGTGTCTTGGCTGGCCACCATAAGTTTTCAGGATTCTTTTTTTTTTTTTTTTCCACCAGCAAAAATAGTTTATTTGGGAATAGCAGAGGAATTACAATTTGGGACATGCAAACTATGACACACCATAGGCAGGTCCAAGGAGACAATGGGAAGGTCAGCTTTTATTAGGTTTTTGGAGGAAATCAGGAGGGCTGTGGTGGTTCTTGTTGGTGGCAGGTGGTGGGCGACTTGTTGATGGATCAGAAGGAAATCTTTCTTTCTGCTAGGGTCAGTAAGCTGCAGTGACTGATACAAGTGTGAGAGCTTCCTGACTCCATTTTAAATAGTTTATTTTCACAAGTGTCATCCTACTACTACTTGGGTTGGGGGCCGGAGGAAACACTTCAAATGCACCAGCTTGATGTCTTAGTGAGTGAAAGCCCAGTCTGCTTCTGCAGACCATGCATGGGTGTTAGTACTATGTTCCATTCTTAGAGACTTCACATCTTCTGAAGTCACCGTGGGCTGGCTGTGATACCTCTCTTCCTTTCCACCGCCAGGGCACATTTCTCTCTTTTGTATCTGGCTATATATTTAAAATAGGATAATTTAATTTTGAAAAGGAGCTGGAAACAGTTCGCTCACAACCACAGGTGAAGGTTCTTAGCTGGGTGGTGGAGGTAGTAGGGGGGATGCAGGGCGACCTGTGACGTCACGAACTGCCCTGAAGAAAATCTTAGGGAAAG
>NW_006784922.1:3620741-3635100 GCF_000442215.2 Lipotes vexillifer | reverse complement strand
GGAAAGAATATGTAAGTATGAGTGGCCTGAGCCATATTTTTTGAGCATGTTTCCCAATGGTTCTGCTAAACAAAAGATTTTCATGTGGAAAAAAACAAAAGATTTGGGAACTGAGGGCCGATAAGGATTTGTGTTTCAGAGGGTAGCTTACACCTCCAAGTTCAGGCATGGAAGGTTCCTCGGGCCAAAGGGTGAGATGCCTCCTCTGATTTCCCACCCAGCCTCCCTCCTGCTTACAGAAGTAGCAGGCTTGACCTGGGTTGTGATATGAAAAGCAACGTGAAGGTGTGTGGCCCAGAAATTTCTCTCTAACCTGTGTGACACTTTATCTTACATGGTTTCCCTTGGTCTCTGGAGGCAGTGGGAACTATAAGACTACCCAGATGAAAGCGCATGAGAGGGAACACCATCTTGCCTTTGGCTCTGCCATCTTGGTAGGGATTTACACACCCTGGCAGCTGGCTGAGAGAATTAAGGCAGGTAAGGAGGCATCAGATGGCTAATGAATGGGATGGAAGGCTGCTAATGAGATCAGTCAGGGCACCTAAAGAGGGGAGTGGGGTTTTCCGTGTCAAAGACCAGTTCTGCTAACTCCCTTCATCCTTATGATTAGAGTTGGAATTGTCCCCCCACCAAAATAAAAGCCATGAGCACCCTCTCCCCAGCTTGCCCCATTCCCAAGAGTCAATACTCTAGGAGTCTAAACAGCTGACCACGTCATATATTTTGCCTTCTTCCTTTTACAAAGGAATAGGGCATGTGTGCCTTGTGTGTGTGTGTGTGTGCGCGTGCGTGTGTGTGTGTGTGCGCACGTGCGTGTGTGCGCGCGCGCGTGCGTGTGTGTGTGCGCGCGCGTGTGTGTGCGTGTTGGAAGGTATGTTGGGCTCTAGAACTACAGATTCATCCTCTTTTTGCACCCCTCGGGCCTTTTCATGGGGCCACCAATTTGGACAATCTCAGGAACTGCACAGACAGGCAGCTGGATGGGAACCTGTTTCCTGTGGGCAGACAGCTCCTACATGGAGCCAAAGATGCAGCCAATCACCCTGTGAAAGGAGCAGCCTCCCTGTAAGATGCAAAGGCCAGACCTCAGCTACCTCATACCACCTCACAGTTCCCTGTGTTTGGTTCATCAAGTCCGCAGGCCCTCGATGGGCAGAAATAAAGAGAAGTAGGTTCCTGTTACTTTCCTTAGGAGCAAACCCTCAGAGTCACAAAGCATCAGTGAAGATGGGCGGAGGACAGCCTCTTGGGGCCTCTGTTTCCTCAGATGTAAAACAAATCACAGCAGTTCCTTTCCGTCTCTGAAGCTGTGTCATTCTCTAACATATAACCGCTGCTAATCTGGTACACATTCAGACATGTGCACATGTAGAGAGACACCATATAGGTGTTTACATGATGTGAATTCAATTATATACGTGCTGTCTCTTTTACATACTTAAAAATAAAAATGCTGTAAAATTACATTTTGCCTACACACAGGTGGGGCAGGGGCTAGCTCACCTCCTGTGGCTGCACACCCACCCTCATGCTCCCCTGCTTGCCCTCAACTGCCAACACCGCCTGCTGTGGCCAGTACTAGGAAACATGTAACAAATTCAGAAAAGTTGTTGGTGATTTGCAGAAGTCTGATTCCCCTCCCTCCAGGGAGTGTCTGCTTTATCAAATGCAGAAGGAAAGCGACATTGGTGGAGGCTGGGGCCCTCAGACCATTCCTGGGTCTTTCACCTCTGGCCTCTTCCAAGGCTTGTTGAGCAAAATTTCTGGTTGAATCAGATGGTGTTGGTTGAGAAAAAGGAGGGTGATCAGTGAGGGAAAGGGCCCAGTGATTTTCAAATGGCATCATTCCAATCTGATCAAATATACCAAGTAACCTTCCCTTCCAAGTGCAGTGACTTATGAAAACTCCCAGTTCCTCCCCTACCTTGCCCTGCACCATGCATGCAAGCTACTGCTCTTCTCCATTCGGCAAGACACAGGCAGTCGGCCAGCTTCCCACATCGAGGACACCTTTTCCTCTTTAGCCAGCATTTCCCCTGAAGAACCAGCAAGGAGCAGGCATCAGTGTTGCAAGCTCCATGACTCCTCCCGCACGTTCCCATGTCTGGTATCTGCTTTCTGTCCGGCACCATGTTCACCTGTCAAGCAGAACCCTAGTGACACTTTCTGACCACCACTGCATTCCAGCTGCCCCCATCTGGAGAGCTCTGGCTTGAGTTTCTTTCTCTCTGTTCCTAGGCTATCTTTGACACAGTGACCCATTTTACCGCTTTCTGTCCAGAAGTGGCTGTTCCTCAAAGAGGAATGAATCACTTTGTATCCATAACAATGCAAGTGATTCCCAAACAGCAGATGCTTTCCACTGGTTCAAAGTTTCGAACAGGCATTGAAGGAAACTTCACAAGGCAGTTACCCCTGGGGTAACACCTGGTAGGAGGCTGTACAACCTGAAATGTAGCTTTACAAACCACCTCAAAGCCACTGGAGGCAAAGCTTTGGAACAGAAAGACCATTTCTCTCTAAGTAGTCTAGTATATTTCCTTCCAGCCAAGCAATAAGCCCAGTGTAACAGCAGAATTCCAGCATCTTCCTGAGTTAACACAAAGCCGCCATGTTGACATGGCTCCATTGGAGCCCTTTCACTAGTTGGCCTCATTTTACCATATCTAAGAAGTGAGGTAGGCTTCCCTGGTGGCGCAGCGGTTGAGAATCTGCGTGCCAATGCAGGGGACATGGGTTCGAGCTCTGGTCTGGGAAGATCCCACATGCCACGGAGCAACTAGGCCCGTGAGCCACAACTACTGAGCCTGCGCGTCTGAAGCCTGTGCTCCGCAACAAGAGAGGCCGCGAGAGTGAGAGGCCCGCGCACCGCGATGAAGAGTGGCCCCCACTCGCCGCAACTAGAGAAAGCCCTCACACAGAAACGAAGACCCAACACAGCCCAAAATAAATAAATAAAATTAAAAAAAAAAAAAAAGAAAGAAAGAAATGAGGTAGAGGCTGGTTACCTCCTAAAAGATGGAATTTGCCTTGGTTCTCTATTCCACATGAAAGCAAGCAGTAGTTTATAATTGCTTGGAAACCAGTAGCATAGACACTGATGAGTTAAGTGCTCAAGTGAAGCCAAATTCCCCCTCCTATTCATGAAAGGAACTTGGATGCCCACCCTCAAGTGTCAGTCATCTTGAATCACACTGGTGTTGAATTGAGCTACTGTTTTTTTCCAAAGGAGCATCTCCCATTGAGCCAAACGATGCCTTCGGGCACATTATTCCTTTAAAAGTGCACTGTATTTGAATAGAAAAGAACTTAAATGTGAAAAAAATGTAAGTCTATTCGGGTGGTTGGTTATTTCACCAGGGTTAAGTGTTTGTACTTCAAGTTACTATTTTGAATCAAGAGTTTTCATATAATTACAGCCTAAAGGAAACCATAGTAAAAATTTGAACCAGAAATTTACTTACTGTAATGGATGATTACCAAAGAATAAATAAATCGCATTCAGGAACAGGAAAGAAAGAAAAGTGACATTGTTAAAAGCTGTCAACTTTGCAGAGCAGAATCCCTTCCCCCCAGGTCCCCTCCCCCACCCCCTCTCAACTAGGAGCTCAGTGACTTTATGCACTTCCTCACCATTTCTCTCTTTCCAAACTTGCCTAATGGAAATAATCTGAAACTCATTTTCATTATGGTATAAATGATTGATAACTTAAGTGTTACATGTTTTCAGGTTAGTCATTTATCTTAACATGTTTGATAATGCTTTAGTCTAAAGGCAGGAACTCTGATGGGAATTTGAGCAGCCAGCCCATAGGTGAAGGATTTTTGTCAGTGAGGGCGATGGTGTTGGGGGAATGCCTTCCCAACCCAAGAGAGATCTTAAGAGCAGAGAAGTTTTGGAGCTATTACTGCGGGTATATCAATGAACATGGGCTAAAACAAAATATTTGACAAGCATATTTTTCAAAAAAAAAAAATAGTTGTGTGCCAGGAATTTAAGTGGCCTCAGCACATAGGATTTGGGCGTTTGGTAAAAACAGCAAGATACGAAGATTGAGAAGATACATACACACACACCACACTTTTAAAGAGTTTACAAAGAATGTATGTTGGTATAACTGAGTCACTTTGCTATGCAGCAAAAATTAACACAACATTGTAAATCAACTATATTTCAATAAATTAAATAAATAAAAGAGTTTATAGTACCTCCTCTTACATTAAAGAGGTAGAAGAGGAATGGGGCAGAGCCCTGAGGTTCTTGGAGGACCTGGAAACTACAGGACCATGGGACCCAAGGCCATTGCTCTCAGGGACCCAGATATCTGGGGAGGAAGGAAACTGGGGAAAGGCTGTAAAACTAGGTAACTAGTAGGTCACTGGTGACCTTTGTTGAGGATAAGTCTGGAAGCCATTGTTCCCATGATAAAGACCAAATTTCTCAAGACCCTGGATAATCTGGCTCCTGCCTACCTGTCATATCTCTCCACTTCCTCCCACCCCCAAATGGCTTCAGCCAAGGATCTTTGAACTTGGCATTTCCCAAGTCTGAAACACTCTTACATTCCTCTAACTGCCCTAGTTAACTCTTACTAACCCTTCAGGTCTCAGCTCAGTAGTCATGTCCTCTGAGAAGCCCCTCTGACTCCTCAGACTAGACAAGCTTTCCTGCTCTCATAACTACTATGCTCTCCTTTCAAAACTACATTTCCTAGTTTACAGTTATGTATTTGTGTGACAATTGATTTATGTTTCTCTCCCCTACGGCTCTGTAAACACCATAAAGATGGGACCATATCTCGCTGGTTACCTTTGTGTCCCCAGTGCCAAGAACAGTGTTTGGCACATAATATGTGCTCAATAAATGTTAATTGATTATGTAAATGAATCAACTGATTATGTAAAAGAATCAACAATTCTTCTCATCAGTTGCTTTGTACTGAATGTTTATGTCCCACCAAAATTCGTATGTGCATTTTGAAGCCTAATCCCCATTGTGATGATATTTGGAGGTAAGGCCTTTGTGAGATAATTAGGTCATGAAGATGGAACCTTCCTGAATGGGATTAGGGTCCTTATAAGAAGAGATCTCTCGGAACTCCCTGGCGGTCCTTGCTTCCACCACCGGGGGCCCAGGTTCTATCCCTGGTTGGGGAACTAACCAGGGATAACCTACATACCAGCCATCACGGCCCAAATTAAAAAGAAAAAAAGAGATCTCTCTCCATCATGTGAGGACCCAGCAAGAAAGTGTCCATGTGCAAACCAGGAAAAAGGCTCTCACCAGGCACCAAATTGTCTGGCATCTTGCTCTCAGACTTACCATTCTCCAGAGCTGCGAGAAATAAAGTTTTGTTGTTTAAGGCACCAATCTGTGGTATTCTGATTATAAGACATCAAGGCAGCTCAGGAGAATCAACAAGCTAGGAACCTTAAGCAAGTAGCTTATTTTCTTCAAACTTCAGTCTCCTTACCTCTAATATGGCATTAGCAATAGCACCTATTTCTGAGGATTGTTTTGAGAATGAACTGAAATAATACCTGCAAATAACTTAGTACATATGTAGCACAGAAAACACACTCAATACAGTTTTCTTATTATCACTATTACAGCTTTCTCATCTATAAACTGATGGTTTTAGAGGTTCCTTCTGCTTTAAACGTGCTATGACTCCTATTTAATCCTAAAAGAAAAGTTCTTTGTTTTCTGTATTTGTCAACCTGGCAATTGTAACAATCAATGTATTAACTTTTTTTTTCCCAGTAAAATAATGCTACAAGAACCAGCAA
Source organism: Lipotes vexillifer (assembly GCF_000442215.2). NCBI lineage: Eukaryota > Metazoa > Chordata > Mammalia > Artiodactyla > Lipotidae > Lipotes > Lipotes vexillifer. Next base: position 3,629,307 of record NW_006784922.1, on the reverse strand, counting down.
TGATTTGTCACCCTGTAATAATATGCATGAATTTAGGGCAGGGCCATAATTATTTTATGAACTTACATTTAATGTACAAAAGTCTTCCTTTGTCTCACAAGATTCCAGGAAGTAGAAAGAGGGGGTGATTTGGAATGATAAAGCTCCCTTTTGATCTACAGTTCTGAAGAGAGGCATGTTTTTTCTTTTGTTGGTCTAACAGCAGTGTAGATATATATGCCCTTACTTAAGAGAGAAGAAAAACAGAAAACCAAAAGTTAAGACATTCATATTACACAAGCCAAAATATTAAACAGAAGCCTGTGTGCCACTCTGTGATTTTCTAACTCTATTGAATATCTTTCCAGATTTAAACCCTCACGAAAGAAGTAATGTTCATTACCTAATAATGATAAAATATGTATGGCCTTTTACTTCCAGTGAAAAACATGATCTTCTTTGCTCTTATAAGGTGTAATGGAGAGTTTTATGCCCACTTTATGCATGGGAAAGTTGAGGATCCATGAAGGAAGATTATTACCTACAAAACCACATAGCTAACCAGGCACAAAACCAATGCCAAATGAGCCCAAAGGTTTAGGCCTCGTGATCAGACAATCCACTTCCCTTTGCTTAGCTGGCAAGTCCCGTAAGTGTGAGCTATACTGCGGGTTTGTTTCTCATAAATACATCCTTATTGATAATGTCAATAAAGCAAATTTCATCACTCACTTGGAATGGCTCTGTCTTCATCCTGGCAGTGTTTTGCCTTCCAGAAGAGCAGAACAATGCACCATAGTTTCCAAGTGCCTTTCATTTGTCACTGGGACCTTTGCTATTTGGATCATACTTCCTCCTTGCCAGACCTTAGCAAATATAATATCTTGGTCCAGATAATTATCTCTGTAATGGAGGTAATTGCAATGGTAAGCGTCTTTAACCCAAATTCCCATGTTTTTTCAGTGCTTTATTTTAGGCTGACCCATACTATCGAAAAGTGTTCCAGTGACGGCTAAAGCTAGAGAGGGACAAGGTATTAACGAAAAACTTATTAAAACCAACAACCAATGTTTGTATAAAGCTTTAAAGTTTACCAAGTTTCAATCCAGGGAGGTAACTAGGGCAGGTCTCATGATTCCCATTTTATAGATGAGGAAATGAGGTTCATTCAGATCTTCTTACTTCAAATTCCATGCTAGAGCTACAATACCACAATATCACAATACTACAATTCCTGGGCGCTTCACTATTATTGTTATTATTACTCTTACCATTCAAAACCAGAGGGCATTTGGTTGAACTTCCCCACACATGAGCAGTCAGAGAAATCAGAACTGGGATCATCAAGCAAATTTTACTTAAAATAATTTACTTATTATTTTCCAGACATGCTTTAGACAAGTTATTTTAAACACAATTGCACATCAGTAAAAGTCCACAGGAACAATAGTCCCTCCACAGGCTTCTAATGGAGAAAGTGAATTCAGAACAGACCTTGTTACGGTCTCAAAATGAAACAATGCCTGGGCAAGTTCCATTTCCATTCCACAAACAAAACCAAGGAAACGCGAGAAGAAAGGAGAAAAGTAAAGTATATTTATGTCCTCCAGGGCTGTAGCTCTGGCAGGAAATTCTGAGTGAGAGCTCTTATAGGTGCCCTACCACTTGACCCTGGGATTGTGGGACCTTTGCATGGCCATCTCCAATCAGGTGTGTGGTTGGCTCCTTCCACAGGCTTCAGGGGCTGAAGGCTCCTGAGCCTCGCTCAGCTTTTCCATATCTCCCCAAACCTGGCCACTGTGTATGTAGGGGAGCTTCCCTTCTTGCTCCTACAAGCCTTGTAGACTTCCAGTTTACAGCAGGAAGGACTGCTTCTCTCCCCTCACCCTTCAGATCACTTCTACATACATCATTCACTGATCCCTGTGTTAGTAAGTCTTTAAATAAGTGTTTATTACCTATTGACTGGCAACAGACAACTTGAAGAGACGTGCTATGTGCCAGACACACAACAAGAGTCTCAAACTTGATTACATAAGAATCCCTTGGAATGCCCATGTAAAATGCAGATTTCTGGATCCTACCTCTGGAGATGCTTATACGGTAGGTTTGGGATGCAGCCCAAGATCTGGATTGCAGTCAAATACTCCAGATGATTTTGATGTAGGGGATCCAGGGTCACTTCGAGAAATACCATAGTAAGTGCTAAAGAACTGAATAAAAGAATGAGTGAATGACTGATAATATCATGAATGAGAATCGATGGTTGAACTGTGTTTCCCTCATTTGCCTTGCCATGAGGATCACTGGTACACAGTAAAAATAATGATTACTAAGTCTGCCCCAGACATAGTAATCATAGACCCCAGGGAAAGAATCTGGGAATCTAATATTCTTAAATAAGTGCCCCAAATGAGTCTTATGAAGAGGCACCTTTGAGGAATACTACCATATAGGCTGTGGTCCCTGTAGTTCCCACAACACTCATTTCCTGTTCTTTGAAGCAGTAACTTGGAGTGACCACATTCAAGCAAGTACCTGAAGTTCTTACTATCTTGGTAAAACTGCTCCTTCACTTGCCATTTTAGAAAACATCAGACCCTTCAGCCAAACCCCATATGATCCTTCCAGTAAATAGTCTACAGCTATGGATCCATATGGGTTTCAATATAATCTGGCGAGATTTCAAAATATTTAATAATCAGTACTGTCTGGGCACCAACTAATCCAAGTGGACAAACAGTATATATAGTAATATAAGCAACCAATGTTTACTGTCTAGATATCAGTCCCTAGTGTAAGACTTTAAATGATAGTTTTTTGTTTTAATTGAAGGGTAGTTGATTTACAATGTTGTGCTAGTTTCAGGTGTACAGCAAAGTGATTCAGTTATATATATTTCAGATTCTTTTCCCTTATAGGTTATTACAAAATATTGAGTATAGTTCCCTGTGCTATACACTAGGTTCTTGTTGGTTATCTATTTTGTATATGGTAGTGTGTATATGTTACTCCCCAATTCCTAATTTATCCCTCCCCCCCTTAAATGATAGTTTTTTAATTGTGTAAGCTTAATAAAGCTTGGGAAGACTGATGTATTTTCAAGAACCCCTTCTAATTTATCTCTTGCACCCCTTTATAGAAGGCCTGAGTTTGGTAAATATATTGACGGTAATGCCTGGTAATTTTGCTCACGTTTGTTTAATACATCTTCCCCTGTTTAATTTGCTGCATGCTCCATGCCCTGACATCTTATTCTTTACCAGACCAGAAGTTTTTTAACGTGCAAGCCTATTGTGCCTAGGGAAAAATGTTGAACTTTTGCCTTTGTAATAAGATATGCTCCAATGACCAACTTTAGCAATTTAATATAGTTGAATAATAACTGAATGGGACACTTTGTCACTCAGTCATTATTCAAGCTCCTACTGGGGGTGGAGAGAGGAGTTGCTCAGCCACACAAATCAACACTGAGAGAATCTTTTTAAAAGCAATGTTACAAAAAATCAAAAATTCCAGGAAATACAAGTCAAACTTTGCAAAATGTTTGCAAAATGCTTATAAGAGCTCAAGTTCAATTTTACAAAATGGCATAGTGTTTAGTATTCATTTAAGATATTTTTGTACATGGAAAGTATGTTGGAAGGATAAAGCAATCACCTGGATAATTCAATCTAAGAAGTGCTTTGTAGGTGGACATGATCCAGATAGATGAGATCATTTCCACATGGTCCAGAGGTATGTGAAAACTCCCCTTCACCCTACATTGCATGTTACCTCTGATTCTGAAGATACTCCAGTATCCATTACAAGCTTCAAGCACCTGTATCTTGCTCTGATGTGTACAAAGACATTTCTGCTGAAAATTTCAAGGTCTCTTATTTTCATGCAAAACTTGAGGAAGCCAAAGTTTTTGTTTATTCATTTTAGTCTGAGTTGTTCTGTTTTGTTTTGCTTTTTTGAGATGTACTGTAAAGCCAATTTTTCTTTTTTCTGTATCTAGGACCAGGGCTTCATTTGCCAGTGAAGCAGATACCACATGCAGACTTCTAATTTATGTACTTAGCGTATATAATGTGTTCTAGAGTCTCATGAAAGTTAATCAAGGGAAAACCCAGATAGCCTGGCAGCCTTAGGGAACTAGGGTGTGGTCATTCGGGAAGGCTGCCTCTTCCTCTGGAAAGACACCTGGTTGGGATTAGGCTGGGTCAAGGCTGTCCGGTCAGGGACAGCTGCCTCAGTGTCAGGATAGGAGGCTTTCCGAGAAGACCTGGCTCTCTTCCAGAACATCTGAGCCCTGATTCCTGCAATGCCACAGTCCTCGTTTTTACTCCACGTGTGGATATCGCTACCAAAGAGGTCACAGAAGCTCCCTGACCTCATATCTGTACCACAAGAAAGGCCCTCACCTGTTGCCTAGATCAGGGACCTTTTCCTTTCCAGGCATTCTCAGAAGGCTCAGGAGAGCCGAAGAAGTCGTGGAAAGAGTTCTGGAAGGTGCAGGGAGCCCTGAGAGACATGTGCCCCATCAACAGAGGGTCGGAGATCTCATGGAAGTGGTTTCTCGTCATTCACGTCCTCTCATACCCCTACCCTACTTTATGCCAATCCCTCGGGTTTTCATAAACCAGGTTGAGGGACCGGCCACAGGTCAAGAAAAAAAACCCAGATCTGGGACTGATAAGTTAATTAAGGGACCTCAAAGGAATTTTACAATTGTTGATTACCTCTGACAGTCATACCTACTTATTGTTAACAAAAAATTTTTATCCTTTCTGAGATGTCGTGGATAGAAAGGCTTATAGGCAGGCTAAGTGTTCAGTGCAGTAGATGTATTTTCTTGATAGTAGATCTAGCCCAGTGATTACTCCCTAAAAGTCATCATAGACAGCACTCTCACAAGGATACAGATAGAAGGTGAAAAACACATTTCCTAAGGTACTGATTTTCTCATATCAAGACTCTGGTTAGATGCCCCATGGTAGGAACCTTTCTCCCCGTTTTGTGAATGGACAGAGAAAATCCTAGTCTTTGCCTCACATTTCAGCTTAGGAGCCAGCACTGCTTATCTGGAAAGATTCAGTGGCCCTGGCCCAAAGAATATTCAGCTTTTGCTCCAGTGGAACCAGGATCCTCTTTTCAATGTCCACCACAAACTGGGTATCAGAGAAAACAGACTGATTGCCCCATAGTGGAGCTGCCAAGAGGAACTCTAAGCCAGACTTTGGTAAATGGAAGCTCCCATTAGCACCACAAGCCCCTGGGGAAGCATCTGGACTGATCTTGGTTATTGTCTTCACGGCCTTACCTGACTCCTCAAATTCCCTCTTTTGAGCCTAATCTGAGGACCACACCTCTAAAAGCAACACCAGCCTAACATCCTCATTCTGAACCCCATGCTTGCCATTTCAATGGCCACACTCAGCCTCTGTTCCTGATTTTATCCACCCAAACAAGCCTTAGTCTAACCTGCCTTAGCTGATTATTCAAGCTGAACACATGTCTGCTAGCCCAACGCAGGCCCAGGCCCATCAGGAAGGCAAACCTCATCCTAGGCCCTCATTCTGGCTTAGTGCCTCTGATGTCTGTTGCACAACTGGGCACCGCAAGGAGCACATGACTGCCATCCACAAAGACAAAGATGGAAACTATGAGCCATCCGCTTGGCAACCATGCTGGCATCCTCCTCCATTCATGCTGCCAAGCCCTGACCAGAAAGATCTTGGACTGCTTATTGCCCAATGCACTCAGTCCAGACTCGGGGTGGCTCAGGTCGTGGCTGGTAGAACCGGCTATAATGACACTTATACTCACAAGAAAAGGACAGAGGAGGGGAGCCAGACTCCATGTCAGCGTATGCCCACCAGATTCAAGCTAAAGAGAAATCTAGAAATCTTCATGAAACTAAACAGGAAAGATTATTATTGTTATTGTTGTTATTGTTATTATTATTTAGAAAACGACCCAAAATAAACATATTCTATTTAAAAAAATTTTTAATTTGATTCCCATAGGAAAAACTGAATGCGTTTTCTGTCCACAGAAAGCATGTATGGTCTTTTTCCAGGAATAAGGGAAGCAGGAAAATAGGTGAAGAAAAGTAAGTAAATGATTAGGGTATAAGCTATAATGTAGGGAAGAGCTATGTCATTGTTGCCTACAGAGTACTAATCCTATGTCCCAAGTGATTTCGAAAGCACTTTAAAGAAACCAGGAAGAAAATTAAGTATCTGCCTATACATTTATCTCATTTTATCCCCTCCCCAATTCTTTCAAGTGAAGATTTATTTCCCCCACCTTGCAAATAAGGAAACTGAGGCAGCCTCAAAGAAGCTAGAGGACTGTTCAAGGTCACAAAGCTACAAAATGGTTGAGATGGGAGTTGAACCCAGTTCGTCATTAATTTAGACAACTATCTTCCCCCTGAAGCAAATGCAAAAGAAGTGTACCAACATTCCAAGACAATGTCATCAGGGAGAGCACAGTCAAATTACTATTGAAGGAGTCCTTCCAGTCCGTTTCCCAAAACTAGTGTTGGAAGTGTTGGAAGGTGAGTTTGGTAATTGGTTCACTTTTAATAGATGATTTATTTTAAGCTGCCTGGCTTGATGATGCAACAAGCAGGGGAATGAGCTTGGTTTGAAGATAGATTCCTGATCTTCTGGGAAGTGCTTCTACTTCAATAAGCTTTGACTCACCAAGGAAATTCCTAAGGACGTTTAGTCACAACCCGCTGAGCTGCCAACGCTGTAAATATACACATGCCCATATGCACACATATGCATAGGAATAGATAATTTTGTAGTCATGGCAATGAATGCTGCTTTCATCAGGGACCAAGCCATTGCAGTCAGCAGGGAGGAGACTGCTGGGGGGAAACTTTAATTCTTCCAACTTCGGTCCAGTAGTTGGTGGCCTGTAAATTAACTGACGAGGGATAGGTTAACAGGAAAAGAGATGAGGTTTACTTAAGCCTACACACAGAACTACTCAGTAATAGGTAACTCACTCAACAGACTGGGATAAAAACTTTATATGCCAAATTAACAAAGGGGTGGTGATGGTGGTAGTTAGGGCTTCAGTAGGAAGATAGGGAACGTTCTGTGGGGCTTCTTGATGCTAATGCCTATGGGCAGTCTGCCTCCATACGGGCACCTAAATACATTGGAAACACCCATGGTTGCGGGGAGGGAAGGAGGTTAATGGCAGCTGTATATTCTGAAAGCTATGTTTGTGTCAGATAAAGGGACTTGAGATAAGATTTCTTCCTGTATCTTCTTTAGCTCAAATGTTTTTACTTTAAAATCAACTCTGGGGGCTCTGAGCGGTTCCCCACATTTCCCTCACCGGAAACATCCCTAGAAGTTTAAAAAAAAAAAAAAGAGGCTAGGTTGATGGCTATGGGAAGAGATTTGGATTAAAAGTTGCTGGGAAAGAGATACACAAAGGGAGAAGAAAACAAAGATGAATGGTTGGAGCAGTTTCTGAGCCCACAGGGCAGCCAGTCAAGAAGATTTCTAGACGGTGGATTTTGAAGCACCTTTAGTGAGGATGGTAGTGGCAGTGTTATAGCCATGGCTACTTCCTGGAGCAGAGCATGGAAGATGCAGGTGTTCCAGCGAATTTTCTGAGTGGTCCACACTGTTGTGGTGATAAATCCTTTGAAGTTATAGCACTTCAGCTTCAGCTCGCAGGGCTTTAGGAAAAAGGCAGCTGTAGTTCTCAGTGATGCCAAGTCAAGAGAGTGAGAGAAAAATTTAATTACCAACAAAACGTGTAAGATGGCAGGTAGAATTCACAGAGATGAAAAGGTAGCTTTAAGACAATGAACGGGACTCAAATCTGGTAACATACAAGGGTAGGTTATTATTTTCCACTGAAACATACAATTTCTTTCTACAATCACCCCCATTTAAAAAAAAAAATTTATTTTATTTATTTATTTTTGGCTGCGTTGGGTCTTCGTTCCTGTGCGTGGCTTTCTCTAGTTGCGGTGAGCGGGGGCTACTCTTCGTTGCGGTGCGCAGGCTTCTCATTGCGGTGGTTTCTCTTGTTGCAGCGCACGGTCTCCAGGCACACGGGCTTCAGTAGTTGTGGCACGTGGGCTCAGCAGTTGTGGATCACGGGCTCTAGAGCGCAGGCTCGGTAGTAGTGGTACACGGGCTTAGTTGCTCCACGGCACGTGGGATCTTCCCGGACCAGGGCTCGAACCCGTGTCCCCTGCATTGGCAGGCGGATTCTTAACCACTGTGCCACCATGGAAGCCCCTACAATCACCCCCATTTTGAGCAAAGATTATCAAAGTAAGATTACTCTTGTTCACAAAATGTCTTGTCTCATTAAATTTGGCCTGATCATTTACATAAGTGCAGCAAGATTGGTAATTGGACTACATAGGCCTTTTAAAGTTTGCTTGGCTGGAACTTTTATAAGGAATCTCAGATTGGACTTTTAAATGCCTCTTGATGCTTGTAAGCCAAGCCATGAACTTATCAGACTTCATCTGCAGTACTTATAGATTTGGTGACTTCCTTTCTTCTTGAGGTTCCCAAAATATTCTAAAGTTCCTGGGCCTGCCAGAAAGTGA
>NW_006784922.1:3619183-3620731 GCF_000442215.2 Lipotes vexillifer | reverse complement strand
TTCCCTACTCACCTATAAAGGCCGGGAAGTCTGTAAGCCAGGTACCAGGCCAGTTTTTCCAGAACGGTTTTGTAAACATTGGCTTCATAAAGCAATCTTAATTCCTGAAAACTGTTTGGTCATAGATGATTCTGTGTACATGAATCTCAAATATGACATTCCAGTTAAAGCCTTTGTGATATACCCAATTTTCTCAATTATGTCCTGTTACAAAGAGAACAGATTCTTACTGAACTTATGCAAGCAACTATATTGCAATGAGAATAAAAATATTCAATAAGAGTTTCTGAATTCTGGAGGGATCAGTTAGGGAAAAAAAGATAAATGTTTCTTTTCAGTTTGCAAAGATATAATCTTCTTAATTGTTGTGAGTTATACATAGCTTAGGAGAAAACAGAAAAGGGGTTCCTTATATCCAGAGAAACAAAACATCTAAGAACAAGCAATATTCCAAACAAATAAACAAAAAAATCCATAAAAATTATAATCATTTTTCATTTGCTCATTCAGTCCCACATAATAATTCTTGTTCCACTTTAAACTGGCTTAGCAGTTTTGTGAAGTCATCAGCTTCACCACTAGAATTCTGAATATCCTTAGTGGTATGATCTCAAATTTATTTAAGCAATGCCATCAGAAGCCTGTACCCCAGAGTGCCTTAGGTCATAGATCTTTCTGTGGTTCTCTGAGACATCCCTTTTGTTGAAGACAAAGTATTCCGGCTTGTAGCTGATTGCAAGAGCTTTCAGGAAAGCATCAGAATAACAGAATAACTATCTGTGAATGACAAAAAACTTAAAATGGCCACTGTTAAAGTTTGATGAGAATTCATTATAAAAAATAATGCAGTTGACAAATTTGGTTGTTTCTGTGACATATATTCTCTTAGGATAATAACTGAAATGAAGACTGATAACATTCTATCAGGACATATCATAGACAATGAGGGCATTGACAAATTTCTAGGAACTTCATAGAATTTTTGAATTACTTATATCAATAACATTTAGGCATACCAGTATAACCTAGGGAAGGTTAAGCACCTCTTCCCATTTGACAGTGCTTCCGTGCAACTTAACTTATTATGACATAAACTTAATTAGTTAAACATCTCCTTTTTCACAAGGTGAGAGGACAAACCCTTTGAGATTTTCCAGGGACCCCGTGGAAAGTCTCAAAGTCAGTTCCAGGTCAAAAAGACTTCATTTAGAATTTGATTTTGGGAAGCTGGCCAAAACGTCAGCAGGTTTGAACATCTGATTAAATAGGATCACAGGTCAGTTTTTATTTAAGAAAAAAGACTTGGTCTTCTTAAATAATCAAAAACATGGTTAAAGTACTGGAAATTATTCCAATAAGACACAGAATCTTTGCTTCCTAAGTAGATGACTTAAAAGGTAAACAAAACCTTTTTACAATCTCTTATTAAGAACAGACCAGTAATCCAAGAAATTTTGTCTTTTCTTTTTTTTTTTTTTTTTTTTTTTTTTTGCGTTACGCGGGCCTCTCACCGCTGTGGCCTCTCCCGTTGCGGAGCACAGGCTCCGG
>NW_006784922.1:3618833-3619107 GCF_000442215.2 Lipotes vexillifer | reverse complement strand
CCCGTGTACCCTGCATCGGCAGGCGGACTCTCAACCACTGCGCCACCAGGGAAGCCCCAAAACTTTGTCTTTTTAAGGGAGAGAAAACCAAACTCTAATTTTGCATCAATACATTATTGATATTAAAACAATATTGACATTATAAAACTTACAGTAAATCCATTCAGTCTTAGCCAGCCTGACCACATTAGATAAGATTCTCTCTCTGCGTCCCACAACATCACCCCACCCCCCAACCTGTAAAACTTCCTATATTTATTCATCTTTCTGTCTC
>NW_006784922.1:3596499-3618823 GCF_000442215.2 Lipotes vexillifer | reverse complement strand
GGTATGCGGGCCTCTCACCGTTGTGGCCTCTCCTGTTGCGGAGCACAGGCTCCGGACGCGCAGGCCCAGCCGCTCCGCGGCACGTGGGATCCTCCCGGACCGGGGCAAGAACCCGCGTCCCCTGCATCAGCAGGCAGACTCTCAACCACTGCGCCACCAGAGAAGCCCCTTGTCTCTTTTTTTTTTCTTTTTTCTTCTGGAACAATCTTTTGTGTGTGTGTGTGTGATAACAGAGCAATTTTGATTCTAGCACCTGAAGCTATACAAGGATATGCTTTATAAACTTCGTGCAACTGTTGTACGCATTCAATAAAGTGACAACTCGCAATACCACTTAGTATCTCAAAATCAGGAACATACCTTTGAATTGTTTAAACACAATCCACAGAATGAAAAACAAAATCAGAAGTCACCCACAGTTATATTAATTGTCAATTAAAAGTTGTACCACTTACTACTTGATATAGCAGTCAGTATCTAGTAGGGGATATTGGAAGTGATTTCAGATTCTCATCCTGTCGTACTCTACTGGGAAGGTTTCTTTTTTTTTTTTTTTTTTTTTTTTTTTTTTGTGTCCTCTCCCGTTGCGGAGCACAGGCTCCGGACGCGCAGGCTCAGCGGCCATGGCTCACGCCCCAAGCCGCTCCGCGGCATGTGGGATCTTCCCGGACCGAGACACGAACCCGTGTCCCCTGCATCAGCAGGCGGACTCTCAACCACTGCACCACCAGGGAGGCCCTGGGAAGGTTTCTTGAGTAGTTATGTGAATGGCCAAAGGTGGGTACAACCAGGACCAGAACAGCATGTAAGGTTCTACCACAGTTTCTGTAGCTTTCACTTTTTTTTCCTTTGTCAGCTAAAAGTGAACAGTGAGAATTAAATACTTATCTTTACATATACACGGGGTATGCTGTGAGAGCATATTTGCTTACAAACATATAAAAATACTTGTTAACCAGTTTGGTAAGAAAATAACGTATAAAAGTATATAGCAAAACGTTAATCATCTCTGACCCTGGAAAGATCAATTCCATATTTTATATTATAAACAAAAAGTTTTAGTTTTTTTGAATCCCTTACCCAGAAATACTTGAAAAGGAAGACAGACCGAAATTATTTATTTTTACTCTCAACATAGCTGTGAAAAGAGTTAAATTAAAAAACCAAGAACACTAAAATGCCTAAGTCCAGAATGAGTCCAAATATTTGGCCACATAGAATATTATCTTTAGGAATAATAATAGAGGCTTTACACGCAGTTTTTAACCTATAAATACAATAGGCATTTTGGTATTTTGGCCACTGGAAAACAAAGGCTATGGCATCAGTAAAGGTCTGAGATGTCTCACTTTTGTGAATTCAATTCAGTGTATTTAAGGTTAACTAAAGTTGACATCAAAATTTTTAGAGATAGGCCAAAATTCACATTTAAAAAAAACTCCCTGTGTTTCTATTTAGAGTAATAGCAGGTGATATGATTCCAGAAGTTAAAAGTTATTTCACAACCTATGACTTCAGCTTGGCAAACAGCTTAGGTTCCAAAGCTGATTCATCCTTATTAAAAGTAAGCCCTTAAAAAAAGAATGTGTCTGTATATACAGATATCCATTTTAAAGGAATTAATCTTTGAAGCAGCCTTAGTGTTTCCTTTAAATCTGTCTTGAATGACCATTGGATTAGCTTCATGGAAAGGATTAGCCAGCTTCTTGGTCTAAGGCTACCACGGTGATCATTTATCTAAGGCTAGAAAGGTACCAGCGTGATGTTAACTGTAAGGAGAGAGGGAGAAGATGAGGGCTTTTCCTGGCAGTTTGTAGCTAAAATTCAAGGGATTCTTAGAAAATGACACAGTGGCAGCCTTTCTTGTCATTTTCTTTCCGTGTTGGTTCTGGTGAAGGAGGACATTCTTCCTGCTCTTGAAATTTCCTTATAACCCGGACAAGCTCATGGAAAGCTTGATCTACATTCATCCTAATCTTTGCGGACGCCTTCACGTATATGTTACCTTAAGTTGTGCTAACTGCTGTCCTTCTTCCTGCATTACCTGTCTCTGATGATCCCGATCTGCTTTACTACCACTTAAAGTCATTGGAAACTCATCACGATCCTTTACTCTGAGAATCTGTCTTGGAAACTTATAGATTTCTTCAGAACTGCCTCTATCTGTGACTGAAAAGACCAACAGGAAACCCTCGCCAGTTCTCGTATACTGTTCTCTCATAGCTCCAAACTCCTCTTGTCCCGCTGTATCCAGAATATCTAGCCGGGCTGCCCGGTCATCTGTCACGCACTGCTATGTGTAGGAATCCTCGACGGTTGGATCATAATCCGTTACAAAATAGGACTGGATGAACTGGATGGTGAGCGCCGACTTGCCGCGCCGCTCCCGCTGACCACCACGAACGAGCCGGTACTTCTCTTGGCCGGAGCCATCCCGCCAGCCAGCCGCAGCCATGTGGATGCCGCCGAACCCAGCCCGGTCACGCCGAGCCGCCGCCCGTCCTAGGCCCGGCTCCGGAGACTTGTGCGGCCGGCAGGCCGCGGGCGAGCAGCCGGGCCGGGGTCCCGGGCGCCGGGAGCTGCTTGAGGGCCCGTCCGGATGGCAGTGCGGCGCCCCGGGCTGGCTGGGGGACCCCCGACCGAGGCGTGGAGAAGCGAGGTGACCGCAGCGGCGAGGGGCTGCAGCGGCCGGGGGGCGCACTTCAGCACACGTCTTCACAGTGCCAATGGAACAATCTTTAAACAACTACTTTTGGACAGAATTACTCTTTTCTTTTTCTTAACAAACACAATCCTACACTCCTTGAATACTTTGCATTCAGAGTTTTCTTCTTCACCCTTATTATTTCTAGTAGCTTCATTTACATATATTGATTATAATTTTGAACACTTAGTAACCTTTATTTCCCAGAGAAAACTAGGAAGTAGACAACTGTGAACTGTCATAGACCAGCATTGTGTAGTAGATTAGCAAATTTATCAATACATCATCTCACAGTTTCTAGAGACTTATGCTGTCCTCATAGTACAATTTCTCAATATGACAAAAAGATCATCTTTATTCATAGAACCAAATATCTTTAGTTTCCTGTATAAATAAGAAGTCAAAATAGATAAAGCTATGTTTAGTAATTAATGTTTCAGTATTTTATATTATTTGGAAATGATCTAGATATTTAATGGATATTTAATGGATATCTATTATTTAACTTTGTATAACTCTAAGGTTTCAAGTTACCAAAAAGATTTTGGAAAGTACTTCTAAGTAGACGTATAATAAAACACAATTCTTGTTGAAATAAAATTTGTAAGAGCAATGATTTAATTTGATTAAAATAAAATCTCGAAGGAATCTTGCTCCCTGACTTGACTATACTACAAAGCTACAGTAATCAAAACTGTATGGTGCTGGCACAAAAACACACACATAGATCAATGGAACAGGATAGAAAGCCCAGAAATAAACCCACTCACTATGGTCAATTAATCTATGATAAAGGAGGCAAGAATAAACAATGGAGAAAAGACAGTCTCTTCAATAAGTGGTGCTGGGAACACTGGAGAGCTACATGTAAAAGAATGAAATTAGAACATTCTCTAACACCATATACAAAAATAAACTCAAAATGGACCTAAACGTAAGGCCATATACTGTAAAACTCCTAGAGGAAAATATAGGCAGAACACTCTGACGTAAATCGCAGTCATATTTTTTTCGGATCTGTCTCCTAGAGTAATAGAAACAAAAGCAAAAATAAACAAATGGGGCTTAATTAAACTTAAAAACTTTTGCACAACAAAGGAAACCATAAACAAAACGAAAAAACAACCTACAGAATGGTAGAAAATATTTGCAAACAATGCGACCAACAAGGGATTATTTTCCAAAACACGCATCTTATATGGCTCACTATCAAAAAAATAAATAACTCAGTCGAAAGAAAAAAATGGGCAGAAGACCTAAATAGACATTTTTCCAAAGAAAACATATAGATGACCAGCAGGCATATGAAAAGATGCTCAACACTGCTAATTATTAGAGAAATGCAAATCAAAACTACCATGAGGTATCACCTCACACCAGTCAGAATGGCCATTATCAAAAAGTCTATAAATACTAAATTCTGGAGAGGGTGTGGAGGAAAGGGAACCCTCTTCCACTGTTGGTGAGAATATTGGTGCAGCCACTATGGAGAACAGTATGGAGGTTCCTTAAAAAACTAAAAATAGAGTTACCATATGATCCTGTAATACCACTTCTGGGCATATATCCAGAAAAGATGAAAACTCTAATTTGAAAAGGTACATGCACAACAATGTTCATAGCAGCAAAATTTATAATAGCTGAGACATGGAAACAATCTAAGTGCCCATTACAGATGAATGGATAAAGAGTATGTGGTGTATATACACAATGGAATATTACTCAGCCATAAAAAAGAATGAAATAATGCTATTTGCAGCAACATGGATGGACCCAGAGATTATCATACTAAGTGAAGTAAGTCAGATAAAGATGACTATCATATGATATCACTTATATGTGGAATCTAAAAAAATGATATAAATGAACTTATTTACAAAACAGAAACAGATTTACAGACATAGAAAACCAACTTATGGCTACCAAAGGGGAGGAGGGGGGAGGGATAAATTAGGAATTTGGGATTAACAGATTCACACTACTATATATAAAATAGATAAACAACAAGGACCTACTGTATAGCACAGGGAACTATATTCAATTTCTTGTAATAACCTATAATGGAAAAGAGCCTGAAAAAGAATATATATACATACACACACACATATATATATCTTTGAATCACTTTGCTGTACACCTGAAACATTGTAAATCAACTATACTTCAATTAAAAAAAAATCTACTCAACCATAAAAAGGAACAAAATTGTGCCATTTGCAGAGACATGGATGGACCTAGAGACTGTCATACAGAGTGAAGTAAGTCAGAAAGAGAAAAACCAATATCGTATATTAACGCATATATGTGGAATCTAGAAAAATGGTATAGATGAACTTATTTGCAAAGCAGAAATACAGACACAGCCATAGAGAACAAATGTATGGATACTAAGGGGGGAAGGAGGGTGGGGAATGGATTGGGAGATTGGGATTGACAATATAGACACTACTATGTATAAAACAGATAACTTATGAGAACCGACTGTATAGCACAGGGGACTCTACTCAGTGCTCTGTAGTGACCTAACTGGGAAGGAAATCCAAAAAAGAGGGGATATATGTATACGTGTGGCTGATTCACTTTGCCGTTCCACACAAACTAACACAACACTGTAAAGCAACTATACTCCAATAAAAAAAATAAAATCTGTTCAGTTTTATAATCTTAAACATATAGTAAATAATAGCTTATTTGATTAGTAAACCCAAGTAGTCTGAAAATATGTTTGAATCATAACGCTGATAAATCAGAAGAAAGTTATTTTTATTATTAAACAAATGATATTAAACTAGTCTTATTTACTAAAGATTTACCCAAATCATGTGAATTTGAAAAAAAATTTAGATTTCTGAGTTTTAGGAATATTTCATTTATATGTTTTTATTTTTCTCTAAGCCAATTAAAGTAGAGCTCTTTTAAGGAATTTTATAAATTAATTTGGCTATACCATCCAGGGGTAAGAAAATACCACATATACATATTACATACATAGACAGACATAAGCATACATGCAGACACAAATAGAGACCTTATGGCTTTCATAGTAATCCAAAATTTATTAGTTTAGGTAAGAGTTAGTGTTTGTCTTTGCCCCACTTTTTTTTTTTTTTTTTTTTTTTTTTTTGCGGTATGCGGGCCTCTCACTGTTGTGGCCTCTCCCGTTGCGGAGCACAGGCTCCGGACGCGCAGGCTCAGCGGCCATGGCTCACGGGCCCAGCCGCTCCGCGGCGTGTGGGATCCTCCCGGACCGGGGCACGAACCCGTGTCCCCTGCGTCGGCAGGCGGACTCTCAACCACTGCGCCACCAGGGAAAGCCCTGCCCCACTTTTTATTCAGACTATGTTTCTAGCAGATGAAATGAGTTGTTATTTGTTCAACATATGGGCTAAAGCTCCTTACCAATATTTGTGGGGGAGACTTTTAAGACCTTTTCTTTGCCTTGATGTATAATCAGTGGAGGCTGTAGCTCAGTCTCACTCAGGTGATTGTTTCAGCGGCCTGAGAAGTTACTATTTATTTGTTTGTTTGTTTGTTGGGCTATGCTGGGTCTTAGTTGCCGCGTGCAGGATCTTTTTAGTTGTGGCATGCAGGATCTAGTTCCCTGACCAGGGATCGATCGAAGCTGGGCCCCCTGCACTGGGAGCGCAGAGTCTTAACTGCTGGACCACCAGGGAAGTCCCGAGAAGTTACGTTTTAAAGCCCGGGGAGTGCTAAGGAAAAGAGCACTGGGGGCTCATTAAAGGGGGATATTAATTGGTTTTTATTAAGAGGAGAAATAAATTTCTTATATTTTATGACAGGAAGCAATAGTACAATTAAAAGCAAGGGATCCCTCAGGCTGAGAGCCAGCCTAATTTCCTTGGATGTTTGCATTTTAAAGAGACGGCTCTCGGGTCCTGGAGAAGAGGGTTCTGGGTGGTAGAAGAGATACATCTCAAAGAGGGAGAGGAAAAAAGCAACCTTTTAAAGTAACTGCTCTAGGAGCGTTTTCAGGGGCATATTTGCCTATTACCAGATTTTGGCCGGGACAACAGCAAATTCGTCTGGTAGCACTGAGCCTTTGCAAACAGGCATTTTTAAGGGGGGAGGGGGAGAGGGGGATGTAGTAGGTGGGCAGAATTATTTGTGTTGAGTCTGTAGTTTCTAACTGGCCCAGGTTGAGGCCTAGTTGGGAAGAGGTTTCAGAGGAGCCGGACTGAGAAGGCTGAGGCCTAGCGTAATTACTATTTGTGTTTCTTAAGTTCAGGTCAGTCCCTTTTCCAACATCCTGACTTCTTAAAGTATCAGCAAGTATCTTGAGATGAATAGGGGAGGCTTTGGAAGTGGTCAGAAAGATGGGTGTACTTCGGGTTACTTCTAGAGCCATATTTCTGATTTTATAAAGACTTGGTTAGTAAGGTAAGGACAGATTTTTTTTTTTTTTTTTTTTTTTTTTTGCGGTACGCGGGCCTCTCACTGTTGTGGCCTCTCCCATTGCGGAGCACAGGCTCCGGACGCGCAGGCTCAGCGGCCATGGCTCACGGGCCCAGCCGCTCCGCGGCATGTGGGATCTTCCCGGACCGGGGCACGAACCCGTGTCCCCTGCATCGGCAGGCGGACTCTCAACCACTGCGCCACCAGGGAAGCCCCAGGACAGATATTTTTAATTCTTCAAAGAAGTGAGTGGCAGCCTCAGTAGTGATATTAAGGGGCTGGCCTACCCATCCAACTATATTATTTTGAAATCCTTACGTATATCAGAGAGAGTTCCAATTAAGGCAGAAACCAAGATTCCTGTGTTCCAGGGCTTCTGGATTTAGAGCTCTGTGTCTTTGGAATGTTTTTATAAATCGTTCAACAAAGGCTTTAGGATGTATTCCTTCCCTCTGAGTACTTCATTCCACTTTAGCCCAATTAACCTTCAGGGGAAAGACCCAAGTGGGCCATTTGCAGCAGGGAGGTGGAGGAGGGAGTTTACGGTGGATATAGATTTTGATTTCTGTTCTTTAATTTTGTTAAGGGAGACTTTTAAGCTAGCTGTGATCTTTCTTTATGTCCTCCTTTCAATTCGATTCTTCCATATTGGTAATAGGATATTTGTTTAGGGTGAGAGTTCTCTAAAAATTCTTACAAATATAAACTCTTTTTCAAATCAAAAGATCTGTTGTCTGGCCACTGACGACTTAGGATCTGCAAATGTATATGTATTCTAAAATGTGCCTCAAAACCAATGGACCTTTTTATGATTTAGCCATGGACCCAAGAGGCAACCCCCCAAAAGGGTGCAGAAAATGAAAACCCATAATTTAGTCACTCCCAACAATAGCCAAAGAGAAAGAAAGCAAAGAATCTCATTTGCCACAGGTGATGGGAGTGGTGTTTGTGAAAACATGTGTCTCTAGTTTCCCATAAAAGTGAGCTACCTCGGGACTTCCCTGGTGTTCCAGTGGTAAAGAATCCACTTTCCAATGCAGGAGACGCGGGCTCGATCCCTGGTCCGGGACCTAAGATCCAACATGCCACAGGGCAACTAAGCCCGCGTGCCACAACTAGAGAGAGAAAACCCACGTGCCACAACAAAGCGCCTGCGCTGCAATGAAAGATCCCACATGCTGCAACTAAGACCTGACGCAGCCAAAAAAATAAAGAAAATAATTTTTTTTGTTTGTTTTAAAGTGAGACACTAGTTACAGACCTTCCGATCTGTGTCTGACACCAGGCAGGTGATACCGGGATAGAACTTCCCAGCACAAGCAAGGCAACGAGGAAACAGAGGATAAGGTCCTTACGGACTAAGACCCTTTATCTTGACTGAGATGAACGCACTAAGAGCTGGTAATGGTTAGCAGGACACCAGCCACAAATGGGGTGCCCAGTCTGCTCACATATTTGTCCTGCAGTCTACAGATTCTCATGATCTCAACCTAATGTTTGGCTTCTTCTGAACACAGATCCAAAAACCTGCATCCCTGGGCAGACAGAAAACCAGAAAGTGAATGCACTTACTAGATCCAAACCAAGCTCTCAGGACACACAAAGAGATGAACAGATAGGACAGAGTAGCTATCCCTGGGAGGGAAAGGATCTACAATAAGAGTACTCAAAACTAGAAGAATGGTACAGATGAACCAGTTTGCAGGGCAGAAATAGAGACACAGATGTAGAGGACGAACCTTTGGACACCAAGGGGGTTAAGTGGTGGTGGTGGTGGTGGTGGGATGAACTGGGAGATTGGGATTGACATGTATACACTAATATGTCTAAAATGGATAACTAATAAGAACCTGCTGTATAAAAAATAAATAAAATTCAAAAAAAGTAAATATAAAAATATCTTCACAGCAAAAAAAACAAAAACAAAAAACCGAGTCACAATAGACAAAGAAAGAGTTTGTGTTAAGTACTTTCTCCTGCTAATCTCAACCTTGGAAAGAAAAAGAAAAGGAGAAGCTCTTACTGCCTTTGCTCAACCAGACCCTGAGAGACCTGGGAGTCTGGCTGGTAAGGAAACTTACCTGTCAGCTTGGTCAGAGGTCCCAAGATCTCAGCTACAGTCTCTAGGTGAGCAGGGCGCCCCTACCACCCCGTCCTTATCACCAAAACTGTTGAACTGTTGAAGCAGGAAAACTTTTCTTCTTCCAACTGATGTCTAGTGGCTGAGGGCCTACAAATTAACCAACAATAGACAGATTAACAGGAGAAAAGACAAGGATTACTCATGCAGTCAGGTGAAAGTAGTCAGTGATGAGGAACTCATTCAATAGCCAGGGATTAACAGGTTCATGTACCAAATTTAACAGAGGGGTGGTGGTGATTAGGGCTTCAGTGGGAAGGTAGGGAAGGTTCTATGGGACTTTTTGATGCTAAGGGAATGGGTAGTCTGTCTCCATGGCAGCTGAATTTGCAGGAAACTCCCTGGGAAGGGGGTTAACAGCAGTTGTATTTCTCTGGAGTCTCTGCCATGGTCAGGTAAGGGCCATTTAAATAAGATTTCTTTCCGCCTCTGCTTTAGCTAAAATGTTTTGTCTTTAACATTATCTTTATACCAACTCTGGGGGTCTGAGTGGATTCCCCACAAGACTCAAGACTCTCATCACCCCCAAAATTTTAAAGAAGGAAAACCTCCCGGGTCCTTCCTGTGACAAGTGTTGAGATAGGCAATATTTCTATGATGGGCTTGAGAGCTTCCAGAAGATTCAGTGAAGTTCCTGGTGACAGACACTTTGCTGCCTAATACAAAGGCACTGTGGGTTTATCAATGTAATTTCTGCACAGGCTGAGATCATCACGGGCTTCATTCCAACAACACAAGTCCTGGCTTCTGTGCCCACGGTGAGGGCTGGTATTTAATTTCATTAAGTCCCCAAGATTCAAAGCCCATTACTTGCCTTCAGAAAATCACCGCACAGTATTTCAAGACTTAAGTGATATCAGTGTTTGAACTCTTTCTATATAAAGTTGCTTTTTCCTTTTACCCACCACAGGCAGGAAAGGTAGACTGTTTATATTTTCAGTTACAAATTGATCTTATAACTCAAACACTGAGGTCCGAGGAAATATTGTTATCCGTGGAAATATCTAGAAGAAAAGGTAAAACTCAATTCTAATTTCCAAAGGCAGTATTCCATATTCTCTATTACTTTTAGCATGCTATGATTTAGTGCTGTTTGATTTCAGGAGAACAAGCTGTCTGTTCATTAAAGCCATTTTCACACCTTCAGAAACTCTAGTTATTAAGACAGATGAGGATATCTCCTAAAAAACTGTGGTCTCAAGTCCATCAATTCAAACTGCTCATTCAGAATACAAAGTATAGAAATTAAAGATAAAGGAACTACCAGGTGATCTTTTCGTAGAAGATGGAAAACCCCATAAATAGAAAGTCAGGTATTTGTCTGTAGTATAGACTCTCGGGATGAAATTCTTGAGGATGGGCACCATGGATTTGGGGCTTACTAACCTGCAGGGATACTGGAAATGAATAGCAATGAAAATAAGAACATAGCCAGAATGGTTCAGAGTTTGAGATACTTCTATATAGAATGAATTTAGACATTGCTAATCGGTGGTTTGAATTCTAGCTCCCCCAAATATTATCAAAATAACCTTTTGATAACTGGATAATTCTTTGTTAGAAGACGGGGATTATCCTGGGCATTGTAGGATGTTTAGCAGCAATCTTGACCCTGACCCTCTAGAGGCCAGCAGCATCCCCAGTCATGACAATCAAAAGTGTCTCCAGACATTGCTCCATTTCCTCTTGGAGGCAAAATCAGCCCCAGTTAAGAAACGAATGCTTTACAGGTAATCGAGATCTCACCACCTCAACAGTCTTCGCCGAGGCTCAGAATAGGGAGGGCAAAGGTTGGGAATAGTTTTGAGATTTTGAAGTAAGGTTTTCTTCAATGTGTGTCTTTCATCTTGAGAGTGGGGAGGTCTGGTTAGGGCTGGGTGAGGACCACAGTATAATCTTTAGGATTAATGGACACAGCAAGGTGAAGATTTTGAGGTGAGGGGTTTGAAAATGCTCAAATTGATGTAAAATTATCCTTTGATGTTTTCAGTAGATGAGTTGAAGGGTCTTTGGGGAGGTCTTTGGAGTGAACGATAAAGTCATTTGTAATTGCCATCTTCTTGGGCTTTCTGGAACAGTAAAGTTCTGCTGAAGGAGACCCACGGAATAGAAAAGTTACGTTAATGTAGACTGTGGAGATGGAAATGGTTTTGGTTCTCAGTAGATTTCTTGAGGTTTTTTTCCCCCTCAGGTTGCTATCTACCTTTTTGCCCACTATTACCACATTCACAAAAGCCAATATAGAAGATGCCAAACTTATATATTGTGCTGTGTCTCCAGCACAGACTCTGGAGTTACTGTTAGGGTTTCATTCTGGTTTCACCACATTACGTTCGAGCTGGGCAAGCAACACACACTTGTCAAACCTCAGTTTCTCCGTCAATATACTGAAGTCAGTAATAGTATCTCCCCATCAGGTTGTGGTGGAGTTTGAATGAAATAATACATGTCTGGTGCTCTGAACATAATATGCACTCAAAGGGTATGGACCAATTATGCAAAACTATGAAAAAAATGCCATAGCAACAGTGTACCTATGCTTGGACCATCATGTTTTTGAGGACCTCCTTCATTCTCTTTTCCATAAGCTCTAAGAAAAGACTGGGTTGCAAAAGAAACTGAAATGCTCTCTCTGCATCCTAGAAATATCATGGAGTGAGAGTGGCTAACTGTTCTAAGTTCCTCTACTCATGTTCTTAATGGAGCATGCTCTTTGATCACCACTAACATGCGTGGGGTGACTTAGGCTATATTTTAGTAATGTCACTGCTGTGAAAGTTGGTGAACAATAAGAGCACCATGGCACTAGCTTGTGGTGGGTTAAAAGCTACTTTCCTATAACTTATCCACTGGAATGTTCATCTAATCTATTTTCCATGGGTCATTTTAAAGACAATACCTTGCTTTAATAGCCATGACCTTGAATCCATTACACTGTGGAATTCTCCTTTATGCTCTCTCCTAATTCTAATAACAGGTCATATACTACAGGCACTGATCTAGGTTCTTATAGTTTTCTCATTTAATCTTCACTTATAAGGTAAATACTGTAATGAGAAATCTGATACTCATAGAGTCAGAGTAACTTGTTGCAGAGACCTGGCTGATATATCAGCAGAGGCAGGATTTAAGCCTCTGTTAGGCTCCAAAGTTGACGATTCTCCTACTGCGGCATGATGCCACTACATATGCCTATTTCTCAAAATAAGAACAAACTGAAAAGCCCAAAGCTAACACATCAAACATATCCTCGTCATGGTTTTACAAAGCCTGAGTCCATGTATAGTATTTGACCACATGAACTGGAATTTTCTGGAATATTGGCAAGGAAGAGACAATCTTGCAAAGTGGTGGATCTAATCTGATCACAGGATGACTGAAATAACTGAACACCAACCTCAGGTAACCACAGCCATTGATGGGATTAAGAGGGAAAAAAAAAAAAAACTCTACACACCATCCAGTACCCCAAAGCATTTTGAGGACTACATACATACATTTGGCAAAA
Source organism: Lipotes vexillifer (assembly GCF_000442215.2). NCBI lineage: Eukaryota > Metazoa > Chordata > Mammalia > Artiodactyla > Lipotidae > Lipotes > Lipotes vexillifer. Next base: position 3,606,058 of record NW_006784922.1, on the reverse strand, counting down.
AAGTATTTCAACAGCATAGTTTATCAACAAAATGGTAACAGGCTGAGGGAATTTCACTGGATAGCACTGTGACTGGGGAGTGACAATGGAATGAAATGTCTTCAAGAAAAATGTCTTAAAGAGTAGGTTTTCTGGGATAGTGTCCTTGTTTTATGGTGATGGTGACGTTACTGTTTTCAGAAGAGGTGATTTAGTAAATGGACAACTAAATGCAATTCAAGTTTAGATCTCTGTAAGTTTTTTTTTTTTAAACATGGATCAGAATTCTTCATTTTCTAACACAGCATTGTAAATCAACTGTATTTCAATTTAAAAATTTAACTTAAAAAAAAAGATATTTTCACCTCTGCTTTAGTGCTACCTGTGTGATTCTCAGCAAGTAAACTGATTTCTCTGGGCCTCAATTTCCTTCTCTATAACAAAGAGGGATCCATAAAGTCCCTTCCGGCTCGAGTCAAAAAGATGTTATTAACTGACTACTGCCCTCTACAGGCAACTAGCTCAGCAGTCTGAGAATTCATAAAGGGGATGTTGGCGAAATTCTCCGGGATATTTAATGTTATAACTTAGTTTCCCACAGAATATCTTGTTATTCAATGAACCATGGTTGTGAAGCAATTAAAGTGTTAGATTTTGTCTAGACCTCACTTTATAGATAAAGAATATGAGGAGTCCCATGGCTGTGAACTTTCCCAGTTCCTTAGGCGTAAGGCTCGAACGCAAGTCTCTTGATAATCAGTTCAATAGCATCCAATAAGTGACCCTTCCAGTCTTTTGCAGTTGTCTTCAAAATACTCTTCCTTCTCCTTGTCAGACAGCATTGGAACTCAGCATTTCCTAAATTTTCTATGAACTTACTACCCTTAGGAGTTGATGAACTGTGGACATTTCCATTAGAGCAGTAAACAGTTGCTTCAGTGTTGACTGGTGAGCACCTGGTTGTCAGGTTGCTTTCTTGCAACCTTCCCTGCTCCTGATGGGGAGGTCGTTTACTGACATTGCCAGGAGAAAATGTATGCATGCTCAATATCTGATTGATTCCCTTTCACTTCCAGGACTGTTAAAATTTTTAATCCTTCACGCTGAAACCTACTTAGAAGTTGGGACACACTATTCATTTCCAAGGTGGAGGACACAGAAAAAATTTCCTGGACAGCTTTCAGTGAAAATCTGAGTCGGTTGAAGCCTACTTGAAACAGTTTAAAAATTCATTCATGTTTTAATTTTTATTATTACAAAAAGCAGCCTTTGTGCCTTGCAGAAAGTTATAAATTGAGATTAAAAAAATAAGAAAATGATAGCACCGTATTCTTACCACCCATAGATTACCACTGTTAACACACCTGTGTGTAGATCCTGAAAGCTTTTTCCATGCATATATAAATATACATACACATATTTTTACCAAAATGAGATGGTGTGCTGTTTGTAACCTGCTTTCTTTAGTTAATAATCTCCATCTTTCCTTGTCAATAAATTTTTTTCTTGTCTAAAACCCAATCTGTGTTCCAATTTCCCCTCCTTGTTCCCAAAATGTCCTTTACAGTGGTTTATCCAAATCAAACTCAAACCTAGGGCCCTGCATTGCACCTATTTATTATGTCCCTTAAAATTCTTTAATCTAGTGTTGTTTCCTCCCTCTCTTTATTATTATTTTTTATCAAACGCCTTGTTGAAGAGAACAAGGAAGGCTGAGGTTTTGTATGTTTTTCTTTTCTTTTTTCTTTCATATTTTATTCTGTACATAAACCAGATTTTTAGGAAATTGCCCAACTTTCTGCTTTATCTTCACCTAAAGAGATACTGCCTTAATGGTATAACAGATGGTCAACAGCTTAAAAATAAAGTTTTAGTCTAAAATGAAATCTGTAAACCTGATCAAACATCTCTGTTTTTCTTGAATTTCTCTTTCCCACCCCATCTCCCAGTACCCAGAGCAAACGAAAATTATTCAGAATGATCTCAGGCCCTTTGATAAGGTATAGTGATGAACAAAACAGGCATGATCCCTCATGGAGCATACAGTCTAGTGGGGGAGTTAGATTTGAAATTAATCATTAACATTAAATGCTTAATTAAATGATGACAAATACAAATACTGAGAAGGAAAAGTACAGAATACAAGGTGTCGGGGTGTGGGAGATAGCTCATGGAAGTATGTTAGGGAAGCCTTCTCCTGAGGAATGAACTTTAAATCATAGTTAGTTAAGAGGAGACCAGGGGGAAGACTGTTTCAGGCATGGGGAATAGCATTTGCAAAGGTGATGAGATTTAGCAGTAGTGCCTAACATCGCTGGGATGAAGAGAATATAAGAGGGAAAGTGGAATGAGATATACCTGGAAAGTTAGACAGGGACCAGACCATTCAGAGGCCACAGGCCATGTGAGTCATTTGGGGACTTAATTATCTAGGCAAGAGGAAGCTTAATAAGGAGCTCGAAGTACAAGAGACACAGAGTCAGATTTAGGTTTTATTAAGATCTTGCTGACCATTGTGTAGAGAGCAGACTGAAGAAACAGGAGGGGATACAAGGAATCAGTTAGAATGCCACTGTGATTGTCCAGCTGAGAGGTAATGGTTTGGCCTAGAGTGATGGTTGGAATAAATCAAAGAAGAGTGATTTTAGAGATATTTAGCTAACTAGGGAGTGGAATCAAAAAAACTGAGGGACTGATTGGATGGGGAGGGGTGTGAGGGGGTGAGGGAAGGGGAGGCACTAAAGATAATAGAACTGTTTCTGTACAAGTGATTGCAACCCAATTCAAACTAGCTTAAGCCTAAAAGGAAATTGATTGATTCAGGTGCAGAAAAAGTCCTGGGAGTAGCTCAGATGCTTCAGGCATGGCTGGATCCAGGAGTTCAGATGATGCCTCACAGAGTAGATCTCTTTCTGATTCTTTATCTGCTGCTTTGGCTTCACCCTCTCTCTGAAAAGCTCTTTCCACATGCTGGCAGCTCCAGGTTCACATCCTCACAGAGTAGCAACTCCAGCAGAAGAGAACTTCTCACTGTTTTCAGGAAATATTCTAGAATTGAGTTTCACTGGTTAGTCCTGGGTATCGTGTTCACTCCTGGGGCTGAAAGGCAGAATCTGTCCCTCTGAAGCAAATAGACGCAGAGTGGGAAAGGAAATTTGAGGAGCTGTTACCAGTGCAACGGTGAATGACTGCTAAGCAGGCGAGAATGACAGTACTTATTACGGGTAACAACTAGGATTTTTACAGGCACAACTGAGTGGATGGTGGGGTCATTTGCTGGAGGAAGAGTACAGTGTCAAGGAGAAAGATCACAAGCTTAAATTTGCACCATGTTCTTTTTGAAGTCTATTAAGCTTATCCATGCAGATGTCATGTAGACAGATGGATACATGTGTCTGAAGTTCAGTAGAAAGTTCTTGGCAGTAGGTCAAGGTTTGGGAGTTATCTGTGTACAGAGTATGGATGAGATCACCTGAGGAGTGTGTCAAATGAGAAGAAATTTAATAGCTGAGTAGAAGAAGATAAGGTGGCTACAGAGCAGAGTGAAAAAGAAGGGCTGGTCAGCCAATTAAAAGAAAACCTAGTGCAAATGATGCCATAAAGTCCAGAAAGTTTCCTGAAGGTAAGTATGGAATGTCTAACTGTGTGTCATACGTCTGAGAGATAAGATCAGATGAGGAAGTGTCCATCAAACACAGCAACATGGAGATCGCTGGTTAGTGGAACAGGTTTAGATAGAGTAACAGGGAAGGAAGCCAGGTTTGGTAAGAGGTTGAAGAGTGAATAAGAGTTTTAAAGATGGTAAAGATGAGTAAAGATGAGAAGTTCGCTATGAATGGGTGGAGACTGACAAAATAATGGCTAGAGTAGGAGATGGAAGGATTTTTGTTTTGTCTTACTTTTTGATAGAGACTTGAACCTGTTGAGGAAGAATTTGGAAATACACAAAAGCTGAAAGACAGAGGAACATGGGATCCAGAGCACAGTGGATGAAGAGACCTTATAACAGAGAAGGACCAACTCCTTCACTGTAATTGGAAGGGGAAAAAAAAAAATGCTGTTGCAGGAACATATGTGGATCCCATGGCCAGAAACTGAAGCCATTTCTCTATGAAATCTATTGTCCCTGTGAAGTAAGAAGTCATCTCCTTTAAGTCAGGGAGGGATCTGAAGTGTAAAGAGTAGAAAGACTTGAAACAGAGTTCAGGAAAACAAACTGGAGATAGAGCAGGATCTCAGGATCTCAGGGCGGAGGCTGAACTTGCCTTCACCTGGCCGATGGGTGATTTCCCCCAGCAGTTCTTGGCAGCCCAAGTACTGAACCTGAGGTGAACAGTTGGCCAGTGGATGTGATGGAGGAGCACAGTAAAAAGGAATCGATGGTAGAGTAAAACCCCATCATAACATGACGCACGTGGTGTGCAATGGAGAGCCTTGTTATGCCTAGGTTAGTGAAATGAGAATGGGGCCACGTAGAGAATGTCTACTGAATTCACATTATCACAGGATGGGTTCTCACGGGGCTTCACGGAGTGTACAACATAATGGATGAAGGGGTGAGCCGTGGAATCCATGTTGGGTAGGGAAGGGGTGAGGAGACGAGGGGACTGAAAACTGGGGTTGACCAGAGGTGGCCTCCAAGGCTGGAGAACATGTTTGAGAAATTCAAAGGGCTGAGCCTCAACAGCACAGAGTCAGCCTCAGGAAGGAGAGGGAGTCTTGCGCCATGAAAGCACACTGACCTAGGTACTGGAAGGTCCCAGCTCCATCACTCATTAGTCACGTGGCCTTGCCTCTGCTTCAGATTTCCGATTTAAAAATTGGGGATAATCGTATCTTTCCTGCTCTCCTCACTGAGCTATTGTCAGCAACCAGCTGAAGTGCTATTAAAGCGCGAGCTATATTAGAAAAGAGACCCAAAGGTCTCTTTTCTCCATTGTGGCAGAGAAGCGTGTGTGAAAAGGGAGGTGGTTACCCGAGGACTCACCGCTGACTAGCGCTGGCCTCACATGTGTGCTGTGCTTAGGTTAGGAGAGGAAAAACAAACTTTGCATGCTCTGCCTTGAGCTGTTGCTATTTACTAAGAAGCTGTTCTTTAGCAGTGCTGTGGTTCTATTTTTTTAATTGTCTGTCTTTACTCCATAACAATCCAACCTTCCTGGATCACTCACACATGTTAAAACACTAGATCACGGCCCGCCGGCTGTGGACTGATGCTTCAGAGTTATACGGTAGAGGAGGAGGTAACCCAGTCTCTCTCCAGCGTAGCCTCGATAGTTTTGACCCTTTATCCCCATTCTTCTCTCTCCATTCTCATTTTCCCATTAATCCCCAACTCTGGGAAAAACAAAACCAAACCTGCTTCTTCTTGCAGTTGTCTCTATGGCACCCCTACTCACCCAGTTGATCAAGCCAAAAACTTGGGAGTCATTCTTGATTCCTGCCTTTCCCTGATATCCAGTTTACTGACAGGTCTGATTGACTCTAATGCCAAGAAAACTCCACTTTCATGATCTTTACCACCAATGTCACAGTCCAGCAACCGTCATCTCCCCCAGGGACAACAATGATAACCTCTTACCTGGTCTCCCTGCTTACATGTTTGCCTGCCTGTAGTCTATTCTCCCCACAATCTAGAGCCACATTTTTCAAAGCACAAGTCAGATGTCACCTAGAACAAAATCTGCCCTCCTCCTCTACTTTGCTCAGACCACCCTAGCCCTCCTTTGAGTCCTTGAACTTGGCAAGCTTGTTTTAGCTTTTGTTCCTTTGCCACAGCTGTTCTCTTGCCTTGGAATGTTGTTCTCCCCGATCCTCACATGGCTGGTTCTTTCTTGTTATTCAGATCTCAGATTGCCACCTCTCCAGACAGTCCTTCCCTGCCCACCCAGCCAAAAGTAGGATAAATGATTTCATCTAACAGAAACATATCCAGCCTTTTCCCTGTTCTTTCTTGCTTATTCCTCTTTTCCTTTTTCACCCTTAAAAAGGTCCCTCTCATCTATCTCTTAATTTAGCCTATGGTTTATAATAAACATCACTGAGAACTCCCTAAGTACCACCTGTGTGACTAATTTAGTGGAGTGAACATTGCCTTGGGGATCAAAGAGATGCCTCTCTCCCCCCTTTTTTCTCTCTTCCCTCTTCCTCCTTTCCTCCTTCTCTCCCTTCTTCCTTCCCTCTCTCCCTTCCTCCCTTCCTTTACATCATTAACTCACAGGCTCCCATGATATATCAGAGTCATATTTCTAATATAAAGGCAGCTATGGTATAAAGACTCAGGCTAAATTCTATTTTCCTCCTATTTATTTGTTTCTGAACCTCAGTTTTCTTATATTTGAAGCGGCAATAAAAAGCATTATTTCACAGGTTGTTGTTGAGTGAGATGGTGAGTGTATCAGTTATCTACTGCCACAGTAATGCTGTGTAACAAATTACCTCATACCTTATTGGCTTAAAACAGCCATTTATTTTTTTCTCATTCCTCTATGAATGAGCTGGGCAGCTTTGCTGATCTGGCCTGGGCTCACGCACATATCTGCAACCAGCTGTCCACTCTCATGGGGCTAGCTGGTCTGCGATGGGCTTCAGCTGGGGTACTCATCTCTGTCCCATATGGTCTCCTGTCTCCCAGCAGGCTAGTCTAGGCTTGTGTTTCTGGTGGCAGCAAGGTTCCAAGAGAGAAATCAGAAACCACATTTCAACTTTCTGCTTGCATCAAACTTGCTACTATCCCATTGTCCAAAGAAGCCACGTGGCCAAGCTCAATGTCATAGGGCATGCATATAGGGAGGTATGAAAATCCCATGGCTAATAATGCAATTAATCCACCACAATGAGATCAAATCATGATGACGTAGAGCCTTCTCCTCTGGAAAGCCTCCCTGACTTCCCTTAGCAGACTTGCACACTCTTTCTGATGTGCTTCTAGTGTAGAAATTACTCATGCATATGTACTGAATCCCCAACATTCTCTAGACTGGAGGTGCTGAGGTGCTGCACACTCAGCAGTGAATGTAACAAAGTCCATTGCACTGTAGTGGTGGAGGACAGAGAGTGAATAATTATAAACACATGAAAATACACATAATTCCACATACTGATATATGCTTTAAAAGTATTGTTTTGTAGCTCTTTATGAGCATGTCAGTCTCCCCCACTATGCTGGGCTCTCCCTGAGGACAGGGATCAAGTCTCTTCATCTTTGCGTCTCCAGTCCCTAGCACGGTGCCTGGCCCAGGAGGTGCTCAATAAATAATGAAACTGCAAGTGGGCAAGAGAGCCCTGCAGAAAGAATCACCCATAGAAGGCATGGTGATGAGAGGTGTGAAGCCAAGGACCTTGCCATGGCAGTAGCTGTTCATTCTCAGGTGCCTATTTCATTTGATTCTTATGTATTCCCATGAGAAGACACAGGACTGAGTTTTCTCCCTGACACTCTTCTCTCTAGATAAGTTTCCACAGAGACTCTCCTAACACGGATGTCTATTACTCAGCAGTGATTCTGACCAAGGGCTCTGGCATCATTTACCTCATTTTTCTTCTCTCCTAATCCAAAGAAACCTTTGCTCCCCACTTCTCAGCACTTATATGTCTCATCACAGATGACTGTGGTGGCAAAGTCAGAGAGGACAAGGGCTACAGGGACTTGGGTGCTTGCCTCTTCCGTTTGGGATTGTGAAGGCAGAAGTCAATCACTTTGAGCAGAAAGGCTCCACATTATCCTACCTCTGTCAATCTGAAGAGAGAGAGACTTGGACTACAATTTACAAGTTTTGCCATTAATCATTAGAGTCCCTCTTTTACTGACTTGGTTCTAGACCCTCTATTTATATGTTATTCAGAGCCTCTTTCTGAAGACTAATATGCCTACCTGAAGACACTGGTTGGCTGAAAAAGTACTGATGTGGCTACTTGACAGGTTTTTAACTGCTCAGCCACTGAAACATCCTTTTAAGGTGTTCTCATAGCATGCATCTCGGCAGAAGGCAGAACCTGCCTCCCACTCTAGAAACTGAAGAGTCCAATTCTAGTTTTCTTTCTGCTCACTGGCAGGGGTGGTGTGTGCATGAGACCAAGTCCAGCCAAGTGCTTCCAGCTGGGGCAGTGGAGCATTCCTCCCTCAGTGATCTAGGTAGCAGGGGTAATAGCACCAGCAGGAAACAGGGTCCTTTAAGTAGTATCGAGTGGGGCTATCTGTTTGGGGTCAAATTATGTCCCCCCCCCTCATTCTTATGTTGATTATTTTATCCCAAGTATCTCAGAACGTGACCTCGTTTGGAGATAGGGTCTTTGCAGAGGTCATCAAGTTAGAGTGAGGTCATTAGGGTGGGCACTAATCCAAAATGACTGATGTTCTTATAAAAAGGGGCAATTTGGACAGAGAGATATGCAAAGAAGGAAGACAATGTGAAGAGAAATACAGGGAGAATATGCCATTTGAACCTGAGGAAGGCCATCTATAAGCCAAAGAGAGAGGCCTGGGACAGATCCTTCCCTCACAGCCCTCAGAAGGAACCAGCCCTGCAGACACTTCAGTCTTGGCCTTCTAGACTCCAGAACTGTAAGACAATAAACTTCTGTTGTTTAAGCCACCCAGTCTTCTGTGGTCCTTAGTTATGCTAGCCTTAGCAAACCAATACACCATCCCCGTCAGAAAATTCCTGTAGCACTGTTTTGGCTCTGGTCCTAGCCTCCTTATTTTCTTGGTTCTCCATCTTCCAGGCTTTTCTGAATCAATTAAATATGTCTTCAAGAAACTTTTAAAAATTAAAACTCAGCCAAAGTTTGTTGTTTCCAACTAATACAAATACCATGTACTGAAGAGTTTTCCCTCCATAATGGACTCTGGGTTCATCTTTCTTCCTCTCTCTCAAAGAAACAGTTCCTGCTTCTGAGCTCCGTGGTCCAGTCAAGCCTTTGCAGGACTGGCATATCTGCCCATCCTTTGCGGTCAGTGGGCTTTTAACAGATCTATCCCCACTCTTCCCTTCCTTCTGATAACACAAGTGCACTTTTCTTATATGACTCTTCTTAAGGTTGGCTGATTTGTTGACCCTCTTAAAACAAGCAGGATCAGAATACTATTCAAGTCATGCTACAGAGGGAGAGTTGCGTCCTCTGAAACATGGCATATTCTGTAAATATCAGTAGGCTATCCCCAGCCGCAGCCCCTCAGAGGTACATCCCAATTTTATTCCTGCTCTAGAGTGTGTTATGAGTAAGTACTCTGTTGTCTTTACTTTGGGTTTAGTCACGTTAACAGCATAACTTGAACTCTTGGCTTGATAATACACTTTGATACCACATCCAGATTAAATCTACAGTAATAGTGTTCCGTTCCTTATAAATATATGACGCTGAGACTATGTAACAAGTGGTTGCGTGAAACTGCCTTATCTTATCAAAGGTTTGCACAAGATCAAAATGCTGGTGAATTGAACATTTATTTTCTTGGTTTTACTCTGATATTTCACAGTTCAAGAGATAAAGGAAAAAAAAAAAAACCCACCTACAATAGAAGTATATTATTCAGCCCAGGCACTCTTATTTCAAGTTCAAAGCAGAGAAGAGGGAAAGA
>NW_006784922.1:3577736-3596481 GCF_000442215.2 Lipotes vexillifer | reverse complement strand
GGGAAAGAGGAAAAGGCCAACAGAGTATGATACCAGTTTTTGCCCGTACTTCTATTTCCTAAGAAAAGAAGCGGTGGATTCACTTTTGTTAGGGAAGAACGATGTGCTCAGTACAATGCTGACTACTTCACAAATATCATCCAATTTAGTTCTTGCAACAACTCTCCAAATTCACCGCTATCATTGTTATTCTCATTTTATAGATGAGCAAATATGTTTGCACACTGATAATTGGCCAAATCAGTATCAGTATCGTATATTACTCTAAAGGATGTTTCTTTCTTTCTTTCTCTTTTTCTTTCTCTCTCTCTCTCCCTCCCTCTCTCTCTCTCTCTCTTTCTTTCTCTCTCTCTCTCCCTCCCTCCCTCTCTCTCTCTCTCTCTCTCTCTTTCTTTCTTAAGGATACTCTTTCTACTACACATGGAAAGCAGAACATGTCTTCAGCAACCCCCAAGAAAGCCCAGAAGTAATAGTGGTCCCTTTGCTCCAACGGAGTAGCTGGGAATAAACAGCACAGGAAAGTCAAGTTGCTCCTCTGAGAAGTCGACAATGCTGACTGCACCATCACCTCTCATAACTCGCTTCTTTCAACTCATCCCTGACAACATGGGTAGCCCCATTGTCCAAGGGTGCTGCCTGTTCAACATCTAGGATTTGATTCGTTGTGTGCATTTTGAGTGTCCAGGCATTTTGTTTCTTTTCTACTCTCCTTCTCTCTCACTGCCTCTTCTATAGTTTATAGTGGAGAGTTTGGTGTATATTCTATAGTTACTGATGGTTATGGCTCCTTGTTCTCCCTGGAGAAAAGGATATATGGATGGCACGTAAGGCAAATAGTTATTTTCTTCATTTCACCCTTGTTCCCTCCCACTAATAATGGTCTAATGGAGTGATCTTGGACAAGTCAATGAACCTCTTGAAACCTTGGTGATTTCATTTTTAGAGTAGAGATGAAGGTACCTTGTGTGTCTGATGGCATGAGCATGACCCAGACCATCTCTTGAGCCTCTCCTTTTTCCATACCAGGAACTATTGGTCGTAGCAAGTATACTCTCTCTCTCTTATGACATGAAAAATTAATTGCTAATCCAATTACATGCCTTAAATAGGGACATCTTATAGTGAGCATTCTTCTGATTGGCAGTTATAATTGTTCAATAGCACCAAACTTGGGGCGGCAGGGATCAGACATCCCTGACTGCAGGTTCACTCTGCACGTGTCACTGGTCACAGTCACCCAAATGCTGTATTTTAAAATTAGTTTCTCAAATCTTTTTAATTTCAAAATTACATAGGGAAAAGGTTTTGCTTTATAGCACCACTAACACCAGGGCACAAAGCACACTTTGACCTAGAAGGGAAGGGCAAAGTCATTTGGGAAGTGAAGTTTGACCTGCTCTCATTCATTTTTTTATCAAGCTCCTCTATATTGGAAATTCCAAAACCATCATGGGATATTCTCTAGGAAATATTCATGGTTGAGATATTTGAACTTACTGTTGAACACATGAAACAGAAGTTATACTTGGCTTCTCTGTTGCTGGGGTACAGTAATAGTCCTCCCACTGGGGGCACTTGTTTGGAGCATGGATTTGAGGCTGTGAACCTGAAAGGGGTCTCTGGTGGATGTGAGAGGCTGCTGCATCTTGGTGAATGCTATAAGTTCCCATAGTGCAGGCTCAAGACTTTTACTTCCTTTCTTTCCATGGAAAAGAGGAGGCGGAGTCAAATGACAGATGAATACTTCTCTATGTAGCAAGGGGAATAATCTACTGCTACAATTACAGCTCTTTCATTAGACTTTCCTTCCTTTTGGAAAAATAGAGGAGCTCTAGGTCTTGCATGGTGGTGACAACCAAAAATATAAGCCTCCAGTGATGCCAAGTTTCCTAGTGAGAAGCTGTTAGTCTCTCTTAAAGAAGATTATGGTAGTGATAGTAGCAGGATTACCGATAACCACAGCAATAATATATACTTAACCTGAGTGAGGCATGTATTATGGTCCACGAATCTTTAAATGCTTTATGTGTATTAACTCAGATCATTCTCACAATAACCATATCAGTTAGACGCAATTATTATCTACATTTAACAACTCTGAAAAGTGATGCACAGAGACCTTCCCCAAGGTCACACAAATCCTGGTAGAATCAGGAATTGAACCCAGGAAGCCTGGTCTGAAGCCCACATGTTTTAACTACTACACAGAAGACCAATGGTCTCCACCTCCCCCGGGATCTCCACAGTGCCATCTCTGAGCCGTCACTCTCAACGGTAGCTCCGAGGGTAATTCCTGCCAGGCTTACTGACCTCGCTGCTAGCGGCTCCTCTCCTTGGACACAGTCCTGTACCAGGGACCACACTCAGCAGATGCTCCACTGGGGACGTTTCTGTCATTGGAAGTGGCTTCCATCACTACTTCTTGTCATGGCTGCTGCCAATGAATGGTGGTTTGGGGCATCCACTCCTGCCAACATCATTTTTAGGGCCCTCTTTGTGTCTGCTGCTCCTATGACAATATCCAGCTGCCTCAGTCCTTGTTAGCAGCACCTCTAAACTGTAGCTTACTGAAGCCTCAATGCCACACAGCTCTTTCAAGGAATTTATCTGAGTAGTACAGTAGCTTAAATATGGCATCAAGGAAGCAAGTTTACTTACCCCTCTATCTCCCTTTTTTTCTTTGAGGCATAGCACTGGTCCACTTGGCTTATCAGACCCAATAATTAGACCTGTATATTATACTTGTATAGCTGTGTGTCTATTACTTTCGAATTTACAAAGTTGTTTTTAAAATTCATTATCTCATCTAATCTTTACACTCACCCTGTGAGTGAGACTATCATGTGCTCCATTTTAGAGATGACAAAGTTGAGGCTCAGAAGGCTTTCATGCCTTTCCTAAGATTTTATACTAAAGCCAAGAGTAAATCTAATCTTAGAGTGTTAACTTCACCACACCATTACCAAGGCTATTATCAGTCATTTAACTCTTTGACTTTATGGGCAAAATAGTATCTTGTTGTTTTAATTTATTGTACTTTGATTATCCCTAAGGCTATTTTCTACTTCTTTCTTGCCAACTGCCTATGCCAATTTTTTTTTTTTTCTTTTGGAGGGCTATCTTTTCTGAATTGACTAATAAGAATTCTTGCTATCAGGGAGATACTGATTCTTTATCATGTTTGTCCTGTGCCTTTAACTTTTATATTTTTAGGATGTACAGAAATATAAAACTGTTAGGTTGTCAAATTTATCCACCTATTTCTTCATAGTTTCTGTCTTGGAAAAGGCTTCTCAATCCAAAATTATATACATGTTTTTTCTACTTAGTTTGTAGTTTTACTTTTCTATTTAATTTTTTAGTCCATCTGGAATGTACTTAAGTATATAATGTGAGTTAAGGGTTCAACTTGACATTTTTCAGGTGAACAAATAGTGATCCCAGCACTATTTATTAAATAATGTGTTCATCACATATTTGACCTTCATCACATATTAAGCACAGCATCTAATGCCTTGTCACCTGTTCCTCTCTAGGTAGAAGAGCCATGATTCTGGGCCCTAAATCAGACTGCACAGACTGAAAAAAGATGCTTCCTTCAATTATAAATGTGGTGTGTGTGTGTGTGTGTGTGTGTGTGTGTGTGTGTGTGTGTGTATTTCAGGACTGGTTCTCAGTATCCTATGGTTCTCCAAACTAGAGAGACATTTTCTACCTGTGACTTGTGTTAGAGAATACCTAGAATCTGAGGTTGATTTAGTGGCTGTTCCCATTCAGAGAACTCTTCCTTATTTAAGAAAAGTTTTGCTCCATTTAACACGGGGTTTTGTGGAGAAGATTTTGCAACCCTCATTTCCTTTTAAGGTTGCAAATCATAAGAAAATGTGGAAATACATGACAGCTCAAGACCTAAGCTACTGCATGTATAGAAACAGAACATCAGTCTGGGGAGTCAGAGACCAAACAGACTGGTCTTTTAAATCCCTGTGAAATACCCTTGTCCGTGCTATTTATGGTCTGTTCAAGCACTGAAAATCACAAAATGTTACCCCTCAAATGAATCCTAGAATCTCCTAGTCCATCCTCCTTGTTTTCACAGATGTGGAAACTGAGACACAGAGAGCTTACACGACTTGCTCAATAGGTCAGAACATGGGTTAAAAGAGGGGGTCTCAATGCATTACACTCCACCCCCCACCCCTTTGCTTAACAGCTCAGAGTTAATTAAATCAAGCAATTCAACTGACCAAAATTGGATTGACAACCAAAACTCAACTCAGGACACAGGCTGAAAGTTCTTCAGATTTCAAGAACTGTTCAAATTTGAACAGTTCTTCAAATTAATCCATTTAAATACATCTTGGTTTGAGAAAATATATACTGTAAATAGCTATGAGTAAACACTCTCCCTGCTTTCTTTCTCTGTCTTTCTGTTTCACCTCTCTCCTCTCTCTCTTCTTCCTTCCTCCCTATCTTCCCCCTTGCTCTGAAATCTCTCCTGCCAGAAATAAAGTTCGCTGCACAGGCATCTTATTGGAGCCCTCACGGTACATTTGGCTGTAATGAATGTGCCTCTCCTGTGCAGGACGCAATTATTCTGCTGCCTCTTCTACCAAGCTGTGGTTCTAGGTCCCAGAATTCAGGCAGGAGTAAGGCAAAGTGAAGTGGGTTAAAGCAAAAAGGACCAGGGCATGCTTATGGATGCATAGTCCAACCCATCTAACCAGGACCTCAGACAAGTTAGATTCAAAGTCCTCTTCTGGCACACACAGTAGTCACCTTTGAAAAGGAAGGCAATGATGACTTCATTCACTCAGACAGAAAAGGGGACCAATGGGACTTTTAGTGCACAGAACTGGATGAATTTGAATGCTTGGTTCACGTACTCTTTCATGTTGGTTCTTGAATGATCTACTTTTATGTGTCTAGCTAATTCTTTAAGCAGTTATTTTTAACAAGGTGATAAGTACCCAGAACTGGCCATTCAAAACAAAATCTCAGACGCTAATCTACATATTGACACTCCCCTCACCCACAGTCACTGTCATCCAAAGTGCTGTGCTTCTCAAGGCCTTGAGTGTCTTTTGATATAGTTTTACTGCATGTACTGTATTCATGAAAATATTTTTTAAATTTTAGTTATTTTTAACATTATAAAAATGGTATTCTCTGATGACTGAGATTTTCTTCAAAATAATAAAGGAGGGCTAAGCATATAGATGAAGCAAGATCAGTCAAGATGGAAGCTGAGTGGTGGGTACATGGAGGAAATTATAGTATTTAAAACTCTCCATATAAAAATTTCTCAAGTTATCAGGCTGTATATAATACTTTGGGACTTTTTTAAACTAAGTATTTTATTGCTAAGAATCATTCATATTGTTACTTATTTTGATTTATGTATGATATTCCTGATTGTAAATAGATCACAGTGTATTTGAAATATTTTTGAATACAAGAATTGAAGCAAAAGATTTTTAATTCACCTAAAAATCCAAAGCAAAACTATTTTCCTTTTTCCCCCAGACTTTAGTTACCTTGATTTTTTCCACTCTTCTGCCCAGTTCTGTCCCCTGCCTCCCAGATCTCCTCTGCCACCTCCCAGTGTTCCGTGAAGTGGATCCAGCTCACCGTGATCTCGGATCAGAACCTTGATGTTTCAACTTGACTCCAATTGGATTGGTTCTTAGTTACCATACAGAGCTTGGCTTCTTGGAGGTGTTGCCTCCAAGTACCTTCTCCCTTCCCTGCCTCGGGCAGTGGAGGACCCAGAAGAGCTCTAAGGGAAGGTTGGGAGGGTGTTCTCAAATCTCTGCAGTAGCATTGCCCCTTCTGCTACAAATAACCTCACTCTTCCAAGACCCATCTCTGAGGGCTCCCTTCCCAGGAGCTGGGCCCCAGTCAGACCTAAACTTTCAGTCTTTCATGCAAAGACTGGTCTAAAGAAAATCCAGAGAAAACAGAATATGTCTCTCTCCCTCTCTTTTGCCCTACTCATTGACTTCCATCCTTTTAAATATTTATCCACGGAACACAGAACACCACTTTCAAATGCGCTTCTAGGCTGCCCTCAGATTGGCTCGCATAGAGACTTAGCAACAACCTTCTTTCCAGGGCATCATGCTTGTTGCATGTGACCCAAGATGCTAATCATTCCCTTCATTCACCAAATATTTACTGGCTGCCTATTATGTGCCAGGCACCACAACAGGCTTTGTGTGTACAGTGGCAAAGAGGATGCAATTTCTGCTCGAAGATCTCCCCATTCAGTAGGGGACACAGAGAAGTACATGAGCAAATGTAACAGAGGCACTTGCCAAGTCAGGGCAACATTATGACCTCCGTGGGCCCTAATACCTTTGTCTTCATTGGACCCTTCCCCTATAAAAATATTAAAATTATATGCAAAAGTTCTATGCTAATATTACATATTAAAACATTTCTTGTAATTTTAAAAGAACATTCTTATGGGCTTCCCTGGTGGCGCAGTGGTTAAGAATCCGCCTGCCATTGCAGGGGACATGGGTTCGAGGCCTGTTCTGGGAAGATCCCACATGCTGCGGAGCAACTAAGCCCGTGCGCCACAACTACTGAGCCTGTGCTCTAGAGCCCGCGAGCCACAACTACTGAGCCTGCGCTCTAGAGCCCGTGCTCCGCAATAAGAGAAGCCACTGCAATGAGAAGCCCGCGCACCGCAATGAAGAGTATCCCCCACTTGCTGCCACTAGAGAAAGACCGGGAGCAGCAACGAAGACCCAACACAGCTGAAAATAAATAGAAATAAAATAAATAAATTTATTAAATAAATAAAAGAACATTTTTATGAGCTCTTAAAAGTGTCATGAGTCCTAGACTATCTATCTACTGTGCTTAATGGGAGACATTGGCCTTGCCTGTCATATATATCTTCTTCTCTATTTTAGGATAACTCAGCCCCACCTCTTTATTCCCTCTATTCCTTTCTGAGAACAAGGATCTCCCATATGGTGGTTTCCATCCACTGAAACTTTATATATTTTCAAAGAGTAGCAATGAAATCACATTCAAATGATTTTTTTTAATTTATTTTATTTTTTACTTATTTTATTTATTTGGTTGTGTCAGGTCTTAGTTGTGACAGGAAGACTCCTTAGTTGCAGCACATGTGCTCCTTAGTTGCGGCATGCGAACTCTTAGTTGTGGCATGCATGTGGGATCTAGTTCCCTGAGCAGGGGTCGAACCTGGGCCCCCTGCATTGGGAGCGTGGAGTCTTAACCACTGCACCACCAGGGAAGTCCCTGAATGTCTTTTTAATTTATCATGATGGCAGCCACTTATATGTCTGTCAAACAGTAACAATAGCCAAAGTGTGTTGACTCCTAAGTATGTGACACTAGTCCACATTTTGCAGAAATGAAGAAACGGAAGCACTCAGAAGTGAAATAACTTGTTCGGGGCCATACGACTAGTAAGAGGCATAGCCAGGATTCGAACCTGTAAGGCTACAGGGCCTTAGCCACTATGTTAGTTGACCTAGGACACAAATGTACGAGACATACCATCCAGGCTATTTTCTACCCAATTTCTCATCCTTTACAAAAATGCAGACTGCCAGGAGCCCACAGTGCACAGGCTGGGAACCCATACTTAAGGCAAAAGTTCTAACTCTTTTTATAGCATTAAGCTGCCACTGGGACTCATTTACTACCTGAAATGTTTCTGTTTCAGGGAGCCTATTATGAAAATACGGGAGCCATGCTTCCCCCCGTGGGCCCTAGAGCTCTCTCCTGTAGCTGTCCATGGGCTAACTGAATGAGAAGCTGTGATTCCCCCTCCCAGCCCTCTGGACCTGCTAAAATAATTTAAAATATTTAAGTCCCCTGAACCTTTGTCCATATTCTTGAGCACTGAATTACAAAAAATACCTCCCTGGGTTGTGTCCTCACCAACAATGTAGATTCACAGAAAAGGAATTTAGGTAAAAAAGATGATGTCTTAAATTCTAGGCCCACAATGCCAGAATAATCCTTGTTTGCCAAGTAGAAATTTATGTAATCATGAGACTAAAGACACTTCTTATTTCCAAAATGTTACTGCAACCAGAATAATAGTTCTCCCTAAGTAGGTGCCAAAAGACTTTTTCCTGAGTCCTCCTAAGTGTTTTAAGTTGATAGAAAATTATCCTCTTGAAATTATACAGTCAGCTCCAGAACTATAGCTGTGCGGCATGGGAAAGGAAGACAGGAAGGAAACATTTCAACTAAGATGTACATCATGGGGGAAGAAAAGACATAACATCCTGACCCATATACACCATTTTCTGGTCCAGAAATGTTATTTTCTTAACAAGAACTTCAGTAGAGAATCAAAAGCAATGATAAAAAAATTATGGTTTTTTTTTTCTGTCTGGAGGGACAAAGCTTGAAAGTTTGTCATATTTTTCATTCATACAGCTTGGGGCCAACAAACATGCTGTGACTGGATAATATCATGAACAATGAATGGAGGAAAATATGTGAAAGATGACCCAGAATAGTCCCTCCACAGTGGCATTTGGGTAACCAGTAACAAGCTGACAGATAAAAAGATCATGTGACCGTCTCATACAACATGGTCTCCTTTCCTAAAAAGACCCAAAGAGCCATGTGTGTTTTTTTTTGTTTTTTTAAAATAAATGTATTTATTTATTTATTTATTTTGGCTGTGTTGGGCTTTCGTTGCTGCGCGTGGGCTTTCTCTGATTGCGGAGAGCAGGGGCTACTCTTCGTTGCGGTGCACAGGCTTCTCATTGCGGTGGCTTCTCTTTGTTGCGGAGCACGGGCTCTAAGCTCACAGGCTTCAGTAGTTGTGGCACGTGGGCTCAGAAGTTGTGACTGGCGGGCTCTAGAGTGCAGGCTCAGTAGTTGTGACACATGGGCTTAGTTGCTCTGCAGCATGTGGGACCTTCCCGGCCCAGGGATAGAACCAATGTCCCCTGCACTGGCAGGCGGATTCTTAACCACTGTGCCACCAGGGAAGTCCCAGAAAGTTATGTGTTTTTTAAAGTAAGTTTAAATTCCATGGAAGTCTATCCCTAAGTCACTGGACTCTGGGTAAAGAAGTGTCTGATCACTTAGTCTGAGGTCCTGGGATGGGATTCCAGGCTCGGGCAAAGGCTTCCGTCAGGGCATATGGATAGGTGGATTTTCACCTTTCAACACATAACTGTAACCTGATGCACTGTCTGAGTTTATTTTCAATCATGTACACAAGGGCTTACTGTGTATAATAAGCTGTCCTCCGAACCCATTTCCAGGAAAAGATTCTCTGTGTGTGTCACCCTGCATCACTTCCCGGGCTACACAGTGACTATGAGGACATCAGGACCCAGGACCAAGTGTCAAGCGCCAATGATGGGGCGGGTGGGGGGGGGTGACATTTCCGGTCCTCGTTACTGTTTGTTTTAGTGTCCCATCCAGTCTGGTCTCAGACGCATCTTAGATGCATTACTCAGAATTTGTGGCCTTACTTCTACTTTCTCACCTGGAATGAAAACCAACACACATTTCACCGAGTCATCCCTACTTGTTAGAAAAGGAGGGAAGAAGAGAAAATTCTGTCTCACAAGTCAGGTTTCTATCTCAAGGTGGGAAAACTTGGTAATTTATACTTAAAAGTAAACAAGCTACACCCACATTCAGCTTATGTGGTGTGTAAACATAAGACGGGCGATTCTAATTTTATTCCTGGTACTGTGTTCACCTTCTGAGTCAACTCTTGTCTTTATTTTGAAGCAAATGAAGGCAGGCCCCCAATTCCACCTGAGACCCTGTAATTCCACTGGACTTTTCAGAAGTGTTAAGGTCAACACAGGGACATGAATTTGAACACAAACTCTAGCTATATGACTCTAACTAAAATGTGAGGCAGAGAACTGCTCAGAGATTCATGGATGTCAATTTACTTTGAGGAGAAGCTGGGTAAAACTTTGAGTTTGGTCTCAAAATAGCCTGGACAATTTTAGTTTTCTGACAGCATTTGGTGGCAAGCCTGTTAAAGAACACCATCTTGAAATTTCCCATTTGTGTGCTGTAGATAGCAGATCATCTGGACACACCCAGAGCTTCAAAAGCATTAATGACCAAAGCACACCTGGCATGGAACAGAGCTACAAGGAGAGAAGGAGATAGAATTTTTATTTGTTTATTTTATTTATTTATTTTTGGCTGCGTTGGGTCTTCGTTGCTGTGCGCGGGCTTTCTCTAGTTGCGGCACGCGGGCTTTCTCTAGTTGTGGTGCGCAGGCTTCTCATTGCGGTGGCTTCTCCTGTTGCAGAGCACGGGCTCTGGGCGCACGGGCTTCAGTAGTTGTGGCTCATGGGCTCTAGAGCAGAGGCTCAGCAGTTGTGGAGCACGGGCTTAGGTGCTCCGCAGCATGTGGGATCTTCCCGGGCCAGGGACTGAACCCTTGTCCCCTTCATTGGCAGGCGGATTCCCAACCACTGCGCCACCAGGGAAGCCCGGAGATAGAATTTTAGATGGACCTCATACCTTGTGTTTTGTGCCGCTTTGATGAGATAACAACTTACCTCATTGCTAAGCCAGAGAGGCCTTAGGGTACAGTGGTTAAGACATGGATGCTGGAGTTACGAAGACTTGACTCTGAATTCCAGCTCTGCTGGAATTCCAGCTCTGCCATGTACTGGCTGTGTGAACACTGACAGGTTCCTTAACTTCTCCCAGCCTTAGCTTTCTAATGGGACAAAGTACATCAGGACTAGCATAGTATCTGCACATCTGGGGGCTCAGGGCCCTTCCCTTCCTCCTCCTTCCTTTTCACTGAGTATTAATAAGGATGATATGTATGAAAGTACTCAGCATGTAGTCAATTCCCACAAACTATCGGTCCGTCTTTATCACCCAATGACGTAGGACTATTTGAAAAAGGCCATTTTAAAAGTTGCTGTTTCTGATTCTAGCTATCAAATCACTTTGATGTAGGCACTTTGATGTGGGCTGAGCTATATGAGAGGTTCAGTTGATGTAAGGCTAGTGCTCACCCAGGGTTCACATGTAAGCATTGTAAGAGGGTATTCCCTGACTTAACAAAGTCTTAGTGCTTGACTGCTATTGGCAATGGCATTAGACAGTGCACTCCTTTAAGTACCAATCCTGTACTTATAATGGGATTCGGGGATTCTTTGGAGGTTGAAGAGAAACAAGGCTCAAAGTCCTTGTTTTAGATACTCCAAGTTATTAGAACATCTCTGAAATATGGAAATGTTTTAAATTGAATTAACTTGGCAAGAAAAGTCATTAGGGTGGGGCTCAAGGGGAAACTCACCATCAGGTACATTCAAGTGCCTTTAGTTCGAGAACAGGGTCAAGATGGTCCAAGAGGAGAGCTGGTCTCGCACTGACATTGTCCTTTCCTGATTCACTCATCTTCATACAGTGTCCATGCCCAGTGGAAAACAGCTGAGGATGTGAGAAAGAGGACTGATCACAAAGACTTCCCCTGCTGGAACCCCACTTGCTGTGGCATAGAGCCTCATAGCTGAGTGGAACATGGCACTCCAGGGAGAAGCACTCTGCCCTGCCGACTTCCCCGACCCCAGATGATTGGTGGCGGCAGCCTTTCTGCTTGCACTAGACCGATGCTTTCAGTAGAGACACAGCAAGAGCCGTCATCATCTTCCCTGAGTGAATGTGGACTTGGGTTCTTAGTCTCCTCATGAGCAATGGCCAGCAAAGAAAGTACAGACTTCTCTTCTCAGTGAGCACAGAGGATTAAAGTTATTATAAATTGAACTTTCAAAGAAATGCGAGGTTATTTCATATTCCAAACTGATGAAGCAGGATATATTAGTGACGCCTAGGTGCATTTGAGTTGGCAGTCTTCATGACGTCTGTTTCCAAGTCCTTCTGCAAATTCTTAAACTCAAGAATTTGTGAAAATGGAAAATCGCCAGGAGCTCACATCTTAGAATGTGTTACACCTCTTTACCTTACTGCCTTCCAGTCCAGATTTCCAAACGAGGACTGTGCTGAAATGGAGGTTAGGGCCACAGGTAGGTTAACTTATCTCTTGAGCTGGATAAGTCATTTCCCTTTGGTGACTAATTTACAACCCCTTCCTCCCACTAGTTTGACCTTTGGCCAATTTCAATTAGTTATAGAAACTTGTATTGTTTGAGGTTCCTGGTCTTAGAGACAGAAATGACGTTTCATTGGAGTGATCCTGTGTCTTAGCATTCTTAAGGAAAGATCCAAACGAGCTCATTAGAAACAAATGTGGTAGATATTCTTGTGACGGTACCAGGAACAAGCCAAGAACAGGAACCTTCATCCCAGCTTTGTTTAATACAGGCTCAAAGATACTATCTAAATTGATTGGTTGTATAGCCAATTTGTCAGGCTGTGTATAACTTTAAGTGAATGGCGTGACACAGGGAAAAACCTTTCTCCTTGTATAAAGACATGGCCATAGAATTGGCAATTTTATAATCCGACCCATATAGCATTTTTTACCTGATAATTCAAAGCAATTCTCAGCATCAATACTGACTTTCATTATACTATCAGTGGGTGGGGAAGGTACCAAACATGTGCTCACCAGTTGTGTACCTTAGCTTCCAGCATCAGCTGTGAGAAGAAAAATGGAAGGGAAATAGCAGAGCCTGAATTTAGACTCCTATCTCTCAATCCGTCATTCCCACCAGCATCCTCACATCAGTCTTGCTGGGCAGTTGAATGGACGTGATGTAGGGGAGGGTGTGTACTCTTGTGACATGCTTTCCTGGTTCTTAGAATTTGGCTTGGGGTGGGGCTTCAGTTCCAAGGGACACCTTCTTTCTGTGGGCCTGAGAAGCTGCAGCAGGATCAAGCACTCTCGTTTGCTGGGCTTGAATGAGCCCAACTGGAAGGAACTCCCAGTGTGACCACAATGCCATTAAGACATTGGACATTCTCCTATTCACCTATTAAAACGTCTCGGGTCTCACACTTCCTAGATGCCCATTTACTAAGTTCTTTAGGGGATTTAGGTCAGACACACAGACCTTAACAATCGTCTAAACCAACCCCCTGTTTTACTGACAAATGAACTAGCCCAATGTCACACAGATGATGAATGGCAGGTCCATGACCAAGATGGTTTTATGTTCCTTCTATCACCTTACTCTTCCCTATGTAAAGACAAATAAGATATGACTTTTGTCCTGGAGGGCTTCACAATAATGGAGGGGAAATGAGACTTCATGCAAACGAACAATGAATATCCCAGCAGGAGAATATGATAGAGAGGGGCAGAGAATTAACAATGCCGAGCACCTGCAATGTACAAAGGGTTTCATTGCACATTTTCTCACACAGTCTTCACATCAAACTTATGAGGAATACATAATCATCCCATTTTATTGATAAGGGAACTGAGGCTCAGAGGTTCTGCAATTCTTTATTGGCACGTGCATGGAATCGCGATCCATCTATAGACCTACAGCTCTGGAGCCTCAGAGTCAGTGGACTCCCAAAGAGGAGTGGTCCAGTCGGAGAAGGCTGCTCAGAGAGGCGAGGCTGTTGGTTTATTGCCCTTGCTTAGGTGCAGAGAAGCTTCAGCAGATGGAGGAAACACAGATGGCCTCCCCACGATTGCATCACCACCCAGACAGGTTGGAACCAGTTACACACCCACTGCTCTGCAGTCTCCAATGTAAATTGCCTAGAATATCAAGCCTGCCGAAGAGAAAATTTGCATCTTAAACCTGCAGCGGCCTCATTTACAGATGATGTATTTTGGGCGAGGAGTTACACAATCTATAATGGGGAGTTCCCAAGGATGTAGAAGACCCTGATGTCCCTTTTCTGAGTTGTAACATTTCATGATGAATCAGCACAGCCATCAGTAAAGGGACAAGGTGATGGATAGTTGGACACAGCTATATACAAGTGCCAAGGGAGAGTCAGGCTGAGCAGGGTGAGGACAGGTAGGCTGGCACGTATGTGCCAAGTTTAAGGAGGAGGAATATCCTGAACGATGAATTTGAAAGATGTGCTTGGCACAGAGCAGGGAAAAGCACTTGAGGGAAGGTTTTGAAATGAGAGGAAATCCCATGTTTAGTTGGGACAGAGAACACAAAACAGAGCATGGGAGCTGGAGATGAGGCAGTTTGGTAAGGAGTATACATTGGAAAGTTGAGAAATTTATAAATTCAACCACATTACGCTTGATCCCCTGCACACAGAACCTTCAAACCTCCTCAAGGACCCCCTTTCTCTTTGAATACCTTTGCATATGATGACTCTGACACTGTCCTATTTCCTTTATACATGGGGTCCTGAGTTAGTGGGGTAAATCAGGCCTGAGATTTTATCGTCCCCTTTCCCTAATTGAAGAAGAGGTTCAAAGCAGCACATCAACTAGACTCAAATAAAACCTGAATTTGAATTTTATGAAGGAGCTTCAGAACACACAGACTGTCAATGCAAATGTGCCCAGGAAATTAAGCTGTGAACTGTCAATGGGCAGAATTGCTCTGTGAGGAATCTCTATGAGATATATGTTGGATGGGATCCCACATTTCCTGAACTCCTGGTGGCTGTAAAGGTGCAAACCGGAACTGGTATTTAAAGCAAAGTCTCTCATGCAGGAAAAAAGTGAAAATACTCTTCCTGAGGAAGCTCTGAGCAAATGGAGTGACCCAGAGGCAGGTGCTTCAGACTGAGATGGTAAATATCCTGTTGAACAACATAAGAGACTTGGAATAGGTCGGTGGGTTCATTTCGGAAAAAGAATAATGTTTGCTGTGTGCTTTTCTTTTTTCCTGACTTCTTCTGGTAGAGAGAGAGAGAAGGCCAGAAGCCTTGATCCCTGGGGGTAAGGGGACAATGGGGCGTGGAAACCCAATTTCTCCCATTCTAATGTAAGGTCCGTGAAGGGTATGGCCTTGAGATCTTGGTGTCTTCCATATCTCTCATATCTAGAACAGTCCTTGACACATAGAAGTTGCTCAACAGTATTTGTTAATTGAATGAATAAGGAAATAAAGTGGTCCCAGCAATATGGTGTCAGGCTGGAGGAGCAGGAAGTAATGCCCAGGAGGCCACACCCCCACAAGGAGGCCACACCCCCACAAGGAGGCAAGGCCACCATCGAGGCATTCACGTTTGGTATCTAGAGTTAGAGTTCCCCTGACCGCAGTTAGGAGACCTGGCCTGGGTGGAGAAGCCAGGAGCAGGGGCTCAGGATGAGGGATGGGAAGGCTGGCAGACACTGCTGGGTGCTCAGCTGCCATGCTGCCCTTTTTCCTTACCAACCCCATTCATATTTTGTTTCTTCAGGTGGGAGTGCACCTCACTGAAACCCTTGCCTTCCCAGGCTTCAGGGAAACTACTGCCACTCATGTTGGGCCATTGAGACATAATTAAAGGTCTGCGGGGGATTTCTGGGAAAGGTTTGCTTTCCTGCTTCAGGTGTTGCCCTTAATTCTTTGTCCCTTCCTCTTTCTGCTGAGAGCAAAGACCTGAGCTTGGAAAAGGGGCAGCCGTCTCGTGACCATTAAGCAACAAGAATTAGGCAAGAGCCTTGTGTTAAGGACAGAGGAAAGAAATACTGAAGGGGCCTGGAATGCTGATGACCTCACAGAGCCCTTGGACTGTTCAACGCCAGACTTGAAGTGTGAGAAAGACATCCCTCCTTCTGTTTGTCTAAATCACAGCAGTTAAGTTCCGGTTACAGGCAGACATACCCAATTCCTAACTAAGACAATAAGCAACCACCAGGAATGTAAGCCATCTAGGAATGTTTAGAAATACTTGAGGAAGAGACAGGACTGTTGTATCCAAGATGGAGACTTGGAATAAGACTGATGGCCATTCAAGGACCTAGCGACTCCTCATGACGCTGGGAGACTTGGGTTACAAAATAAAGAATTTTCCAACAGTGAAGCTTTAGGAGTTACTGAAATACACTATGCAGACTGTCTGTGGACTCTAAAATATGTGTTTTTGGGATTTCCATTCTGACAAGAGCAGAAATGATGTCCTAGTTGAGCAATGTCTGAAAGAACCATTTGCCTAGAACTTCATCAAGCTTGAGCTGGTACAAACCAGTTTGAGAACTTCACATTCTTTCTGTTGCCCAATGCCATTGAGTTGAAATGAACCAATTTATTTTGAATGGGTGCTGTAAATTTGAGCTCTAAATGACTGGTTGGTAATTTTAGTGTCCATGATCTAAATGTACCCTATGATCGTAAGGAGGAACAGTTGATATCACTGTCATCACTGTCATCAACATAACAACCTCATTTCACACGCTAACACCTTGAGTTTGTTGACATTATTGGTAACTATGCTACACATCTATTCTGCTTTTCACAATACTGGTGTGAATTAGTGTCCTGAAGAGCTGTGGGCTCTTTGAAGTCTATTTGGAGACTTTTTCTGCCCTTAGCGTCCACACAGCTAGAAACAACAAGGAGGTGTGGATTGGTAGGTATATTTTTAGTTGGATTACTTCAGCCCCAAACAGGGAATGCTTCAGGCAGTAAGTATCGAGGAACATCTGATTAGGACTCATAAACCTTGTTTAGGACTACTCATATAGCTAAGTGGCTAAGTGGCATGTCTACAGGTGTGTGTGTGTTTTGGTGGATGCCCTTAGGTGACCTACTTTCATACGAAAAAATAATATGTAATTGTGGCAGACTACCA
Source organism: Lipotes vexillifer (assembly GCF_000442215.2). NCBI lineage: Eukaryota > Metazoa > Chordata > Mammalia > Artiodactyla > Lipotidae > Lipotes > Lipotes vexillifer. The sequence goes on along the minus strand of NW_006784922.1, from coordinate 3,579,810 downwards.
TCTTTATTCTGTGGAGCTTCAAAATTTATTTTTCAAAAGGTTTTTCTCTTTTTCACCACAGGCCTGAGATGTAGTTAGATGTCCTATGCCAAATACCCTACTCACATGAGCAAACTGAAAGTCAGCTTCAGTATGAGGCCAGTTCTTGATTATTTTTGTAAAAGGGTCGGAAATTTATAAATTATATTCAGATTTGCAGAAGTAAACATAGATTCTTCATCTTCTCTCTCAGATCGTATCTTATTCAGGAGCTCTTTGTTTTCACAGGTAGCAGAGAAAAGATAAAGTTACCATTTCTGGGTCACTCTGTCTCTGCTATTCCTTGAATGCTCCAGGCCTCTGACACCAGGTGACCATTTGGATCTTTTTTCTGCTGCCCGTGCTTGTCTCTAGTGTGATGTAGCTTATCTCATTTGCACCTAGCACTTGAGGTAGAAGTTTGTGGTTTCTGCCATAGTCGCCTGACCTGAGGACTCAGCATCATGAAATAACCTCCCCATCTTACCTCTTGGACTTTGCTCTGTCCTTCTCTGGTTCAGTGGTCTATAGCACTTCTTGATTCTTTTACTGAAACACATGAGGATTCTGGAGCTCCATCCTGGCCATGTAGGAGAGTTTGGGCCTTTCTAATTCTCACCCGGATGGTCCAGTGCTAGACTGAGAACAGGGAGCTCCCCTAAAGGGCGTTTGAATTCCCCTCTATTTATCTTGAGATGTCTGGGTTATGTCAGCCTACTCTCAGGGTTTCTCAAACCTTTTTCCACCCAGAATTTTCATCCTGAAGGTGAAGTCACAATCCTCAATTCCATCTGGCCTCTCTTATTTTCTCCTCCTTCTTGGACTCCTCTCTCTGGAACCTGATGGGTTTCCTTAATTTCCCTTTCAGTCAGGTGAAATTTCTTCTTACATCACATCTTCCTTCTTTCTTTTTCTAGGGCTCATAAGTAAAGCTCTGGAGTCCAAATCTACCAGGCTTGACTCCTGTTAAGTAAAGGGAAGCTTTACAATGTAGAAGGTTCTTTCCTTTTTCAAAAGCTTGGCTTTCAAGGTTACTGTCACACTATAGACTCAGAATGTCAGCTTTTCAACTCAGAGCTAAATGATAACTTCTGAGGAGTTTTAGTGTGTGCCCACCCTCTCTCTCTCTGCGGCAATCAACTGTAAAGGCCCAAGGAATTTAGGGAAATGGGATTTGCCAGGGATTAATGTTTGAAGGGAAGAGGAAGAAAGACTAGTTTAATATTTAAAAAATATTCTCTACTGAGCTGATGGGAGAGCTAACTGTTGCCCGTCAACTATATGCCAGGCACTGTGTTAAGCGCTTCTCATACTTTCCTCCATTTCATCCTCACAGCTCGCAAGGAGGTCTTTACTTAAGAGGACACTAAAGCTTAGAGAGGTTATAGATCTTGCTGAAAATCACATAGCTAAACAGTGGAGCCAGTATTTGAGCCCATGGGCTCTGCCTTGACAACTTGCAAGATTATTGACTGTGACACTGTGTCACAGAGAGAACAGAGGGGGTGAAGATAAAGAAATCCACATCATGTCCAAGAGCATGCACCATAAATCTCATCACACCCTGCTAATTCCTGTTTTTCACTAAAAATTTCATGCCCCATGAAACATATCAGGCAAATCCAAATATTGCTCATTGGAAGACAAGAACTGGCTGATGGTTTGACAGGAGAAGATAGGAGGAGGAAGGCACAGAAAGTTCACAAAATTCCAGTTGCTGGGAAACAAACTTGCTGGAAAGTTCATTAAGCTTTCACCCACATAACTCTGAAGACGATTTTAACGAGCCATTTATTGGAAGTTTGTTAGGGGCCTGTATTTTGGGTGCTATATTTTTATTGGCTTCCTTTTTATAAAAAGGCAAAACCAAAGTACATAGTGTTCAGATGACTTTCTTAAAATGGGAGGCCATCTGAGTCACAGAAGTGAAGTTACATTCTCTAAGCTTCCGGTCCCATAATATCTTTCTCTAAATACACTTTTGTCCTGCAGCTTCACTTTTTCAAGATCATAGGATGACTCTCTAGGAAGAAGAAAATCCATCTGACCTGCCTAC
>NW_006784922.1:3560524-3577697 GCF_000442215.2 Lipotes vexillifer | reverse complement strand
CCTGCCTATACGACAATGAGGCAACCTCCTTGGAACCCGTTTCTTTTCACACTCCAAAGAAATCATGTTTCAAACAACAGAGGTGGCAGGAGTTTGGGAAAAAAAGTGAAAGTTTAATGTTCTTTTAAAAATCCAGAAAGCAGTGTTTCTTAACATACAGATCAGTAGCATGAGCCCACATTTTATTGGTTTGTTTTTTGTTTTCAGTACATGGGCCTCTCACTGTAGTGGCCTCTCCCGTTGCGGAGCACAGGCTCCGGACGCGCAGGCTCAGCGGCCATGGCTCACGGGCCCAGCCGCTCCGCGGCATGTGGGATCTTCCTGGACCGGGGCACGAACCCGTGTCCCCTGCATCGGCAGGTGGACTCCCAACCACTGCGCCACCAGGGAAGCCCGTGAGCCCACATTTTAATATTGTCATGCTTTCTCATTCAGACTGGCAATATCTTAGTGTGCACTATGAGAAGGAAAGACAAGCAAGTCATCAAACTTGTGTAAAGATAAATGACAAAATGTTCCAGAATAACAATGAAAACCATTAAGATCAATAGTTTTTCTTAGATGACTTAAGAGGGGTTCTTTTATATAATCAAAGTTGGTAAAAAGAGATGGAATGAAGACTCCAAACGGAAACAAAGAAGGGGAACTAGAAGAGAAAAACAGAGCAAGAATATTACACACGGAAACAAGAGGAGTTTAAAATACATAAAGTAGAGGGAGACAACAGAGCCAACAGACCTGTTGAAAGAGAACTCAGGAACTTTTTTTAAGAAGTGGGAAAGATGGCTTGAGAAATGAAATGACTTCTTTGTCTCAGTGTGTGAAGCCGGATAAGTGGGGACAGATGCCAGAAACAGGCACACTTCCCAAAGGAGAAAGACATAGAAAATTGGTTTCCTGCCAGAACAGGTGGCGTGTTGACATGTACACATCTGACAGGCAGGTTTCTGAAGCTTTCCAAGGGGGCTGACCAGGCCAGCCCGAGGCTGTCTCTAAGACTTCAGGGAAAGGCACCACGGGGGGAGCCCCAGTGATATGGTTTCAGATGTGTCTGGACGCAGGAGAAATAGCAGTGGTGGGTAAGGAAAGTCGTGGAGCGGCCTGCTATGAAGCACAAGGCTGAAAGCTGGCCTAAACTCTCTCAGAGCTCAGGGCCTGATATTTTTAAACATCCATTACAGGACAAGAGCCAAATGTCTGGTTAATTTCAGGAGCAGGCAGATATTAACTCGCTAAAGTCCCTTTGACCTTCTCAAATGCTGTGAGGACTTTGTTTTCCTTTCTTTTTTCTTTTTTGCTGGTGGTGGTAATAGTTGGGAGTGAGTGGGAGGCGGGGTCTAAGACTGGGAAAGCATATGGGTGTTGGGGGTGAAAGGCTGATATTCAGTTTTCCTACAGTTTGGAATCTTCTTTTGTTTGAATAACTGGCTTATAACAGGACCAGTGATTGGGACTCTGTAAATGGCACACTTACCCAATCATAAAAATATTTAAATAATAATCTGGGGCTAGACCTGGGGTGAAACTATCAAACAAAAGTGATACCTTAAGAATAATGTTTCTCACCCTACTATACTGGGCAGTAGAATTGTGGTTACATGCATGGGCTCAGGGATAAAACTACTTGTTTTTGTAACCCCACTCTACTCACTGACTGTGTGACATTGTGCAGTGAACCTTTGGGCCCTCATTCCCTCATCTATAAAGCGGGGATAATCACAGTTATCTATCTGGGGCAGAAACACTGTGGTATGTTTACCACATGGTTTCTTTTCCTTGCTGGGAACAAAGGAAAATCCCATTTCCTATTTTCTCCTTGCATCTGTGTGAGGCCCTGTGACTAATTCTGACCATTAGAATGTGGGCGCAAGTAGTTATGCCACTACTGGGATGACCCCTCAAACCTCCCACAGGATCTTCCATGCTCCTTCTCCTGTCTCATTGTCTCCTGGCCAATTACAGAAGATCCAGGAGACGATTCTGAGGACCCCATAGCTGTTACTGCCTCTGCAAATCATGATGTGAAAAGCCGTCTGCCAACCATCCAACTGACTGTGACCTAAGCACAAAATAAATCTACTGTATGAAGCCACTAAGATTTAGGGGATGCTTGTTACAGCAATTCATCAATTCTAACACTATTTCAAATATTAGTCACTCCTCGATAAAACTATATCATAAGGTTATTGTAAAGATTAAATGAGTTACTATATATAGAAACTATTAGAATAGTATCTGTTATATAAGCTCCCAATAAAAATTATTTCATATATCATAATCAGTATAGAATTGGCCAGTTGGTTATTAATTCTAGGAAATACTATACTTTGGTCCATTAATTCTAAGAAATAATATTTGCAGTTTCTTAGCAAATTTGAACACAGACTGGGCCACCTATCTGTCATAGTTGTTAACCTGGTTCTATGATATGCTTTATATAATCACTTTGGGTTAGACTGGGCAAGGTGGTGTGTTTGCATGGCTGGAAATCTGCAAGGACCTCTAGGTATAAGGCATCCCAGCTCTTCAGAGACACCTTTCCTTTTAGAGTTTTTTTTTTTTTTTGGCCACACTGCAGGATCTTAGTTCCCTGACCAGTGATCGAACCCGTGCCCACCACAGTGGAAGCGCGGACCCCTAACCACTGGACCACCAGGGATTCCCTAGAGTTCCACTCTTTTCTCTGAAGATACCAGAGTCTTTGCAGTATGCGGGCCTCTCACTGTTGTGGCCTCTCCCGTTGCGGAGCACAGGCTCCGGATGCGCAGGCTCAGCGGCCATGGCTCACGGGCGCAGCCGCTCCGCGGCATGTGGGATCTTCCCGGACCGGGGCACGAACCCGTGTCCCCTGCAGCGGCAGGCGGACTCTCAACCACTGCGCCACCAGGGAAGCCGCAGAGATACCTTTCCATAGCAACCTAAAATTCATACGGACAACAACATGGCTTCTAGATTCTGATCGGGAATCTTATAAAAGAAGTCACACCAACTGAATACTTGTGCTGAAGGGCTGTTAGGTTTATAAACAGTATATGCACAGGGGGTAGCACAGAACATAGCCCAGTTTTAAGTGCATGCTCGGTATCTAGTAAATGGTAGTAATAATAACAACAAATAAATAATAATTATCGGGCTTCCCTGGTGGCACAGTGGTTGAGAATCTGCCTGCCAATGCAGGGGACATGGGTTCGAGCCCTGGTCTGGGAAGATCCCACATGCCACGGAGCAACTAGGCCCGTGAGCCACAACTACTGAGCCTGCGCGTCTGGAACCTGTGCTCCGCAACAAGAGAGGCCGCGACAGTGAGAGGCCCGCGCACTGGGATGAAGAGTGGCCCCCACTCGCCGCAACTAGAGAAAGCCCTCATGCAGAAACGAAGACCCAACACAGCCATAAATAAATAAATTCATTCATTCATTTAAAAAAAGGTAAACTTATCAAAGAGGTGCCAGTTGTCAAAAAAAAAAATTATCAAACTATTGTTTGAGTACATCTCTTTTTTCTTAGAACTTCAAAAGTCTGTCTGTTGTGTACTTTCTACCTGGGGCTCTTGGGAAAGTCATTTTACATCCTGATGAAGCTGTGGCCTTGTTTGTTACATAGTGCCATCTTTTCTAACATTTCATTCACTTTTCCCCTACTGCAGTCAGAGGCCATTACTTGTCCTTATGCTTGCTCGACGTAATGAGGCAAATTGGTCTCTACCCTCTTTATAACATCCTTTACTTATTTGCAGACTCCACACTTGTGTATCATTGAATATCAGGCATTAGATATGCAATGTCACACAGAGATCTCAGCAATAATTAGGCATTTGGAGGTGATTTTTTTCCAAGAAACATTAGTCTCAACCCTAAAATTCCCTTTTCTTCAGTAGGTCCAGGTCAATAGATAAAGACCTTAATGTTCCTTTAATGTGGAGAGGAGCAAATCTGGCTGCTTTGGGGTCTGGCAAACTCTATCTGGCTATTTATCAAGCATTATATGGCTGGCAACTCCGTAGATGTATTCTGCCAAACGCTTTGTCTCCTTACCCTCTAAGTGTGTATGTATTTCAGAGAGAATTCAAACCTTGAATTTCTGATTTATTCATACTTAACTGATCAAAGTTGCCACATCTGTCTTAGTCAACACTTACAGGTTCTAACTTCTGTTTCTTTGACCCAGGAAACTTGAAAAGGTTGGCAGCAACCACCTCCCAGAGAAGAAACCAAACCAGTTGTCTGGGTCTGGGAAGGAGCTAGTTCACATCTGTCCTTCAGACAATATTTACAGTGATTTTTTTCCCCTTTGAATTCTAAGGCATGTGTAAATAAAAAGATGTGCTTGCAAATCTCTCTTAGCTGATATCAACCTAAAGTGAAAGGAATCTCAGAACACCTCAATGGGAGAGGTGTGGGGGCAGCAATCCAGTTAGAAGGGTGTAGGTGTAGGAGTCTTATCCTGGAGCCCAATTTACATAGCATTTCACATAAGTCTGAGAAAACATCTAACTGTCCATATTTTTAAAAGGGCAGTGGTAATGGGGAGGGGAGGGTGGAAGGGGTGGGGACTCTCGGTACTCCCTCCAAGCTACTCCTTAGTACTGCTTCTGACCTGACAACACCACACTTTGGATCTAATATCTTGGGGCTGATGTTTCCAGAAGCAAAAGGAACCACTAAAATACTGGCTAGGCAAAGAGTGGCAATAAAAGGCAAATCTTTGCTAAAAGGATACGGACATCAAGCATGTCAAACTCACAGGCTGGTTAAATGCCCAGGTTATTTTGCTGTGATCCATTATTTCTCCTGGCAACATTTTATAATATTGGCTCTCTTCCCAAAGATGACAGAGCATCATGTGAGTGTGCACAGAGGACTTCACTCTGCAAATATTCCAGGGACAGCAGTCTCCTAGAAAGGCAGGTTAAAAAATTCCATAGATTTATTTTGGCTGCTATTGTATAGTACAGGATGGAGTGATCTCACTGCAAAAAGATAGGAGGTAGCCTTGGACTGTCACAAAAACCAATAACTGTGCCGATGTTTCTCGGTTTACAAACCAGTTCAAATTCATGCAAAAAAGATGTACCTCCCTCTCTACTTCCAGAGGAAACCCAAAAAGAACAAAGTTTTCATTCATAAAAGTAAAATGTTTAAGACATCTGCTAATCAGCAACCACTGAATTTTATTACATTAGTAGGTTATAACTTCCAAAGACAAACATCTTTTTTTAATAAAACCAAGTGTGGTAGGCAGACTCTAAGATGGCCCCCATGACTCCTGGTCCTGTATTTTTGGCATTCATGCCCTTAGGTATTCTGCTTCCCTGATGTATGGACCCTAGATTTGCATCTAACCCAACAGAATATGGCAAAGGTGATGGACTGTCACTTCCATGATTATGTTGTGTTATTTAAGATTCTGTCTTGTTAGCAGACTGACCCACATGGCAAGAGGCTGATAGGAGCCTCTAGAATGACTTCCAGCTGACAGATGGCAAGAAGCCAGGCACTCAGTCCTACAGCTGCAAGGAAATACATTCTCCCAACAACTTGAGTGACATCAGAAGAAGGTTCTTCCCCAGTTAAGCCTCCAGATGAGAATGCAGCCTAGCAGATAGTCTGATTACAGCCTTCTGAGACCCTGAGCAGAGGACCCAGCTAAGCTGTGCCTGGCCTCCTGACTTACAGAATCTATGAGGCAATAAATAATACACCAAATGTTCATCACAAGGATTCTGCTATTTATAGGTTTCATACTGAAATAATGAAAAAGAAAGCTGAGCTGTGTAGTCCACCGATGTTATTAAACGACACCGTGAACGACAACTCTGCTACTGCCACGTTACCACCAAAGTAAAATGAGATAAACATTTTGTCAGGAGTATTCCTTCCCCCTCCTCCATTTTAGCATAGTTAGAAAAAAAAAAAAAACATAGTCGATGATCTGTCCCTCAGGCATTTGGACACTGGGGTCAGGGCCATGTTTTGAAGGAACAAATAGAACCGAATACACTAAAGCTTTCCTTACACTAGAGGTCACTAGAAGAATTTCCTTAAGGCCCCCAACCAAAAATATAAAATAATTAGGGCAGCCCACATACCCACATACATTTGCATTTGCATCATCAGTTGACTGTGAATTGCAGTTAGGTTGCATGCACTTTTCAAAATTCCATTATGCCCACAATGAAATCCATACTCCTTACTGTGACATTCGAGGCTGCAGAGTCTGGCGCAGCCTTCGTCTCTGACCTCTGCACTAGCCTCTTTGTTCAGTATTTGTCCCACAATGACATTCTTTCTCTCCGTCAAGCACACAAACCAAAGTTATGTCTACCTCTAGGGCTTCTGTCTGGAACACCCTCCAGAATTTCCATGGCTGACATCTCAGAGTTTAGTCTCAAACATCCTCTCCTTCAGCAAGGCCTTCCCCAATTTTCCCAAAGGCCCCTTTCCTGCCCAGTCGCTCTCTTCCACATTAATTTCTTTTATTTCCTTCAAGATATCAATACTATCTGAAATGACCTGTTTATGGATCTACGTGATGATTCTGTGTCTCTCACTAGAATATGACTGCCGTGTAGTACGTGCTCAGTAAGTATCAACTGAATACATACATGAAATACAAGTTGATTATTATACCAAGACTGTCAGTTCTTGATTTAGTTTTCTTCTTTGCCCCTTGCTCACCCTTCCACAGGTCTGAAATCCCACAGCAGTTTTGCTGCTATCTCAGCCAGCATGTTTCACACACCTGTACACACAGCACTAAACGAGGTATCTGAAAGGAAACAGAAGTTGGAGAAGATGTAATTCTGCCCTTAAGGACTCTACAGATTAACTGGGTGGGAAGATGCAGCATATGTAAATCGATTAAAATCCAACTACGAGGCACTCACCACAATAACCAGGCCAAGGTAAACATGAAATTGCTTAGGGAGTACAAAGGAAGGGATGATTAGAAAACTTCTTATAGGAGCTGATTCTTGAGGCAGGAGTGTCTATGGGAAATAAGGCAAGGGCACTCAGAGCAGGGGGAAAACAATGAGAAGAAGCAATTAAATCCCCAAAGGCTTTTTTTTTTTTTTTTAATGCATCCATTTCTCAGAGAAAATGTATCTCTAACCCAGAGCCTGTCTGAGCTTTGGAATCACTTTTTTAAAAAAACCAAACACTGGCCTCTACCTAAGCTGAAGATATCAATACTGGCCTCAACTCCAATTAAGTCAGAATGTCTGGAGGCTGGGCTTAGGCTTGGTATATTTCAAAAGGTTCCCAGGTGAGTCAATGGGCACCCAGGGTTGAGATCCCTTGCTAGCCTGAAATGCCATCACACAGTTGAACTGATGAGAGATGCCCCAGGTCAATAGAGGGAGACAGTGAAAGACAGTAGTTAAGGCTCTGGAGTAGAATAGCCTAGGTTCAAATCTAAGCCCTGCAACTTACCTGCTGGGTGACCTTGGGCAAGTGAACTAACCTCTCTGAGCCTCTGCCTACACATCTGCGAATAATAAATGTAGTTACATTTATTATTAAGTGGAGAATTAAGTGACATAAGGCTTATGAAACATCTGATGGAGAATTAAGTGAGATAAGGCTTATGGAAACATCTGATGAAATGCATGGTGCATAGTCAGATATTAAACTTTTTTCATTATCGTTATTATATATGTCCCAAATTTTCAATTTTTCATAAATGCACTGGAAAGTCCAATGTGCATTTCTGAAGTCTTTGAATCTATCAGCTTAAAAAATTATTTTAAGTCTGACCACAGCCTTAACCTAGCACATTGATGAATTCAAGCACATTTAAGCAGGACCACAAAGAAGACAGAGGCTAAGTCAACCCGGGAGCAAATGAGCATTGTAATGGAAACCGAAATCATGAGTGATGGGCCAGCAGCCTTGCCTGATGAAGAAACCAGGAGCTCACAATGTTAGAACAACCCTTTTTGTAAAAATAAATTACAGGGCATTTAAGTGAAACATAGCAGAGATTTTCCACATTACTTGGGTTAACAGTACCATCCTCCTCCCACCATTCGTGTGGACCCAGCCCTAGAATAAAAATTGTATCCTGAATCACTCTCTCTCTACCTCACCCTAGGCCTGATCACTCGACTCCAAAGTTCCCAAATACGTGTCCCACCTAATATTTTTAGAACAAGTCATTTGAAAGTTTCCTAAACTTCTCAAAAACTAGCCATTTGCCAAGAATAAAACCACTTAGATCATTTATACTTATCAGAGAAGCAGTTTATTTAAGTGTAGAGAATCCACTGCATAACTTTGTTTTCGTATTTCTATACTATGTTTAAAATGCGTGCCTCGGGATGACGTAGAACACAAATTTGGAAACCTTGGACATATAGACCTGAAGTCACAAAACAGAAGAGCTTTAGAAGCCATGGGTTTTAGAGACCAAGGAGCAAAAGGGCTGCCAGGACAGAAAACTGATAAGCAGCAGTAAGAGCTCAAAGAGATACTGCAACAATTTCAAATCCTCAGGGAAGTCAGGTAAAATAGGAGTGGAGAGGTTTCCTTTCAACAAAGCAATGTTGTGGTCTTTGGTGATTTTAATTTCAGTTATTGTAGTTGCAAGTCCTAAAATATACATTTGGCTCTTCTTTTAGAGTTAAAAAAAAAAATGCATGCCTTGTATGTTCCTAAATGCTTAGAAAATAAAGCGTGGAAAAGTACCCTCCAATCCTTTGATAGTGGTCATTTCTAGATTAACATTAAGGGTGACTTTAAGTTTTTTAATTAGTCTCTTTAGTGGCGTTTGAAATTTGTATATAAGCATTTCTTATGTTTGTACTACTTAAATGAAATTCTAGATGAAATAAAACATATGTTTTATAGAAAGACTCCGGCCCTTCTGGAAACAAGAAGTAGGCTTCAAAAAATGCCAGCCCCTTCAACTTAAGTCAAGAAAGGGCTGTCACTGAGTATGAATTTTAAATATTTAGTGGGTTGGAAAAAGCCTTCTGCACTGGAAAGAGAGGATGAAAAAGACTCCTGGTTAGAAAAGGACAACCTTTCTGGCTCCTCCTGGGTGGTTTTGAGCGTCGCAGCTCGGCTTTCAAAGGCTAACCAATGAGGTGACAGCGAATACTCCATTGCACATGTTTGTGAAGTGTAGACCTCCAAGGCTGGCTGAGAAACATCCTCCTCAGCAAAGACTTAGGTCTCCATTTTACACATTGAATCAGTGCTTTTCATGATTCCAAAGGACTACTTTTTTTCCCCCTCTTCCCTCATTCAACTCGGAAACATTCCTTTCTGTGGATTTTCATGAACCCCTGCCCAACACCAGGTGCAAATTGAAAAAATCCCACTGGCCAATTTCAGCATAGGGAGGCCTACTGTTCTTTCAATAGAGCCTCTCTTTCAGGCCAGGAGTTCAGATCTTAGCCCCTGGGCACACAAGTCAGGGGTTTCACTTTCATCCACAAGCATCACTCATGAAAAAACTCCTTCTCTGTGGTGGCTGCCTCTCCAGACCCCCCAGCCTAGAGGCTCAGATATATCTGCCTGTGTGAACCTGGGCATTTGTCAGGGAGGAAAGCCAGAGGAATTCCTTGCTGATCTTAACCTTTAAATGTACGACAGTCCCCGGCTCAGACATGTAATTTTCCACCCGCTGTGGTTTATGTGTGGTTGACATTATCATTTGGCAAATACTTTACGGCAAGTTACCCGCCTTGGCTTGCAATTTAGAGACTATTGGGTGGTCTTCTCCACTTGGGACACTCCACCGGTGGATCACATGTTAGCTCTGCCACCAGTGTCCCAGGAAGGACCTGGGTGCCTTCAGAAACTGTGGGTTCAAACTAGAATTAAATTCTGGCTTCGACTCAGCACTCCACTGTGCTTGCAACTTGCAGAAACCATCCAATTAAATTCTGTTTTACAGGCATGTATTGAGCATCTACTTTGGATTAATTATCTATGGCAACCCGAATTACAAACACCTGCTATTTAATGGAATTGCTACCACCATATTGGGCGGTGGGATTGGAAGATCAGGACTGGTTCTCTACATTGCCTCCAGCCTCTATATAAATGTTTCCTCCACTGAGATCAGCTCGGTGCTTTGTGACCGCCTGGAGGGGTGGGATAGGGAGGGTGGGAGGGAGGGAGACGCAAGAGGGAAGAGATACGGGAACATATGTATATGTATAACTGATTCACTTTGTTATGAAGCAGAAACTAACACACCATTGTAAAGCAATTATACTCCAATAAAGATGTAAAAAAAAAAAAAAAGTGCTAGTGGGGATAGGGTACACCCAACTATCAAAGTTCTACTGTTAGAATTTTCCTAATCTTAACTGACTAGATCTGTCACGGTGGACTCAGTAAGTAGACATGGCGTCCAAACTCCCCATCTGAGGTGCAAAAGCGGGGGGGCTTGGAATAATGTTTTCTGTTGTTGTTAGCAGGCTGGGCCTACCTGTCTTACAGCTCAAAGAAGCAGTTCAGATGGCATGTTGGAAAAAAAGATACCAAATTATCAGATTATAGATGTTACATAAAGTTCCTGAACTTACTCTGCAAACTAGGTGTATCAGTCAGAGTCCTACAGGACACAGATAGCCCACTCAGATTGGGTAATTAGTAAAACAAATTAAAGACTGTTCACAAGGCCTGGGCAGGGTCTCAAGGAACAGACAAGGGCAGAGCAGTACTCCACGTCCAGTAGCAAGTAAGAGCTGCTGCTACCACAAGAGAGCCAAATAAGCAGGAAGGGGAAGAGGATCCCAGAGGCAGGAGAGGGTAGCTATAGGGATAGGGTTGCCTGAAAGAGATCGTAGCTTTTGGTAGACAGATCCAGACAAACCATAGCAAACAGGCAGGGGGGTGCTGGGGAATAAATACTTCAACTCCCTCGCATCCTCCTTTCTGAACTCCTGCCAGTGACTCCCATTAGCCAAATCCCACTGGGAGTTGGAGGACAAGGAGACCCAGAGTGCATATGGGCCAGGCTCCTGGGGCACAGAGAAGAACAGAGAAGGGAGGACAGTGAGCCTAAAGGGCACACAACCATATGTAGAATATCAAATTTTTCTAAGTGCAATGAGAACACAACAAAGAGCACAATAAATGTGTTCTTTCTTGGACGCTAAAAGCAAACGTATAATTGGGGACTTGATGCTTGAGCTGGTTCTAGTACGTGTAGAATTGTCATCTAGATGGGAGGAGAATGCTATGGGGGAAGAAGCTTTAGAAATAGCTGTGTGGCCAGAGCCTGCAGTGTAAACAGCTGTGGCAAGGTAGGAGGCTGGAGAGGGAGGGGGCCAGGCCCTGGAATCCTATGTTAGGTTGAGGCATTGGGATTTTTTTGTGGATTTTAAGCAGCGAAGTGTTATCATCAGACCTCCATTTGAGAAAGGCTGTCAGCTATATAGAAATGGGATGAATGATGCTGTGGGGCTTCTAACCTATTTCTGCAAACAGGCAGGGCAAAGAGATTACATAATCACAATAAGTGAAAGAATTCCTCCTTCTGACTATGATAGTCCCAGAGATCTGGTCTTGGTAACAGCTCAGAAGGAATCAGTACAATTATCCTCCTGCCTAACCCAAACAATTATTACGCCTAATTATCTTTTCCAAAAGATAGTCTTCCTTCAGGTTCTAATAATCTTTCACAGGACCTACAGACATTCTCCGCATCTGAAACAACGTCGAACATATCACACAAAAGAGCCAGGTCCTTTCTTGTCACAAGCTTGTGAAGAAACTTCCTTGGAACTAGAATGCCCCTCTGGCTGACTTTGTTGCTAAATTCTTATACCATTTTCAATGGCTGCCACATTATTTCACATTAAAATAGGTACACAGTGTAATTTTCTCTGACTGTGTTGCTAATTTTGATTCATTAGATTGCAACCTCTTTGAATGCACCACCCTGAATCCCGCTGTGTGTTCCTCACAGCCACCCCGGTGCTAAATGTGTACTTGTTTTTTCAAGAGCATATGGTCATTCTTTACCTTCGAAGCAATTTGTGCTTTGAAAGGAGGGGTTTCTTACACTCACTGGGGTGTCTCTCTTTAAAACAATCCATGCCTTTAAACATCATTGTGCAAACTTTCTGAGCCCAGGACAAGTATTTATTTAATCAGAAAAAAAAGTATTTTGAGCATCTATAGTACTCAAGGGCTGGTCCAGATAATCAATCAAAGATAATAATTTGGAACATAAAAATAAGGAAATTCAGGCTAATATGTTAGGGGCTAAAAATGGTCTACTGTGTAACCCTTTCCAAATAATATTTTAAAATTTGCAGAGACCTTCAAAGCCTATTCAAAGATGGACTATTACATAGGAGTTTTGAATGCCACAGGGGGGCTAGTGAGGAAGGTATTTTTGGTTGGGGAAGACTTTTGGCATTTGTCAGATTATACCAATCACAATACATACGGGGCTGCCGGAAGTCTGGGTTGGCTGAACTGTCACCTTCTCTGTGGAGGCTTTCCAGATGAGTCTCTGCACAGTCTCAGAGAGTCACTCCAAACTCAGGAGTATTTCTACAGCTAATGCTTCTTAAAATGTGGTTTCCAGTCACGCTCCTCAGAATAACCCAGGGAATCTTGTTAAGCCTGCATCCCATCAGTAGCATCCCTGGTTCAAATCTTGATGTTCCACATACATCTATCATTTCCATCAGACTGTGAAATTCTTCAAAATGGGAGCCATATATGAATATCAATATCCCCCCAAGTTGGCACAATACCAGGAAAATAATAGATTGTTTAATTAATTAATTAATTTTTTTTTTTGCAGTACGCGGGCCTCTCACTGTTGTGGCCTCTCCCGTTGCGGAGCACAGGCTCCGGAAGCGCAGGCTCAGTGGCCATGGCTCACGGGCGCAGCCGCTCCATGGCATGTGGGATCTTCCCCGACCGGGGTACAAACCCGTGTCCCCTGCATCGGCGGGCAGACTCTCAACCACTGCGCCACCAGGGAAGCCCAGATTTTTTTTTATTAAATGTGATCATTTTTGCACAACTTAAAAGGTCCTTATGGATCACCACATTCAGATGCCCATACCTTGAAACCAACCGATATGTCCTAGGTATCTACTGCCACATAACAAAGTACCACAGAAACAGGCACAGTGATACCTCCGAAGTATTCTATTGGTCAAGCAGTCACAGAGCATATCCAGATTCAAGCTGAGAGGACATAGACCTCACCTCTCATTGAAGAATGTCAAAGAATTTGTAGCCATTTTAATCCACCACATAGCATATGCCGAAGCCTGTTAAAAGAAGAATGGCTATAATTCTTTCATCTGGCTTTATGGGCCTTTCAAAGAGCCAAATAAAGAAAGTGGACATTTCATGGGTGGTGAATGGAATAATTAGTACTCCTTATCAGAGACTGGAGCTACAAAAGTGTTAGAAAGTCCAGGGTATTTAGCCCAGGAATATTCTGCTATAAGGATTCCCTTAGCTTGCACCTCTGGATGCAATTCTGAATGTAGGGGTTTGTTTCTCTGGATGACTCTTGATCGGAAAATCTCCTCTCCTTATTTTGCATATTGGCAGCTCTAATCCATCCATGTGTCTAAATAACACACATCTTATAATCCATTTCCCACAACAGAGAAATAGGACCTTGCCACCCAATTCTATGTCTGGATGAAATGTATGACCAAACAAATACACATGGATCAACCAAGTTGGTCGGCTATCAGTCAAGAGTGAAGAACTGTTCTTGGTCAACACAGAAACTAAAATAAGCTGTCCTTGTGAAGCTGGGTGAAAATGATATTTCAGCTAAAAGCACTTTTGTTGAGCTTGAAAATTCCTGACTAAGGGGTGGGAGTCATGAAGTGCTTTATGAGTCATGGGAAGGTCAAAGATCACCTTTCAACTTCTAAAACTAGCCCAGGCTACTTACGGTAGCTCTCTTTCTTTCCCTCTTCCCCCAACCTCTCTACCAGCTTCATCATCTCTGTCCACTTCACAGTATATCTGTAATGAACTTGGATCCAGTTCAAGGAATACACAGGAAGCCTTCAGCTCCCCAAGCAGACTGCTCCGTAGGAGGGAGAGAGAAAAGAAAACACCCCAGGGTGGCTCTGTATTTCCAAAAGATTAAAAATAATTAAACAATAAGATATTCACCTTGGATTATTTCAGGACAGTGATTAATGGGGCTTCTCTCTCTAATGATGCCCTCCCCTCAGCTAATCCCCCCCAGTCTCATTTCAAAGAAGATGTTGGTTAACACTTCATTTGGTTTTTTTTTAAATTAATTAATTTATTTATTTATCTTTGGCTGCATTGGGTCTTCACTGTTGTGCGCAGGCTTCCTCTAGTTGTGGAGAGCAGGGGCTACTCTTTGTTGTGGAGCACAGGCTCTAGGCACGTGGGCTTCAGTAGTTGTAGCATGTGGACTCCGTAGTTGTGGCTCATGGGCTCTAGAGCGCAGGCTCAGTAGCTGTGGCTCACAGGCTTAGTTGCTCCACGGCATGTGGGATCTTCCCGGACCGGGGCTTGAAACTGTGTCCCCTGCATTGGCGGGCAGATTCTTAACCACTGCACCACCAGGGAAGTCCAACACTTTGTTTCATTCCATGTACTCCTACGAAAATAGGGGTATATTATGACCCTGACACTCATACCAACCAGCTGCCTCCCTCTCTCCCCTCTTGGAATAATTGAGGGTGAAAAGAAAGGAGACATTCTCAAAGGCATCAGTGCTTAACTAATTACCTATCTACCCAAGGCAATAAAGCATGGGGCACCCAATATGCTGCTGTTGGAACTAGAGTTCAGAGCGTGAGTGTCTCCTAGCCAATGGGCCCAGCACTGTGTCTACCACAAACTAACCATTCAGTAAATGTCTGTTGCATTAACACACTACAGAAACAATTCCTTTTCTTTTTTGACCTGGGAAAGTTTATCCTTTTCACAGGGACACAGTCTGAGCAGAGGTGATGTTGATGCTGCTGCTCACGTAGGATTTCTCAGATATCATAATGGGCTCACATATTCATTCAACAAGCATTTACTCAGCACCCACTATGTGCCAGACTCTGGATCCCATCTTGTACTGTATCAAAACAAGGCTTGCTCTAGCAGAGGTGGCAGCAAAAATTAAATAAATAATTACCCCAGTTGACAGTAGGTAGCAGTTTTGTTGCACTTAGCGCATAGAACATTAAAGCACTCAGGGAATATTAACTGAATGACTAATAACATAGAAAAACAACAACCACAGATTATTTTACGTGTAACATCTCCAAGCTCATGTCCTTGAATCTTAATGCAGCAATGTCTTGGCAGCCCGGTCTAGGAACATTTAATTTAAACTGTAAGAATATAACAAAAGCATAGATTTTAGCTCTTGTGTCTCTCCTTACCTTCACTATGGTCAGGCAGAGAGCCTGTTACCCTGGGAAAGTCAGAATGTTCTTTTGCAAGATGACAATTTACCAAAACCATATGGAGATGGCTGAGATCATCTATAAATGTGGCGAGTTCATTTTCATAAATTCATGATAAATTTAATTTGAAATAAAACCTTGACCTTTGACTTAAAGATGAGATTAACTGCAAACTGAGCAACTTTTACTGCACATTTTCAACAGTTTCCCAAAAGGACTTTATCAGCTTCCAGTTTGGACCTCCTAGCATAAGGACACTTAGGTTTTTTTCTACAGCTCCACCAGTGGACCCGCAGAAAATAAAGGTTCATTCTTTAATCAACACCGTTTGTTACATCTTTCTTTATTCACCCAAGTCAGAAGCTTTCCATTTGGATAACAGTGACTCCCCTTTCTAACTTGTAGGAATGGAGAAAACCCTTAAAATGATGGGCCCAAGAAGACTGAATGGCCACACTGTACGTAAGTTAAAAAAAACAAAAACAAAAACAAAAACAAGCAACTTCTGTCCCACTCAGCTGCTGTCAAAAAGCAGTAAATGAAGCCTCTATGTAAGCTGGAGCTGGACTCTTGAGCATCCCGTTCTGAAATGTAACTCCATGACTCTCTGATGGAAGTCCCTGTCCCTGCATAAGCAAGAAGCTGACCCCATCATCCAGAGAATGCTCTGGGGAGCCACAGAAAGATTTACCCCATCAGCTATGGCAAAGACTCTCATGGTACCATCCTCTTAACAACCACAGAAGTATAGGGCTGAGTGTCTTTTGAGAGTATTATCACTACCTTCTTTCACTAATAATACAAATCAGATATTTTTAAAGGGACGAAGCTTCTATAAAAAGTAATCTTGGTATGTATACCCAAATGCCTACTTTCTTGGTGGTCACCAGTGCTCATCCAATTTGGGGAATTCACTAAGTAGATCAATAAAGAAAAACTGGCAGCTTCTATAACAAACAACCCCAAACTGCAGTGGCTCAGCACAATCATTTCCCACTCGTGTCCCAGTCATTGACAGTTGGATGGTTCTCCTAGGTATTTTGCCTCCATATGATGACTCAGGGATCTAGGCTCCTTATAGCCTGTGCCACCATCATCTACAAGATATGGATTCTTTATCTACATGGAAAAAGAAGAAAGAGCAAAGAAAATGGTCTAGAGAAGTTTCTGTCCAGGAAGGAGCATATGTCACTTTTTGTCCCATTCCAGGGCCAGTATGCAGCATGTATCTCCAACTTAACTTCAAGGGAGAGTAGGAAATTTAGACTTCCAGTCTGCCTGGCAAGAGGAAAGAGATCAGTGAGTATCTACCTAGTCTCCACTACAAGGTTTATGCTTTACAAAAATAAAATATGGAATGGGAGAAATAGGAAGATCCTAACATTTTAAAGTGCTGAAGAAAAGATCATCCTAGGCAATGCTCCCTGTGCTATACCAGCAAAATGAGGGAGAGTGGCTTAGTGGTTAGGAGAATGTGCTCAGGAGTCACACTGCTTCAGTTTATATCCTGACTCAAACACTTATTAGATATGTGACTTTGGGTAACTTGCTCAATTTCTGTGCACCAAATTTATCTGTGAAATGTTGATAATAACAGTATTTACCTCATAAAAGGGTTATTGTAAGGATTAAATAAAATTAAATATTTGAAGCACCTGTCCACTTTGGAGCCTAAAAGAAAGGGTAATGAGGGAGTTTTGCAAGGACCCAACCTCCGAAATGCTATAAAATGAGAGGTGCTAGTAAATACATACAGCAGGAGGAAGGCGGTATGAGAAAGCA
>NW_006784922.1:3544091-3560488 GCF_000442215.2 Lipotes vexillifer | reverse complement strand
AGGAATGCCCTGCATTTCCAATGACATAGGCCAGCCAGATGTCAGATCAACTCAACTTGTTATAGATGAAATTGCTTTCTGCAGAAGTAAAAGTGCGCCCTTAAATGGATACAGAAAGCTCTCATGGATCTCAAGGACAGAGAGAAAAATGAAACTCGGAACTGCTGTAACTAGGGACTAGGGCCCATTAGAGAACCAGAGTCCCTTCCCTCCTTCTTTTATCTTTGCTTCTCTTTTCACATTTGCTTCATTCTCTTTCCTCACTGCAACTGACTTTCCTTGCTTTGTCATGGTGGAAAATGGCTGCTACCAATATTTACATCTCTTCTATAAAGGGGAGTAACCAAACTGCACCCAATTCCAAATTCCTAGGAGAGGATCTGATTGGTCCGACTTGGTCAGGTACCACTCCTGGTCCATTCAACTTTGGCCAGGCTGGTGAGTTCATGCTACAAGAACATGGCTTCTACAGTAATCCTGTATATCAGGCCTGGGAAGTGATGCTTCCCAAAAAAGGGAGAGGGCAGGGTAGACTCTGTTCTTCAGGTTTCTGATCACATACTGCCTTCTAACATTTTTTGTATTGACATTTCCATTATTGATTACCTTAGTTTTTCATGTGCTTATATCTTTTCTCCTCAATTAGGTTATACTATGGTATGAACGTGTACCCCTAAATTTGATGTGTTGAAGCCCAGCCCCAAGGTGATGGTATTATGACGTGGCATCTTTGGGAGGTGATTAGGTCAAGGCTGGAGCCCTCACAAATGGAATTAGTGCCCTTATAAAAGTGACTCTAGAGAGCTCCCTTGACCCTTCCCCCATGTGAGGATACAATGAGAAGTTAGCAGTCTGAAACCCAGAAAAGGGCCTTTATCTGACCATGCTGGCACCCCGATTTAGGACTTCCAGCCTCCATAATTGTGAGACATAAATTTCTGTTGTCAACAAGCCACCCAGTCTATGGTATTTTTGTTACAGCAGCTCAAACAGACTAAGATAGGTTATAAGTAATGAAGGTAAAGATGCTGTGTACAATTTTTTCCTATTCCATAGGACTAGCACGTTGACCTATAATAGGTGTAAAAAAATTCACTGAATGAAAGAAGAAATGATTAACTTGGTGGGAGGGGAGGAGTGAGTCTTGCCAACTTAGTGGCTTTAAAGTGTCTGTGTAACACCCTTCGATACCTAACTTACTTAAAGAAAGTGGTTGAATCATAAAGAGACAGGGCAAAGAAACTAATGCTTTCCAGCTTTTTTTTTTTTTTTACCATCCTTGCAAATGACTGATTCGGGGCTTAAAAAATTAACCTGCCATTGACTACTAATTACTTTTGCTTATCAATCCTTGGATTCTGCAGCTGCACTGAGTACTTTGACCCTTACCTCTTCTTGTCATCACTCATTCCTAAAACTGAACTTCAATGTAAACAGAAAGAAAGAGTATTTTTCACATTAATGTCACCATTATGGACACACATGGTGATTAAACTTAATGCTTATTTAGTGCATTTGTTACTATAGCACTCAATTCTTAACTCTTTAAGCCTCCTTGTTGCTAATTCATTCATTCATTCACTATCCATTAAGTATCTCCCATGCACAATGCCCCGGGTTTACAACAGTGATTAAGACCCAATGCCTCTCTCAAGGAGCTTACAGTCAGGAGAAGTAATTAACAGGCAGTTACTGAGGAAGCTAATATTCCCCTTTTTCATATTTGTGGTTCTGCAGACAACAGTCAGCAAATGAAGAAACCTTATAAAAAATAACTTCTGTTCCATAGCATCTAAGTAAAGAGAAAGTCTACAAGTAGGTCGGGGTAAAAACATGCACCTTATTTAATGGATGAAATTTTATACATTCTCTAGTAGCCCCAGTCTATATTTCTTTCCATCTGTTTTCAAGTTGAAGTCTGACCACTGTGAACCTAAAGGGCCACTTCTTTTTTTCTTTCTTTCTAGTCTTTTCCATCTATTTATTCTCATTGGCGTGGAGTTCAATTCCCAAAGGGCATAGTAATGAGAGAGGGCTCCCTGAGGGCCTGGGGAGTGGTGAATGCGGAATCAAGAGATAATTGTAGTCTTGAGTGGTCAGCAAAGAAGGGATCTGCATCTAATTCCACTCCCCTCCGTCATTACAGTGAGCCATCTAAACACCTACAGTGGCCACAAGGTGAGAAATTTAAGAGACCCGCTTATGGAGGGGAATAGTAGTTGTTCCTTTTTCTTGGCTATTTAGCACTTATTCCTAGTATCCTAGCACTTACTTAGCATCGTTCAGTGAGAAGGAAAGCCAATTGCCAATCCCCTCCACTGTCTAAATAATTGTCAAGGCATCTCTTTGGAAACTCAATGGTACAGCTAGATTCATGGGAAAGACAGAGGTCGGTGTCAACCTCTTTCCCACAAATCTATCTAAACATTCCATTCCCCCATTACTTCCTCCAAATGTAACTGTGGAAGACACAACCAACCAAACAAAAAACAACAGAACGACCTAAATACAAAAGGAACAAAGATTCCTGGTGTTAGTTAGACCAAGGATTCTAATGTGAGACGAACGCAAGCTCCTTGTTGGAGTTCCAGATCCCCTTGTACGTGTAAACACGAGGTTTGGTTTTGCGGTAACTTGTGGATCTCAGAAGGCTGCAGAATTAGCAGTCTTTGTGTGAGAATGTGGTTCCATTATTTATTCAGAGTAAATAGTCACATAAAAGCCCACAGGAGCTGTCAAAGCCAACATTAGACAGGGCCTGCAGGCAGAACTGTTCTTTCTTATGCCTTATTCAAGACATAAGAAAGCATCACCACATATTTAAAACATGATGGGCCTGGTCTGACTTCATTTTGGGTGGTGCAAAACTTGGTCTGTTTTTTTCCAACTTGGGAAAACTGAGGTAGTGGCAATGCGGTTAACCTTGGGAGACTCACGACCTACTCCCCTCCCACGTTTATAGATTGTTCCATTCTTTCTTAGTTTCCTCTTCCAAAGAAATGTGGATTCATTGTTCTACCATTACACTATTCAGCTTCTGCCAGTGAAGTGGTAACAAATTTCAACTCTTTCAGAGATGGGTTTTTTCTTTCTCATTTCTAGGGCCGTATATCACAATGCTTAGGTTAGTCACCATCAAATTACAGCTGGAACTTGTCTGACCTAGACCTGGGTGCCAAATACATGGAGAAGAGAACTTGCCAGTAGTCAAGGGCCTTGGTGAGATCTTTGTGCACTTTTAAACCTTAGTAATTTAGGTTGTAGGCCCTGTTAGAAATAATCCGCAAGTGGCTTTTAGAAGGCCATTTATTAAGTTTAAAACAACTACATTCGATAAGCACACATAATGCATTTTTCCCTCCAGAATCCATGACAGATACAAAAGGCTTCCATAGATAAGATAAATCGTGTCCTGTGGTGAGCAGGAGTAAAGTCCATATCAGTTGTGAGAAAAGACTCAGTTTGTGTTTAAATGCCATTTATAACTTGTTTCTTTCACAGTTGCAGCCAAAGTTGTTAAACTTGGAGAGTTAAATGTTTAAAAGCTGCTCAAGGATTTTATGATGTCTGAATTCTTAAAGCAAAAGCACGTTCACCTTTTACAGAATTACGTTTAAATAATTACATAAAAAAAAAGTATGTGCAAAGGGTGTGTTTAATAAAACCCAGGTGAGGAAGAGTCAAGGTCAATTAATGGTTGGGGACCTTGAACCAGAGATGCTGGGTGATGTGCTCTGCTTTTCTCTGAGACTCTTATTCCTGGCGCTGTCGTGCCTTCCCCGCTGCCCCATCTCTACAAGGGTGCTTTGGAATCAGTCACACAATTCAGGAACCAGCTTTGTGGCCAGAAAGCACCTACACCTATTCCATATTCCATCAGGGCATGAGCTGGCAGCATTAGAGGCAAGCTTTGGAAAATGGGGACTAAGTTTAGCCTTCCCTTTTCCAAGCCAAAGGATTGCATGCGGCACCTTCGGCACAGAATAAGGGTCTCCCCGTGGGAATGATGCACCCTGACTCTAAGAGGCATTTGCTGTTGGCATTGCCTAGATCTCCTGTCCAAGATGGGGATGTGGCCACACCCCAGCTCACTCTCTAAACCCCTGAGCTCTCATTTCAGTAGCCCCTCTCCCAATCAGAGTGACTCTGATGTTAAGCCTGAGTTCTAATTCCAGCTCTACCATTTACCAGGTGTGTAACCTTAGGCAGGTCACTTCTCCTTTCTGAGCTTCCACTCACTTATCTATAAAATGAAGATCGTAATAGCACCTAATTCATGGAGCTGTTGTGAGGATTGATGAGATAATACATGGAAAACACTTCCTACAGTGGCTGGCAATGAGGGCCCCCAAATCACTTGCAGTTATTATAATTATCAACATGCATCTGGCAAAGTGTCCAGCTGCTTTGAGGTTAAAATCATTAAAGTCATAAATTCTCTCATTTTGACACAAAACACCTATTTAAAGTGACATTGTGAATAGCAGAGTATCAGGTCTAAAATTCACTTCTTTTAGATGTTCCTGAACTTAGAATCAAATATGAATGTCTATGTAGGGTTGGAATATTGCCGCTTCCAGGCTTAAAGCAAAAATTCCCAGTTATCAAGGCAGCTTAAAAATCCAGTAGTTCTCTCCTATGAGAGGTCTTAGCACTGCTTTCTCTGAAATGGCTCTTGAATCTGTTGTTCCTCTCTCTGCATTGCTTTTGTAGAGTTAGGATGACCTCATCCTGATCTCCCTGACTCCATAGCTCTACCTCCAGGCAGCTGAGGGAAAAAGTACTAGGTGGACTCAAGAACATAGTAGAGTTGACCCTTGAACAATGCAGGGGTTGGGGCCAACCCCCCAACATGGTCAAAAATCCCATAGGCTCATGACCCACCATAGAGGCGATTCCCCCCACCCCCGTATTGGCAGTTCTGCATCCTTGGATTCAGCCAACCACAGATCATGCAGTGCTGGAGTATTTCCTATGGAAAAATTCCACGTATAAGTGGACCCATGCAGTTCAAACCCATGTTGTTCAAGGGTCAACTGTAATTTGAAAATTCACATTCTAAAAATTTCTGTTGCTGTGAATTTTGTCAACACATTCACTGTATTTGATATTTCATGTAACTATAAAGGAGGAAATTAGATTTGGGGATTTATCAAAAGATGGGAGGGTGGGTGAAAGAGGTCTATATGCTCTGCCTTAGCAAGGCTAAGGGCTCTGCATAATCTACCCCAGTGGGCCTTTGCAGGCTCACCTGTTCCAACTTCCTCTGCAACGTCTATCATCAGCCTCGCTGAATTACATACTACACGGCCTAGCCTCCTAAACACCTGCTCTTTCATCCTTTATGTCTTTGCAAACTTGGCTGCCACTCTCTCTGGAATGACCTGTCTTTAGCCCCCTTCCACTTACAAAGCCTCTATTCAAATATCACCTCACAAGAGGGATACATTTGTAGTCAGAAGAATCTGGGTTTGAATCCAGGCTCTGCTGTGTACTGGTTCCATGACGCTGAGTAATAAATAACCTTCAGTTTTCTCATCTGTAAGTAGCCCAAAGAACTCCACCAGGGTGGAAATAAAAATCTAAGGACTTAGCAGAAATCCCTGACTCTCACTGGTTTGGCCACACTGATCCCCCAGTCAGTTTAAAGGCCATTCAGGTACGGTGTGTGTGTGTGCCTTGTGTGCGTGTGTGTGTGTGCGTGCATGCATGTGTGTTTTAACAGATCTCCTCTCTGTAAGTATTTTTGGGAACTGTTAAGTGAGACTGTTGAAACCTGACTCAATCCAGACCTAGCTGGTCCACAAAGTACACTTGGAGGCTGGAATTTTGCCCTTATTGTTACTGCCACAGTCATCTCAGTCACCTAAAGGCACCTAACTTCATTGCCAGTTGGAGCAGATTGGCTGCCAGTCAGGAGAAAAATCCACCACCAACCATGCCACCGTCTTGATCCTCCCTGCTCAAGCCTTTGAGCACCACCACTACTGTTTCCTTTCTTTCTTTTTTTAAAATATTTATTTATTTATTTATTTTTGGCTGCGTTGGGTCTTTGTTGCTGCACACGCGGGCTTTCTCTAGTTGTGGTGAGTGGGGCTACTCTTCATTGTGGTGCATGGGCTTCTCATTGCGGTGGCTTCTCTTGTTGCGGAGCACAGGCTCTAGGCGTGCGGGCTTCAGTAGTTGTGGCACATGGGCTCAGTAGTTGTGGCTCACGGGCTTAGTTGCTCTGTGGCATGTGGGATCTTCCCGGACCAGGGCTCGAACCCGTGTCCCCTGCATTGGCAGGCGGATTCTTAACCACTGCGTCACCAGGGAAATCCCACTACTGTTTCTTAACAATTCCTCTGGAGCAATAGAACAATAGAGATAGCTCTCATCTTACACGTTTCGGTCAGTCAAGGATTCCCCAAAATGATGCAACAGTGCTGATTGGGCCCCAAAGATTTACAGCTCTTCTTCCACTCCAGATAGGGATGGATTGTAAATACAGGGTGCACCTGTATCCAGAAATTGCCAAACCTTAAACCTTGAACAAGTCTTTAATTGGGACAACTCAATGGGCTACCTAACCCCTTTGGAATTTACTCCCAAGGGTTCTCCCACTGTTCCCACCTGAGAGTTCATTGGTCCCACCAGACAGTTTAAGACCTCCTTAAACCTCAATACCTCCTATGCAAATCAGCTTACACCAATGGGATTGTGTGCACTATAGGGATAGTATTTTATCCCTTCTCAAAGAAGCTTCAGTTACCATTCGGGGGAATCCATGTGATGTGTAAAATTAGGATAAGGCTATCTACCTAAAAGGATCTTGGAGAATGATAAACTATATTAAGTGAGACAACATATCTAAAGTGCTTGGTGTAGTCCCAGGTACATAGTTCATTCATAGGCAGATGTAAGCAACCAGCGCCCCAAACTCCACAGTGAAAGATTTCCTTTCTCTGTGCTCCCACAATGATTAGAATGATTTTCTGTTTAGCCCTGACCACATTGTGTGGAAGCTGTATTTCTCCCTGCTACACTGGAACCATTTCTTCCCATCTTTGTGTCCTTATCACTGTCCCCCACCCTTGGCTTAGTACAGTGCCTCGCATATCATAGCCCCTTAGTAACTCTTGAATGAAGATGTTAAGGAAAAAATGGACCTGAAACCAGTAGATATTAATTTTCCTTGGAAAATAACAATGTCAGCACGTCTTTTGAAGCCTGTGTGCTCTTTCCCAGCTGCCTTATTAGCAACTCTAGGTGAAGGTGTTTAGTTATTTTGTGAGTCTCTATTACCAAGCTCCAGTGTCCTACACATGGCAGACACTCAGTGGATATTTGTCGACGATGATAATTGAGTTACTGTTACCATAATTGTTCAACTCATGACAAAACCCTAGACCTTATCATTAACCCAAATCCTTGAACACCTATCCCTCAAATAAACAAAATGTCTGCAGTGCCTTATTCCTGACCCCCATATATGGCTCTTTAGAGGGCCTGGACCTATGGAATGTCCTGTAGTGAAGCTACTCTCTCACCCTCTGTTTTCCCCAAGGTACTGTATTGGTCCAGAGTCTGAAAGAGGCTTCAGTTCCTAATTCAACTATCATCACAAGAGTGATTTCAAATTGGGAATCAGATAGCCATATGGAATCAGATGGCTACATAAGAACTGGAGAGGCACCAAACTACTGCTTCCCACACTGGGATCTGCAGTATCACATGGAAAGTATATTTTAAAAATATAGACTCCCGGGCTTCCCTGGTGGCGCAGTGGTTGAGAGTCCGCCTGCCAATGCAGGGGACGCAGGTTCATGCCCCGGTCTGGGAAGATCCCACTTGCTGCAGAGCGGCTGGGCCCGTGAGCCATGGCCGCTGAGCCTGCGCATCCGGAGCCTGTGCTCACAACGGGAGAGGCCACAACAGTGAGAGGCCCGTGTACCGCAAAAAAAAAAAAATATATATATATATATATATATACACTCCCTCCTGTCTCCTTCCCCCAGCACCCCCAACCCCCACCCCCCAGGTCTTTTATTCAGTAGTCAGGACATGGGCCTAGAAACATGCATTTTTCAAAACCTCCTAGGCAGGTCTGATACAACCATCTGGTTCCAGTGAGTAGACTCGCCCTTGGAAACAATGACTTGGGTCATCCATCAGGGCTCAGGTAAGACGTTCCTAAACTCATTGGTCCACTGTGTTACAAGGGATGTAGAACCAAGGCAAGGGTACCTGGGGAGTGGTGTGGCAGCATTCTGAGCTAAGGGGGCCTGTCAGGTGGAGGGATACATTAGGCAGCGATGTCTGCGGTGGAATGGCACCAGGGTGAAGGTGAGAGCATAAATCTAGTGTTGGACCAGGGAGGAATGCAGAATGTGACAGAAAATGAAAGAAAAGGGTAACTCCAGAAACAGGGTTTTTGAGGGCCAAGGACAGAGAGGCAGGCAGGAAGCCTGAGGAAACCATACAGCAGTTCAGGAAAGGCTGTGGAGGTTCAGCCCCAGGGGATTTCCAATGCACAGGACAGGAGAGATTTCACAGGCCAATAAGGGGTTCCATCCAGAACGCCTGGAGGTGGGGGCAAGGCTGGGCTCCTTTCTTGTTTCAATAAGGAAAGTTGCGATGCCACCCAGGAGATACAGCAGAAGTTGGGGTGGCACAGGGCCACCGTCAGGCACCTTGGGTGTCTCACTCTGAGAGCGCCAGGAAAGGCCAAGTGAATTTGAAGAGCAAAAGCAGAGAATATGACTCAAAGAAATGATCTATTTAAGTAAAAAAATATTTGATGCTGGTATTTGCCACTGTGTCACTAGACATCCTTCAGTGGAGAAAAAGATACCCAAATCAGCTTGCTCCCAGGCCTCTGATAGCACACACAGGGCCGGAGTGACTCCCTGAAGGCACAAGGTGATCCAGATATAGGTGTTCTCTGCATGGAAGGAGAATCAAGAGCAGAAGTTGGGCACAAGCAGTCCTCTGACACAACGGAGTCATCTTGGGGATGGGCAGAGATCAGCCCCAGGAGGGCAGCATGTGACACACATGAGTCGGGAATATTCTAAGAGAGAGGAAGAGTCTTATGTGTGAAAGTGAGATCCTACTCTGAACTCTGTGCTGGGTACTTTACACTCACTCTTGGTACTTCTCAGGCCTGTCTGTCCAACTTTGGCCCTCACCAGGGCATGTGGGAACTACTGGGGTCCTGGGTGCCCTGCCGAGGGAATGGGGAATCAGAAGCACCATTATAGGTCCATTGGCCTAGACTCCACCATTGCTCTCAGTCCTAAAGCGCACTAGATGTGGCACTGAGCCAAAAATGGGCTTCCTCTGGAGACAGAGAGCCACCCATGGTCACGCTCAGAGAAACAGGCCACTAACCCTAATATTCTCTAGTTTGCTTATACCAAACTGAATGCTTCAATATCTCCCCCATCCCAACCCCCCTTCAAGGTTTGATCCCTCCCCTTTCTTTGCTTCTAACAGAACCCCAATCTTGTTCAGGTATCCATGTACTCAGAAAAAGCTGGCCTCACTCCCAGCCCCAGGAGTGGCCCTGATCAGAGTAAGGAAAGTCTCATTTTCCTTGTCATATTTGTTCAGGAGTGGTTATGTGACCTGATTCCAGCCAAAGAAACATGAGGGGAAATCTGAGCACTTCTGGAGAAACTTTTCAATCCTCCAAGAGAGCTGCAGGAAGAGATAGTTTTCCCCTTCCTCTGCAGATTGCCATGTCTGGATATATTGCCCAGAACTACTGTGGCCATCTTGCTGCCAAGCATGTGGAGGAAGCCAGCATTTTTTTTTTTAATTTAACATCTTTATCGGAGTATAATTGCTTTACAGTGGTGTGTTAGTTTCTCCTTTATAACAAAGTGAGTCAGCTATACACATATATATATCCCCATATCTCCTCCCTCTTGTATCTCCCCCTTACCCTCCCTATCCCACCCCTCTAGGTGGTCACTAAGCACCGAGCTGACCTCCCTGTGCTATGCGGCTGCTTCCCACTAGCTATCTATTTTACATCTGGTAGTGTATATATGTCCATGCCACTCTCTCACTTCGTCCCAGCTTACCCTTCCCCCTCCCCATGTCCTCAAGTCCATTCTCTACGTCTGCGTCTTTATTCCTGTCCTGCCCCTAGGTTCTTCAGAACCTTTTTTCATTTTTTTTTAGATTCCATATATATGTGTTAGCATACGGTATTTGTTTTTCTCTTTCTGACTTACTTCACTCCGTAAGACAGACTCTAGGTCCATCCACCTCACTACAAATAACTCAATATCGTTTCTTTTTATGGCTGAGTAATATTCCATTGTATATATGTGCCACATCTTCTTTATCCATTCATCTGTCGAGGGACACTTATGTTGCTTCCATGTCCTGGCTATTGTAAATAGAGCTGCAATGAACATTGTGGTACATGACTCTTTTTGACGAGACAGAGGAGCGATGGTGAGAACATGGGTCTTTTAAGAGATCAGGGCTGAGCAATTGAATCAACTAACTCTGAATTCCTGGATTTCAGCGTTAGTCCACTCTGCCCTGGACTTCCAATTACGTGAAATAACACCCCATTGTTTAAAGCAATCTGAGTCAGGGTTTCTACTACTTGTAGCTGAAAGCATTCTGATTGTTTAAGTCTCAAGAGGAAAGGGAAGCATCTGAATAGATCCTTTTCATTCTTTCCCAAACCCGCAAAGAATGGAAGGGTGGTTTCCACTTGCTATTCCAGTCCTCCCCCTTCCTGAATTGGTGTTTCTTTCTCTATGTGGCCTCCAGTATTTACAGCCTGTCTAGGACTGCTGCTTAATTGATGTGAATCCAAAAGACAGAAGTCGTTTGATGCAATGGGATGTAGGAAAGGAAATAAGAGGGAAGTAAAGGTTATGGATGAAAGTTATGGACACTGTATAAATGCTTAAAATGTTTCACATGCAGAGGTGGTCATGGCACTCATACCTACAATGCAAATCCAAGTCATCTTTTAAACTCAGAGGCCTTGAGGACCCCTTCTATAGAGCTGTGCTGTCCTATATAGTAGCCAAGAGCAATCAGCCATTTGTTCTAGCCACTAGCCACATAAGGCAATTTAAATTTTTAATTAAAATTAAATAAAATTTAAAATTCAGTTTTTTCGTCACACTAGCCACATTTTTATTCTCAATAGCCACATGTGGCTACCATATTGGACAGGACAGACACAGAACATTTCTATCATTGCAGAAAGTTCTATTGGACAGCACTGTTACAGAGGCTTCTCCTTATTCAAAGTGAAATGATAAGCAGAGAACCTACTGCAGGCTTAGGAAGCAGGAAAGATGTACGGCACAGGGGCAAGGACACAGTTTTGTGATGAGCCCTGTATCTGCCGCTTACCTAACTTTTATGAACCTTAGTTTTCTCATAGTAGAAGTGAAGATAATAATATTTACTAGCAGGATGCTAGAGTTGATGTATATGGAACACCTAGGAAGGGTCTTATCACACTGTAGATGATCAATGATAGTAAATATTACCTCTGGTTTTCTTCCTCGGAAACGGGTTATACAAAATTTTGTTGTGTTTATACAACCCTCTACACCCTTGATACTCAGTGTTGTCCCCAGACCAGCAGCATTAGCATCATCTGGGAGCACGTTAGAAATGCAAACTCTCAAGACCCACCCTAGAGCTACTGAATCAGAACTTAAATTTTAACAAGATCCCCACTTGATTGATATGCACATTAAACATTAGAAAGCACTGATCTATACAAGCAAAAATTCAAAATAAGTAAACTATGTGACCACATAAAAAGGATATGGATAGTAGATTATGGAACCTTAATCATAACTTAGATGCTTCAGTTTGAAGAGACTGTGAGAGACTAATGGTTAAGCCCAGCAGTGATGGGGCCTTGGGTCAAGAATGAGCACCCAGGACAGAGAGCTCTTGTACCATCTTAGCAAGATAATGCTGCAAAAAGGGAGAATCTCCCAGCTCCCTGGGTGGGTGATCTGGTGGCATCCCTGAATTCTCCCAGCAGGTAAGCTTTTGCTGCATAAATTACTCCCCAAAGTTAATGGTTTAAAACAACAATGCAGTAATTATTTATTATCTCTCACAGTTCCTGCGGGTTAAGAATTCAGACAGGGCACCAGATCTGGGGCCTCAGCTGGAAGACTTACAGGCTGAAGGCTGGAATCATATGAAGTCTCCTTCAACCTCCTGTCTGGCAGTGATGCTGGCTGTCAGTAGGGGGCCTATTTAGCATTGTCAGCTGGAACACCCACACATGGCCTCTCCGAGTGGGCTGTCTTCTTCAGAAAATGGTGGCTGGGGTCCAAGGACAATCAGAGAGAGGAAGAAAGAGAGAGAGAGAGAAAGAGAACCAAATAGAAGCCATATTGCATTTTATGACCTAAGCTTTGAATGTCACACAGCATCACTGCTGCCACATTCTGTTGGTCAAGGTAATTACAAAGGTCTGCCCAGGTTGAGAGCGAGGAAACATAGACTTGAGGTACGTCAAGGTCATATTTGACATAATAACAGAGGTACGTTCCCACCCTGTGGGAAGTGATATTTTGGTGATGGGTATATAATTGAGGCCACCTTATTACGGCCATCTATGGAAAACCAAATCTGCCGCATGAAAATTTTTTTTGGTTCGAGTTATTTGAGATATCAAATCACCACGCCCACCACCATTATCAAAAACAAGTTACTATTTGGTGTCTTCCATGTAGAGGGCACCACATTCTGATTCATATTTGCTTTATAGCAGGAGTTATAGGATGTTCATCTCCCTTTGGTGTACCTTGTTCTTGGGAATTCTTTTTTTTTCTTCCAAAACAGATAGCCTCAAAGTTAGTTTCACTTTCCATTCTGTCTTGTTCTTTTGCATTATTTCATTAAAGTCAAACTCTTTGAATGTGACATCAAAGAACTTCAAAAATAAAGTGAGAATAAGTGGCATTGGGTAAAGATAACAGCTCATTCACTAGTACTAAGTTCCGAAATAGGTTTTTGGCTGCTCTACAGCTTGAGATTCCTTGCTAATGGCAAATAAAATAATTACAGCAAAATGTGCCCATGCATTAAAATTTTGATTTCCATTTTTGTAGCTATCTAACTACCTTATATTTTCAGACTAAAACTTTTCTCTGTGTATTTTCATCTTCATAATAAAAGTTTCTTGGCAAGACTGATCTCAATCTGTTTGGTGGTTCTTAGAGTAGAATCAAGAAAGAGGGAGGATGAGATAGAGCTTTCTACACATGACAAAATGAAAAATGCTAGTGTTTGTTTCTCATTAAAAAAAAAAAAAGCAAAAGCAAAAACTACAATTGGATCTGGCCTATAGTCATTCATCCTAAATAATGGAGGAAGAGAAACATAAGGCAACTGCATACAGACTTGACACAGATTTTTTAGGGTTTCTAGTTTTGTATAATCTTGTGTTCCCTTTCACCAGAAAGTCACACTGTAACTTCTTATAGTTAGAGGGTCTGCCCCTGTGATAGGCCTTTCTCCCCACCCACCTCCTAAGTGCTATGAACATCTCAGGGCTCCCATTATTGCCTTCAGGTAGAAATTTCACACACACACATAGACACACAATCATTCACCTTATATGTACACATTCACTCACACACAAACTCGCATGCACAGAGACATATGCAGTCACACAGTCATTCACATGCCCATGGTCACTCACACACAAAGTCATTCCCAAGCACGTGTGTACACACACACACACACACACACACACACACACTCTCAAGCCTAGCACAACCCACTTCCTGACTTTGACACCTATGCAACTACTTGAACACCCCAGCTCCACCTCTAAGCAGGAGGAAAACCTTCCATCTTTTGGGATCTTTCCACATGACCATAGCAACATTCACATCCAAGACCCACTCACCCAGGGTCCCGAAATTCTTCAGTGCCAACAATATATGACTATACCCTATTCTTCTCTGCTAATCAAGATTATCAGAAAGCAATTAAAAGTAAGTGAATCTGTTCTAGTTTATTTTTAATTTCACAAAATTCTATGTTATGTGCATTGGTTGGAAAAGACCTGAACCAGGAAGAAAAAAGACTACTTGGGAAGGTGAGTGTAAACATGGTCAGAGAGCAGAAGAAAAGATTCCAAATAAGAGAGAATAAATGTATATTAAAAGATGAAGGAACAGAAGCTCCTATTTATCATGTCAACTGTACCTACATGCCTGGTACATCACATTTATATTGATATCTAACCCTAACAACATCTTTAGGCATGGGTGTCATGTCCATTGTAAGGATAATAAAACCGAAGCTCAGACAGCTTAAATTATCTGCTCAAATTCACACAGCTAGTAAGCAGAAGAGCTAGGATTTGAACTTAGTTATGTCTGACTCCTAATTCTAACAGGTAGTGAGAACTCAAATATTCAATCACCCTTTAGAAGAACTGTTCATATTTATCAGGATCAAGGAAGGAAGCTACATTCTTTGATTACCAACTTTAAATTGTAAGTAGCCAGCATCTTTTGCATTGCATATAATGGCAATCTTACTTTAAGGCTAGACCAGCATGCATTGTTCAAATGATGACTTACTGAGAGCTGGGATTTAGGAAATTACCATGGCAATTTTCTCTCCTTCCTCCACAGTAATAAAACTCCCAATTTTTAGCTAGGGAGTTTTTTAGCCACATTTCTTGGTTTCCTTTACATCTAGATGTAGCCATGTCTCTAATTGTTGACCGATTGTAAATGGATGGAACTGTTATGCAGTTTCAGGAAACTTCCTCAAAGAAAGCTGAAACATACCCTTTGCCCCTTTCTTCTCCATCCCTTCTTCCTGCTTGGAGCTTGGATCTAATAGCTTGAACTCTAACCACCATCTTGGACCCTGAGGACAAAAGCCTCTACAGATAGCAGAGCAGTGAGTTGAAGAGTCCAAGTCTCTGAGGACTTTGTGAAGCAGAGTTGCCATTCATTCCTGGACTGCCCACCTCCTACTTGTACACAGGGAAGAAAGAAAGAAATGTCTTGTTTGAGCTACTGTAATTTGAGTCTTCGTTACTTGCAGCCAATGCTAATCCTAACAGGTTCAACATACAGACAGGGATTGCCGTGTGCCAGCAGCTTCCCACATCATGGAGCCTTCTGTCCCTTTAAAAACAATTCCCTGGGTACATCCTCATAGGCTCTCCTCCCTCCACAGAAAGCCTAAAGCCCTCAAGTCAAGTACTAGGTACTCAATTACCATCTGTTGTCAATAAAGTCCATTAAACTCATTTAAGTTTTATATTTTTCTCCATATCTTTATTTTTCTCAGTCACTGTTACTCTTACTTGCACATGCTTTTTTTTTTTTTTTTTTTTCGGTACGCGGGCCTCTCACTGTTGTGGCCTCTCCCATTTGCGGAGCACAGGCTCCGGACGCGCAGGCTCAGCGGCCAGGGCTCACGGGCCCAGCCGCTCCGCGGCACGCGGGATCCTCCCGGACCGGGGCACGAACCCGTGTCCCCTGCATCGGCAGGCGGACTCCCAACCACTGCGCCACCAGGGAAGTCCCGGCACATGCTTTTTAATCTGGTTTGTCAAACTTGTGTCTTTGCGCTCTTTCAAAGCCTTCATCAGAGTTTGCATGTTGAGAGATCATATAATGCAACACCCTGATACTTTTACCCCTCCCCATTCAATGATGTCAGGTTGAAGGGTCAGAACAGACCCAAGAGCAAAGGGAAAATGAAATGAGATGCTCTCAGCAGTTCACCAGGAAACTTTGTCTAACTTTTTACCTAGAATGCCTCTGTGTTATGGCTTTGCTTTCTCACATTTTTGATGAGAATACAAACCCACTAGATTCACAGACATAGCAAACAAACTTATGGTTACCAAAGGGAAGTGGCAGAGTGAGGGGGAGGATAAATTAAGAGTATGGGATTAACAGATACACCTTACTGCATATAAAATAGATAAACAAGGATTTACTATATAGCACAGAGAACAGTATCCAATATCTTAAAATAACCTATAATGGAAAAGAATTTTTAAAAAGAATATATATACATATATACATACATATATATATATGTATATTAAAAAACCAAATCACTTTGCTGTACACCTGAAACTAACACAATATTGTAAATCAACTATACTCCAATTTAAAGAAAGTTAAAAAAGAATATAAACCCACTGACCAGAAACTCTCCCTTTATCTTCTATATGCTGCCAACATCTCATGAATATTTAATAAGCAATTAAGTATTCACAACAATTGAAGGGAAACCCAAAATCTGAAACTCTAATCTTCATTCATGATATTTTATCATTTCTAAAACCTCTGTTCTTTAATTCATTTGACCAGAAGCATAAGGAAACTTGTTACTTCAGCAGTAGGCAACCCAGAGGG
>NW_006784922.1:3536726-3544081 GCF_000442215.2 Lipotes vexillifer | reverse complement strand
CAGCAGGAGGCAACCCAGAGGGGAGGATAGGAGAGAGAGTGGGGCAGAAGGAGGGCGGTGAAGGAGGCACTACACACTCTTGGGGGCCACCATTCTGACCACCCTGCATTCACTCTCTACCGTGGGCCAAACACCACGCAAACGCAATCCAAACGCCACCCAGCAGCTGCTGCCTGACCTCCCTGTCTCTGAGCCCCATGGCAGTGTGATTGGGTGTGCCCACAGCACAGGGTGGGCAAGAAGGAGTGGAGGGAATCTCCAGGATTCTGCCCCAAGAGGAGCAGCTCTCCTAAAGGACAGGCAGGCCAGGGAGGTGCTTCCCTAGAGTTGTACTGTTTTCAAGTTTGGTTTAGTCAGTTCTTCACAGCCACTCTGCATGGATGCACAGCGATGTCTGCTCCCCGAGGGCTGTATCTACCTGTCATCAAGCCCACTCACTTTTCTCACTGAGAAAGCAGTGGAATGAGATGAGCCTGTAGGCTGCCCACACTCCCTGGTACTATCTCTGATCTGCCCCAAAACAGACGGGCTTCAGGGGACTGTTGCTTGACCCCAAGTCCATCAAACACATTGCCTCTGTGCCTTCAAGGCTTGTCTAGAAGAGGAGCCCAATAAACCCTCACTGGAATCAGCTGCCCAGCTCTCAGGATTTGACTGAGAGAAATGTTTGGATGGAATAAACCAACTGCTACTGTCAAAAAATTACATGAGAAAACTTCTGGTAATGGAAGGATACTGAGTCAGAATGAAAAAGCAATAATCAAATAACAGTAATAGCTAACACTTGGTGAGCATTAACTGGGCCAAATGTTATGCTATATAATTTAAATATTTTGAATAAAAGTCCTTTAACAGATATGTCTTTTGCAAATACTTTCTCCCAGTCTGTGGCTTCTCTTATTCTATAGGCAGTATCTTTCTCAGAAAAGAAGGTTTTTTTTGTTTGTTCATTTGTTTTTACTGCAGTCCAATTTATCAATTTTTCTTTCATGGATTATGCCTTTGGTGTTACATCTAAAAAGTCATTGCCATACCCAAGGGCATCTAGATTTTCTCTTGTGTTGTCTTCTAGGAGTCTTACAGTTTTACATTTTACATTTAGGTCTATGAGTCATTTTGTGTTCACTTTTGTGAATTGTGTAAGATATGTTTCTAGATTATTATTTTTTGCACATAGATGTCCAGAGCACAATTTGTTAAGAAAACTATTTTTGCTTCATTGTATTGTCTTTGCTCCTTTTCAAAGATTAGTTGACTACATTTACGTGGGTCTATTCCTGAGCTCTCTATTCCATTCCATTGATCTATTTATCTGTTCTTTCACCACTACCACACTGTCTTGATTACTGTAACTTTATAGTAAGTTTTAAAATTAGGTAGTGTTAGCCTTCCAAATTTGCTCTTTTCCTTCAATGTTGTGCTGGCTATTCTGCATCTTTTGCCTCTCCATATAAACTTTAGAATAAGTTGCCAATATCTACAAAATAACTTGCTGGGATTCTGACTGGCAATGCCTTGAATTTATAGATCAAGTTGGGAAGAACTGACATCTTGACAATACTCAGTCTTCCTATCCATGAACATGGCATCTCTCCCCATTTACTTAGCTCTTCTTTCATTTCTTCCGTCAAAGTTTTAATAGTTTTTCTCATATAGATCTTAAGCATATTTTGTTAGATTTATACCTAAGTACTACTTTTGGAGGGGGGTGATATTAATGGTATTGTGTTTTTAACTTCAAATTCACTTGTTCATTGCTGGTGTCCAGGGAAGTCATTGAATTTTGTATATTAATGTTGTACCCTGTGACCTTGCGAAAATTACTTATTAGTTGCAGGAATTTTGTTGTTGTTGTTGTTGTTAATTATTTTGAGCTTTCTATGTAGACAATCACATCATATGCAAAGACAATTTTATATCTCCCTTCCCAATCTGTATATCTTTCCTTTTCATACTGTATTAGCTAGGACTTCCAGTATGATGCTGAAAGACATGATGAGAGGGGACATTCTTGTTGTGTTCCTCATCTTAGTGGGAAGTATTATACTATAGACTTTATAGCCATGTCTCAGAAAATCCTTGCAAAGACCCTGTGAGGTAAGAACTATCGTATTCTTATTTTTTCATGTGAGGATACCAAAACCCAGAGAGGTCATACCCAAGGTTACATGGCTTGTAAGTGGTTAGAGAAGAGATTTAGATCCTCAATTCCTGCATCCAGTGTTCAGATTCTTAACCACTATTTCAGGCACTAAGACATCCTGTGAAAAACTGTCAAGATCCAGAGATGCTCAGACTTTCAGCCAGTACACAGATCCACTGAGGTATAAAGATCAACGCATATTGCAAAAGTTACTCAATCGATTTTAACATTTAGAATCTATCTGAATTATACTTTAATATATAAAGCTCAATGGAATCCGTCTGGTTAATTTACCATATGCTTCTCTATTACAATTAACTTAATTTCATCATATACAAGCTCCTAGGCTTGACACTGTTAGCCATCACACAACATAGATTACTGTGACACTGACCTGGATCTCTGAGGTCCCTATTCTAAAATGCAATGGATATTTTGGAAGTACAAATACAGACAGTGGTATTATCTGAAATCATTTAACAACAAGAGCAAACCTGATGAGACTGAATATTGTCATCATAGGCAACATCTTAGGCTTGTGTATCCAGAAATGGCTTAACTTTTGTACTGGGTGGGAGAAGAAATAAATCACTCCTCATCCACTATGCCCGGAAACGATTTATAAGTGAGATCAGATTTTGGGAAGGGCGTTTCTTTAAGCAGAAAAAGTAGCCCTTCTCCTTTCTGTGTAAACTTCCCACTAAATGAGATTCAGTTGAATTTTGACTTAGAGGTGAAGAGCTGGGAGATGAATTATTGCTGAGTTTCTAAAAGTACACAGTTCACGGCACAGAGTAGGCTCTTCAAAAATAATTGCTGGGAATTCCCTGGCAGTCCAGTGGTTAGGACTCTGAGCTTTCACTGCCGAGAACCTGGTTTCAATCCCTGGTTGGGGAACTAAGATCCTGCAAGCCGTGCGGTGCAGAAAAAAAAAAAAAATTGCTAAATGACTGAGTGAATAAAAGAAAAATACCACACTGAGTGGCTTTTTTTTCTGGAATGGGTTACATTCTCCTGAACTTACATCTGTGTCCTAAATAGGGTGATTTGTGTAACAGGATCCAGAATGAGGGTCCAAGCTGTGGGCTTCCTGTATATTCTGCCATTCCACTGGGCATAAATAGAGAGCAGATGAGAGGCAGTTTATTCCCAAAAGGACCCCAGGTATCTTGTGGGAGAATCAGTGATTAAATGCAGCGAGGCTAAGAGATATGGCAGTTGCTGGAATTAAGTCTGCCTGAGCACCTCAGTCCTCTAATCATATTCACCCTTAGGGAGAGACTGTAGGTACTATATTAGTTTCCTGGGGCTGCTGTAACAAATTACCACATCCTGGTTAGTTTAAAACAACATACATTTATTCTCTTACAGCTCTGGAGGCCGGAGGTCCAAACTCACTATCACTGGGCTGAAATCAAGGTGTTGGCAGGGCTACACTCCTTCCAGAGGCTCTCGGGAAACATCTACGCCTCGCCCCTTGCAGCTTCAGGTAGCTGCGGCCATCCTTTGGCTTGTGGCCACATCACTCCAATCTTCGTGACCAGCACCTTCCAATCTACCTCGGCTCTGGCTACAGATTATTTTCTCTTCTTTGTCTGGCAAATCTGCCTCTGCCTCACTCTTGTAAGGATACACGTAATTACATTTGGAGCCCACCCTGATAATCCAGGATAATCTCCCCATCTCAAGAACTTTAATCATACCTGCAAAGACTCTGTCATATACCTTAACATTCACAGATGCCAGGGATTAGGATATTTGAGGGCCATTATCCAGCCTCTACTACAGGGACATGAGCCTGACCAAGGGGCATGTGAGGGAATAGTCTCCTGGCCAGGTCCCCATATGCTATCATTCTAGGATGAGCGAGTGCTGCTAAACAATGGCTCAAATTTTAGTGATACATGTCAATCTGCTATTTAGCTGCAATTTATTTAGGTTGTTAATACAGCTACGGAGATACAGATCTGCTCACCATTCAGCTACTTTGCATCATGTCGTCAACCCACAAATGATTTGGTTCTTGCCTGGAGCAGAATTTCAATTTAATGAATGCTGTAAAAATGAATGTGAGCATATTTATGTGGAATTAAGTTACAAAACGTTAAATTTAGTACTATACATTTTTCTGAGGTACAGCTCATTCGTGACTTCCGTTCCTATCATCTTGTGTTTGCACAGCTGGTAACTGTCAATTCAAAATGAAAACGGTGCTTGAAAATCAGCGGACATTTCACTGAGCTTGGGGCTTAGTCGTCACTGCTGAATTCTGTGATGATCTATATTCTTAGCTTATTGACTTTGGGGGGCAGGGTAATTACTATGATGTCACTCACACAGGGTTCCAGTGTTCACCCACTCTGTCATAGTGCAAGATACTTGAACCATATCCAGAGAATATTTTTTCTGGTCTAACCACAGAAAGGAGCACTGATATAAGGAATAGGTATAATCCTGGCATTGGGAGGAGCTAAGAGTTCAGAGTTCAGCTACAGCTCTGATGAACCACAAGCTCAGAGGTCTGGGGGACGGGGGGCAAAGAATGTTCCTGAAAGCATCAGAGCAGACTCTCTTTCTAACAACCATCCTCCTGTCAATGAAGGCTCCAGTGCCCTTCTCTCTCACTCCTTATTAGCAGGTGGTGCCTGGCACATTCTTTCCTAATGGCCTGGAAAGAGGATCTCAGTTGCAATAGCGGCTGTGTGTACAGCTGGATAGGTCTTATGATGAAAAATCCAGCCCAAGTCCCTCTTCTTCAGTTTCTGAGAGGCTCAGGACAGCTTGTGAAGGAAAATAGATCTTCAGCAGCTGCCCTCAAGGTTACCAACAACAGCAACCCCCTCTCCCCATCAGCCCTGCCAACCTCTCAAAAAGTATGTATTCTCCTTCACAAGGACTCTCAAGGCCGCCAGTCAATGGTCAACAAAAATGGAAAATCGATTTCAGGTTTATCTCTGCTGGGAATTAAGTCTATTCCTTAGAAATAATGAGTTATGAGGTCATCGAAGGCTTGTTCTTTTTCCAGTTTGCAGAGACCTTTTAATTTTAGAAGAAAATGTGACTAATTTAACAGGACATTCTAATTCCAGTGACGTGCTTTTTCCCATTTTAATGTCAATTGAACCACAAAAATGTTCATTTTTCTCTCTTCATTACTCCTCAGGGTTCAGAAAGAACAGTGTCGCCAAAGGGGAAAAAACTGGGTAACTCCCACTCCCTCCACCCATTTTCCAAAAAACAAAATGCAGCTCTGGCCTCAGTCAGCCTATGTTTTCACTCTTCTTGGTGGGGCCATTCCACTCACCAGCAGGGTACCCACAAGGCAACATTTTCTATGCTTTTTAGATAGTAGCAGGACATAAGGAAGACCATGTCGTTCAGAACACAGGACATTTAACAAGGTGGAGAGAGTCTTGATAAGCAAAATCAAATTCTCTTGGAAAGTCTTCCAACAAACAAATTCACAACCCCCCTCCCCAAGTCCACATATAGCATCTACTATGTGCCAGCTATGATGCTGATTCTGTTAAATACCTATGGACAGGCATTTTCTCACATGATCCTTGTAAGAGCCCTTGGATATCACACCAAATATTGCAGAATTGGGATTAGAACTGCATAATATAGTCTGCATTTTTCAACCCTCTGCTCTAACCTGGAGGGTCTCAAGCTTAAGAGGACATCAGAATCACCTGGAAGCCTTGTCAAAACGAAATGCTGAGCCTCACCTGAGAATTTCTGATTCAGTAGGTCAGGGTTTCACACTTTGAGGACCATGACTCTAATGCCTCTCTCTGATCATCAACAAACGTATTCTAAAAGGACTCAAGGAAGAGCTTCAAATACAGAATGCCATTCTTTGGCTTTTGTTCCCTTCTATACTTCCTAAAAGAGAATCTGAGAAGGATGGCTGGTGTGCTCAAGGCCAGGTAGAGAAAAAGAAAAAGGAAGGAGCTAGAGACACCTGTTTCTCTTGTAACAATTTCTCAGCTCAAATAAAACTCTCTATGGTGGCCCAGGACCTCCATCCTGAAGGCTGTGGCTTTGAAGTGAAGCTCCCCTTTGAAGTGAATGCCTCCTTTACATGGGCAGGACTTGACCCTATGGGAATGACTCTTTTTTTCCTCCACCGTCCCAGGTCTTAGGTTGGTTCTCATAACTTAGAATACTTTGCATTTTCCATGTCTCTTGAGCTACCCTGGTGCTGTCATTTTGACCCCACAGTGAACTCAGCCATTGAGGCACCCACACAGCTGCAACCTCATTACCAATGTTCTCTGCCTGCGAGTTTATGGTTTTCTTTCTCTAAAACAGTGTGTCCCTCTCTCTCATATTCTCTCTCTCCCTGTCTTACACTATTGCTCACCATTTTCTCATGGAATAGCTAACCATTGGTTGATTCAATAGCGAATATGATGCAACGCAATAACATAAAACACCTGAAATAGAGACAGCTGGGTACTTTGATTACACTGTGCAAGGACCTAACAGGACTTCGTTCTTCCATTTTTTCTTCCCCAACAACTTCTGTGTTCTGGACCTTAGACAGCCTCCCTCCTCCTCTCTCCCATTCACTTGGGATGGTAAAGACTTTCAGAAAGGAGTATAATGATACAGCTCTCTCCAGTGATGGCACATACTTCTGTAACTTGCCTGAACCTATAGTACAAGGACTGTCATACCTCCATAGCCTTCACGGAGCATGGTGAGGAGGCTCGCTCCTCAAAGGGGACGTTTGGCATGACCGAAACCTACACACTAAAGATTTCTTCTTAGATGTTTTAATCCCAACAAGGCAGAAGATAACAGTAATGGGAGATAAGGTCTCAAGTTCCACTTGCCAGTATTGAAAGTCTCATGGGTAGTCTTTGGGTTCCTTCCAAAGAATTTATAAAATGAATAGGGTTTGCTTGAAATGGAAAAGGGAATCTAACATTTGTGGACGCCTACAATATACCAGGCACTGAGAGAGAGGTTCCAGCTACGCTGTTTAATTTAGTCATCATAATAGCTCTCAGAGCTTGGCTTTATTATTCCCATTTCGTAGTCAAGAAAGCTGAGGCTGAGAGGTTATGTAATTTGCCCAAGATTAAATTGAGCCAAGGCTGGAACCCAGACTTGTCTTTCTTCTATATTATATGGCTTTCTTGGAAAGGATATAGTAAATAAAGTGGAAGACTAAGATAAGCAACCTAGAAAGGAAATCAAGAAA
>NW_006784922.1:3530690-3536687 GCF_000442215.2 Lipotes vexillifer | reverse complement strand
AAAGAGTGTACAATGGAAAAATATCAAAGGTATTTGCATGGATTATGCAACCAAAACATTTCCCATTCTGACACTGATTCCAATGTGTGTTTTTTCAACACACCACCAAGAAATTAACTCAATTCTCTGTGGATACTGACCCAATGTCCCATAAATTTAACTCAATTCTGACACTATCTACCTAGAGATAATGTCAGATTCCACAAGTTAAGGGCTTAGTCCCACAAGACTACACCCCCGCTTCAGATACCAATTGCAAGTCAAGGTTGTCACCTGTGCTTCTGACTCACCAGATACAAATCAGAGGTTTCCACAATCACCTCCTCAGGTTTGATTCATTTACTAGTGCAGCTCACAGAACTCAGGAAATTAGTTTACCTACTGGACTGCCAAATTGATTTCAAAGGATACTACTCAACAGCCAGATGAAGATACCTAGA
This sequence comes from Lipotes vexillifer, assembly GCF_000442215.2. Classification (NCBI taxonomy): domain Eukaryota; kingdom Metazoa; phylum Chordata; class Mammalia; order Artiodactyla; family Lipotidae; genus Lipotes; species Lipotes vexillifer. The sequence continues at coordinate 3,536,247 of NW_006784922.1, read as the reverse complement.
TCGAGGTCCTCAAGGTAGGAATTTCTGCCCCTTGGAATTTGGGGCCCAGCACATGGATGTGTTCTGTTTGGTTCACCAACCTGGAAGCTCTCTGAAAGCTCATCCTTTTGGGGTTTTATGGAGGCTTCTTTCCACAGGCATAATTGATTAAATCATTGGCCATGGGTGGATGAATTCAATCTGCAGCCCCTCTCCCCACCCCAGAGGTCAGAGGGTGGGGCTGAAAGTTCCAACCCTCTAATCAAGGCTGGTTCCCCTGGCAACCAGCCTATGTCCTTTGGTTACCTAGGAGCTTTCCAAAAGTCACCTCATTAACATAAGATACCTTGATCAACTGATAGCTTCATTTAAGAAATTCCGAGGGTTTTAGGAGTTCTTGCCAGAAACAGGAAGGAAGGCAAAACATATATTTCTAATAATAAATCACAGTAACACAACATTTAAAAACCATTAACAACAGGCAGACGTTTTAAATACAGACAGATTTGAGAAGTAATGAGAGACACTAATAGAAAGTCTCAGCGTAGATGAGAGTACAACCTAAGAGAAGAGTAGGAAAGGAGAATGAGCACCAAATGCTTGTCCATGAATATATGAATGCACCATAGCAAAGATGCTGCAGAAACGTGACTGAGATGATGGAGAATAGGAATGTGGACAACTCCAACTAAAATCAAGTATTCCTTTAGTCTTGTTTAAAAAGGGAGTAGAGGGGCTTCCCTGGTGGCTCAGTGGTTGAGAGTCGTCCTGCTGATGCAGGGGACGCGGGTTCGTGCCCCGGTCTGGGAAGATCCCACATGCCGTGGAGCGGCTGGGCCCGTGAGCCATGGCCGCTGAGCCTGCGCACCCGGAGCCTGTGCTCTGCAATGGGAGAGGCCACAACAGTGAGAGGCCCCCATACCGCAAAAAAAAAAAAAGGGAGTAGAAAAGGAAATACAGATAAGAGATTCTATGAATGGTAAATCCTAGAAATGTGTAAAAGAATTAGAAAAATAAGTTGCCCAAAGCAGAGAGAGAAGAAGAGGAAGAGGAAGAAGAAGGGCGGGAGGAAGGAGAGGAGGGAAAGGAAGAGGAGAAGAGGGAGAAGGGAGAGGGGAGCCAGGGAGGGCAAAGGTAGGGACAGCTCCCGGCTGGGGACTGGCACAGGCCTCACGGAGTCTATTCCCGCCACAGAAACACCAGTCATCACCCAGTCCCCTCCCTGCCTGCCCCCCTCCTCCCCACTTTCCTCCTTCCCGTGAGCCGGGCTTTGGGGCGCAGATCTGGAGCTGCTGGGGGGTGCTGTCGGCATGGGTGGGCCCGCCCCCTCACCTGCTTTCACCGAGCAGTGGATGTGCGCTTTGGACTCGTAGTAGACCCAGTCGAAGCCGGCCTCCACGGCCAGGCGTGCCAGCATGCCGTACTTGCTGCGGTCGCGGTCCGAGGTGGTGATGTCCACTGCACGGCCCTCGTAGTGCAGCGACTCCTCTGAGTGGTGGCCGTCCTCGTCCCAGCCCTCTGTCACCCGCAGCTTCACTCCTGGCCACTGGTTCATCACGGAGATGGCTAAGGCGTTTAACTTGTCCTTGCACCGCTGTGGAGAGAAGGGGGCACCCAGCGCCCGTGAGCGTCCGGGCCTGCTCCAACCCTACCCCTGGGCTGCTCTGCCCAGCCCCCCAGGATGCGGGCTGTGCGCAGAAATAGGGAGACAAGGCCAGGCCTGGAACGGGCCGGCCTGTTCCGGAGAGGGGGGACCTCGGCTAGGGAGGAGGGGGTGGCATCGTAGGAGGAGGCACGTCCTCTCGGAGGCGACTTGAGCGCCTTTCTCCACACCTGAAATAGCAGAGCCCCCGTCACGGCCTGAGAGGCAGATGAAATGTCTGTCTTCGAAATAAGTAAACCGCGTGGTTTTGGACAGTGGCTGCAGAAGCCTCCAGGAGCACCCTAGGCTATGGCCCGCGTCCTCCTCCACGATGCCCTCCGCGCCCCTGCCCTGTTCTGTGGCCCCATCGCTCCGCACCTGTGCAAGGCTCCACCCAACTCCCTGGACAAACTCCCTCTCAGGAGGCGGGAGAGAGGCCCCGGGTGCAACTTAGCCGTAGAAAGAAAAATACACGGTATACTCCTTACAGAGTTAAAAGCCTTGCCTTATCTCTGCCCTGTGCCTATCTGAGGTGAGAATGAAGCCAAAGGTAGAGAGGGTGGTGGGACCCTGATAGCAGCTGAAGGGGTGGGGGAACCAGAAGTGAAAGGCAACCAGGTGAGTTATAATTTTCAATAAGACCAGAGCCGGATGACAAACATTCTTTATCTGGACAGCCACATTCCTTTTCCCCGTGGGACTCTTTTCTCCCGGCTTTTCTGTGGTCTGATTGTGTCTCTTGTTTTCCTTAACCTGTTCCCTCCCCCCCTCTTGTTTTCTTGGCCGGCGCAGAATGGTGTCCTGCAAGTTTGAAGAGCCAACTTAAGAGGTGGAGGGGGGGAGGGGAGGGGAGGGGGAGGAGCAATACCGAGTTTCTCTTAATGAGGGAAAATACAAAATACCTCTGATAATTTCAAAATAAAACTAGAGACAGCCTAAAGTGCTAATACCAGCGAGGGGGTTCTTCAGAGAAAGGAGCTATGTGAATCAGAAAGCTGGGCTCCACGTTTTTCTTCAAGATACCTGACAAAACCCTGGTGAATTCAATTCCCTTCCCTTCCTTGCTTTTCTTGGCTCATTACTAAGGTGGAGCAGCCAGATCCCGTCACAACGCCCAGGCAATAAAGGGTTGGTTGGGGAGACACACCTGCTACTCTCTCTTTTATAGCTGGGAGCACACAGTGCTGTTTAGGATTTACACCAGGTCTGAAAATGCCCCCAAAGCAGACCCCGTCTGTAAGGTAACTAGCAGAGACAGTCCAGACTCAGCTACAGATCCCTCCCGGACCCTATTCCATGCAGCTGTCTTTATGGACTATAGGATGGTAACTGAGGTTAATTACCGCTGAAAGATATACACCATACGATTTTTATGTCCGTTTAGTGAGATAGTTCCAGCATAGAGAGATTTTCCCAGGGGCACCACAGTGATTTGGTCTCCAGGTTTCTGTGCTCCTTACATTTACAGGTTATGCACAAGCTAATGGGGCTAATTATCAGTGCTCAAACCGAAGCCCCTTTACCATTTCCCCCTGCCTCCTGCCTAAACGTCAAACCCATTGTCTTCTTGGGCTTCAGTTTTTCCGCATTTTGTAGTCTTCATCGTTTAACTGCAGTTGAAAAGGGGGGAAAAAAAGTTACCACAACTGGAGGTTGGCAGCCTTGACTGTTGCTCTCTGCTCCAGAGAGATTTTGTTTTTCAAATCATGGAATAAAATGATTTAAGAAAAAGAATCCTCAGCGCTCAGGCTCTGCCTTCAAGCTTCAAAGCCTTTCACAAGCTGCAATTCATTAAACGCAATAAGCCAGCGGACCGACCTCTGCAGGGAGAGGGGCCAAGGCCTCCCACCCCACCCTCCTTCTCTTTGTGTTCCCGACCACGGCAGGCAGGAGGGGGCAGGATAATGGTGCTCCCATCGGGCTGCCGCCCATGGCCCTCCGCCCAGGCCTGCCCTTCCTCTCCTCCCTGCCAGGGCTCCACGCTCCACTTGGCCATTGGGTACAGGAGCTTCTCTCCTCCAGGCTGCTTTTGTCTGTCTTTCACAAAACAGTCTGCCCACATTTTTACTTCCTTTATATAAATGAAGAATTTCCTAGCCACGGGGCCCAACCAAGCCTGACATCAGTCCCGTGGGACAGATTCTTCCCTGCTTGACCACTCAAGGGCCAACAGCCAAGCGGTATCACACCCCTCCGTCACCATGAGACAGGGGCCAGTGTGTCCCTCACAGCAGGCAGGGTCCATTAGCCCCACATGAGCCCTTGGCATCCCCGCCAGATTCAGTTGCTCCTGGGCACTTCCCCATCCTCTGCTGCTGAAGGGTTGCCTCTCCAGAGAGCATGCAGGCATGATGGATAGTGAGTCTTTGGTATCAGGGTCACTGAGAGGAGGAGTATGTGGTCTACTGAGCTCCCCTGAGTCATTCCACAGTTTGCAAGTCCCAGTTTGTTTGCTTTCTGTTCTTACACATGGACCCTACCCAGACCCTTTCTTAGAGAGAGGGAAAAAAATAATAAAGCACCCACAAGGCCCAGCCATGGCATATTAAATTTCATAAGGCAATGCCAAATTAATTTTTATGGTTCTTCTTTCTTTCCAGTTCCTTCCCGCTCCTCAACTCTGCCTACTAGTTTAAGAAAAAAACAGCCTAGTATCCCCTTAAAGTACTGCATTCATAATTCTAGTGTTCGAAGGCAGATCTGGTCTACTTTTAACTGCGGAGCGTTTCCCAGTAGTACTGAAAACACTCCTGAGTTTCATCCACAGATCAACCTTAGAAGCAAAAACTTGTGCCAGGATCTTCATGGGCCAGAGTTCATGTGGGGAAAAGATGAGTAACCACACCCCAAGCCGGGCCTGCCCCATCCTGTGTCTTCTTCACAATAATGCACCCAACCTCTCTGCCTTTTCTCCAGGTCTGCCCCCAGGGCACGGGTTTTCTCCAGTGTTCCCTCCTCCTGACAAGAGGTCCATATCCAGCCCCACACTGAAGGCCCAACACCTCTCCCAGCACCTTCACCAAGAAATGCAGCACAAATGGACCTCCCTTTTCTCCAAAGTCTTAAAAATGTTTGTACTCATCAATGTTCAAAATCATAATTTTGGACCTGGAACGAGCCTAGATTCCCACCCTCTTCATTTCCAGAAGAGAAAAACTGAGTCATTGAGAGCTTCAGTGATTTCCCCTGTTTCACACAGTTGGTTTGTTAGAAGGGCGAGACAAGAATCTGAGTCTCCTGGCAATGACCTGCCCAACTTCCCCCTACAGAGGTTGCCAGAAACAGGGATACCTGCAGATCCCCAAGGACATCGGGCATTGGGCAGGGCACACTTAGTCTCCATAAAAAGCAATCAAGGCAAAAGGGCTACTGCTTTTGGCAGAATTCATTTCATTCCTTGGTCAGGCCACAGGCTGGGCCGCCTCTGGATGGAGAGTACTCAGATGTGGTCACTAACATATTCAAAGTTGAAAACTATCACTTTATTATGATGTTAATTGGCGCCAACCTGACCATGAAGGCAACCTGTATGACAGGACTCGGTTACAAGGAGGAGGTCCAGATGACTCAAAAGATATGTATGTTAAACTAGTCTTTTCCTTTTAAAATAATTTCAAATTTACAGAAAACCTTCAAGAGTGTGAAGAACTTTTTTCTAAACCTTTTGAGAGTAAATTACTGACAAGATGTGCCATGACCCCCCCCCAAAATACCTGAGTGTATAATTCCTACTAAAAGGATATTTTCCTCCATAACCACATTACAAACATCAAAATCCAGACACTCACACTGATACATTATTAGTCTCTAATTCACACACCCCATTCAAGTTTTGCCAATTGTCCAAACAATGTTTTTTACGATAAAAAGCACCCAATAGGGCTTCCCTGGTGGCACAGTGGTTGAGAGTCTGCCTGCCGATGCAGGGGACACGGG
>NW_006784922.1:3530111-3530483 GCF_000442215.2 Lipotes vexillifer | reverse complement strand
AAAAAAAAAAAAAAAAAAAAAAGCACCCAATACAGGATTGTGTGTTAGATTTAGTTGTGATATCTTTTAATCCCCAGCAATCTAGAATATTTCTTCAGTCTTTCCCTGAGTTTTGTGACTTCAACGTTTTTGAAAAGATTACAGACCAATTATTTTATAGAAAATTCCTCAATTTGGGTTCATCTGGTATTTCTTCATGAATAGATTAGATTTTGCATTTTGGGTAGAAATATCACAGAATTGATGTTCTTATTGTTTCTCAGGTGGTGTATCAGTTTGTCCCATTAACATTAACCCCTTATGAGCAGAATAACACAGCATCAAAACACATAAAGCAAAACCCTGAAACTTATGAAGGAATTGTACAAAAAT
>NW_006784922.1:3522406-3530101 GCF_000442215.2 Lipotes vexillifer | reverse complement strand
AACAATATTCTCTCTTTTCTTTTTTTGCTAGACTGGAGTCAGTAAAGAGAAAGAGAATTTGAGAAATACAATTGATACATTTGGCTCTCTTTATATATACTGACTTTTGGACCAAATAAACAGATAAATATTTTTCCCTATACTTTACATGCTTTGGGTTACAGAGAAAACAGTAATAACTTTCCCAAACAAGACATTTTATATTTTATTTTAATAATAAAATTATTAAAAATTAAATCACTACTTGATTATTCAAAGATCCTTTTAGAAATAATTCTTGGAACAAATAAAAAATCAAAACTATAATTAAAGAATCCTTAGAAAGTAATAATAAGGAGATCATCATATTTTAAAATCTGTAGTATGGGATCAATGTAATCAGAATTCTATTTATAATATTCAACGCAGTAAATAAAGACTAAAAGAATGTACTAAAATTCACTGAAGACATTAAAAAGAAAGCCAAAATACCAAAATAAAGAGGGAACAGACTCATTAAAGGAGAAATAAAAACTAATAAGCTGAAATTGGAAGAAATGAAAAAAAAATAATAAATATGAGGGCAAGAAGAATCTATGATTACTAAAGTAGCGTGTATTGCTTCAGAATTGTACAGATAGATGAATGAAATTATATAAAGTGCCCAGAAACAGAGTTCATGTATAAGTATTTCATATATCAACAAGGTGGCATTTTGTATCAATGAAGGATGACTCTATCATTTAATAAATGGTGCTGGGAAAATAGGTTAACCTCAAGAGGTCAGGAAAGGAAGTAAGATTTCTTCCTTATACCATGTACCCAAAATTACAAATGATTAAAGAGTTACTTTAAACATTAAAAAATTATTTCTAAATATTAGAAAAAAAGATGAATATTATATCCTACAGGAGAAACAATCTTCTGAAATAGCATCAAGTATAGACACTCTAAAGTAAAAAGATAAGTATATTTGATTACATGACATTTGAATAATTATAAACTAAAATTAAAAGAAAATAAATTATAAAACTATTTACATTACATAAAAGAAAGAGAAGGCATCCTAATATATAAATAGCTCTTACAAAGCTATTAAAAATAGGGAGACCCCATTTATTGGTGATATGTATGTATATATTTCATCAACAAATAAATGAAAAAATACTAAACCACACCAATAATCAAAAAGACTCAAATTAGAATAATGAGATAGAACTTTATGCTTCTCAACTTGACAAAGGTTAACAAAGATACAGTCTACCCAATGTAGACTGCAAGGAGAAACAGACATTTCATATACTACTTGTACAAATATAATTTAGAACAATTTTACTGGAGAGAAATATGTCAGTGTGTATAAAAAATTTAACGTGGGGACTTCCCTGGTGGTGCAGTGGTTAAGAATCACCTGCTGGGCTTCCCTGGTGGTGCAGTCGTTGAGAGTCTGCCTGCTGATGCGGGGGACACGGGTTCGAGCCCTGGTCTGGGAGGATCCCGCATGCCGCGGAGCGGCTGAGCCCGTGAGCCACAGCTGCTGAGCCTGCGCGTCTGGAGCCTGTGCTACACAGCGAGAGAGGCCGCGATGGTAAGAGGCCCGCGCACCGCGATGAAGAGTGGCCCCCACTTGCCGCAGCTGGGGAAAGCCCTCGCACAGAAACAAAGACCCAACACAGCAAAAATAAATAAATAAACTCCTACCCCCGACATCTTCTTAAAAAAAAAAAAAAAAGAATCACCTGCCAATGCAGGGGACACGGGTTCAATCCCTGGTCAGGGAAGATCTCACATGCCACAGAGCATCTAAGCCCATAGGCCACAACTACTAAGCCTGCATGCTGCAACTACTGAAGCCCATGCACCTAGAGCCTGAGCTCCACAAGAGAAGCCACCGCAATGAGAAGCCCGTGTACCGCAATGAAGAGTAGCCCCCGCTCACCGCACCTGAGGAAAGCCTGCACGCGCAGCAACGAAGACCCAACACAGCCAAAAAACAAAAAAGTTAAAAAAAAAATTTAACCTGTGCATTCCACTTCTAGAAATGTATTCTAAATATATACTTATAAAGGTGAGCAAAGACTTAGGTTAAAATTACAGACAACCTACATGCCCAACAATGCGGGTTGATTGACTAAATTATGGTGCATGAAAAAGATGGAATAATAGCTCTTAAAATCATTTTACAGAAAAATGTATAACGCTGAGTAAAAAAGACAGGACGTAATACATATGATTCCTCCTTTAGTTAAAAATATATACACACATACAATACGTAATTTTATATATACTTAAATATATGTAGATATGTATATATTTGTACATATATGTGAAAACGGACCAGATGAATTCGTCACAATGTTAACATATTAACAATAGTTATCTCTGTTTAGATGATTTTTGTTTTTCTATTGATAGTTTTTGTGTTTTTCATGTTTTCTATTCACTATAGAAATAAGGTTAACTGTACATGGATGTTTTTGTAAACAGGAAAAGAAAATCCACCATTTAAAAGAAAAAATCATTTGAGTCCTTTAATGACAATCACTAAATTTTTTTTCCCCCAAAATTGCTGGTAATGAGCTTGGCTCAATAAGCCAAAGCCGGATATATTAAGGTTGCCTTCTCCTCCTCCATCCCTGCTCATCCACCCCTCCTCCCATGACTGCATCCCCAGAGTGCTCCTCTGTACACTTTGTATACAAACAGCTCCTTCTTTGAGCCCTTTCCTGGGCTCCTGGAACAAGGAAGTGGCTGGGAAGCCACACTGAGCCTTGGGGTTCCACAGCAGCTCCAATCTTCCACCCTAGACCCCTGTGGACAGTGTACCCTCGAGCAGATTCATCCCTACATGACTCTGCTGAGCCCCAGCCGGCCCCAACACAATGGGAACTTCACAGCTTCCACGGAAAGGAAGCCAAGCTAACAGCCTGGAGTGGTCAGAACAAAGTGTCCAAGCCTCAGAGCAGAGGGCAGCCTGTGGCGATTGTTGTCACTATCCATGTGTCCAGGCTGACAACAGAGACCCACAGAATGGCAGTGACTAACAGAGCATCTGAGGCCAGCCTGGGATGATTTTATTCACAAGCAGACGAGAGACACATTACAATAACTGACGTTAACTGTGCAGAACAAGGCTAAAAAGACATTGCCACTGCTCCCCCAGGCACCTGGCCTAGGTGGGCCTGGCTCCTCTAGACTTCTCCAAGAAAAGAGGGGAGATAGACAGTAGATAGAGTGGCTTCTAGGCCACAAAGGAGTGTGATTTTGAAAGCTTCTGTTAGCCTCTAAGCCCCTCCCCACTAGCTTCTGTCGACTAAAATAATCTCTAGAAGCCTAAAGACAGTCAGTTCATAGTAGTCCATATGAGTAGACTTGCAGCCTTCTCCATTGAAGGCCCATTAGAAACAGAATGGTGGCCAGGTGTATTCTGAGGAGAGGGTGGCAATGATGAAAGTGTTTCCTAAGTGACCAGATCTAGAAGGAGACCATGAGTGATGCAGGGGCCACTGCAGGGCTCCAGGGCCATCAGGGAAGAGGAAAAACCAGAAAAGGGGAGTGTCTAAAGCAGGGTGAAGAGGCTTGAAGACACAGTTTTCCCCATTTTTTGTCCTGGGCCAGCCCTGGGTTTGGGGTTTCTGCCTGTCTTCAGTGTGGTGTACAGGGAGAAAAGGGCTTCTTGCTTGATTTGCACATACACAAGGCTTAGGATAGTGGTTCTCAGCTGAGATCCATCAAATTCTTGTTCCGCACTTGTTCTGTAATCATTGGTATTAGTTTGGTTATGTGGAAGAAAATTTAATATGAAATCCATGTGGATTTAATATTTTGAAGGGTCTATTTGTTTTCACATATTTAGATCCAAAGCTTTGGCTTGAATGGCAAGCACTCAACCATGCCTTTGTATCAGACCTTTCTGTTTCCCTTGCCATTCATCATAACTTTCGTGTCCAGTGTCTTAGCTCTCCTGAGAGCTTCCTTGTGCAGGGAGAGGACAATGGAGAATGGCTGGCATGAGAGAGAAGCCAAGACTACTGAACATCAGGACTTCCCTGGTGGCACAGTGGTTAAGAATCCACCTGCCAAGGCAGGGGACATGGGTTTGATCTCTGGTCCAGGAAGATCCCACATGCCGCGGAGCAACTAAGCCCATGCGCCACAACTACTGAGCCTGCGCCCTAGGGCCTGCAAGCCATAACTACTGAGCCCACCCTCCACAACTACTGAGCCCATGTGCTGCAACTACTGAAGTCCGCGTGCCTAGAGCCCATGCTCCGCAAGAAGAGAAGCCACAGAAATGAGAAGCCTGCACACCACAATGAAGAGTAGACTCCGCTCACCGCAACTAGAGAAAGCCCACACACAGCAATGAAGACCCAACACAGCCAAATAAATAAATAAATAATAAAAAATAAAAAGAGCAATTAAAAAAAAATAAGGGAAAAAAATCAATGAAATAATATAAAAAAATAATATGGAGTATCAGTGAAAGCAAAAGCTCTTTTTTTAAAAAAAAAAAAAAAGACTACTGAACATCAATGGGCTCCAGCCATGTACTGGCTCAAACTCACTGTAACGTGTTCCTGATTCTAGAGGTCGTATTATTTTCACTTAACCCAGTGGGTTAAGGAAGGGACTTAGATCGTAATGTTTCATGATGTGGAGCTCACTTCACCTATAGATACAGAAGGCCCCCAAATTAATTATAGCTTATGCCTATCCTCTAAGATGTCTCAGTGATCCCAGGCTGCTCCAGGCAAGAAACATGAAGAGCCAAAGCCACATCTTCTCAACATGATTCCAGGAAAAGCCCATTTATTCTGTATAGTCAGCTCTGTGGCTTCAGTGAACTTTTCCTCTTGGTCTACGAGAAGCTTAGGAAACAGTATTCCCTTTGAGGAAATGATTTCAATACTCATGTTTTGTCATGCATAATTCAGTAAAGGAGACTTCTCAGGACACATATCAGTGGACTTCGATAATGTCCATAGGTCTTCTTTGTCCCATGCATGTTGATCTAAATTATAAGTCATAAACTAAACTTGCTATATTGTTATCACTGTAAGTGGCATTTATGCTGCTGCTGCTATATCCATTTAAAAAAGGATCCTGTAGGGCTGGTTCTGTGTCTAGACCAATAACAGCAGATAGATCCCTGACATATTACAAATTGGAGGAAGGATGGAAAGAGTAAGAAAAAAGTAAAGCTAGAAATGAAAGTCTCCTCCCACTATTCTTTATCAAAGTGGCTTTGTTTTTGTCTTTTTTGTTTTTAAGGAAAACAAGGAGTGTTTTTTCCATAAATCATAGTCTTTTAGAGACATCTCCACTAAAAATAAACAGAGGTTCTTACTAAATTGCTCCAAGTTTACATTCTTTGATGAGTTGGGCGGTCAGGAGAGAGAAATATTTTCCCTAAGTGGCCACCTGGTTCAGTTCTCCCATCTCCTGACCCCTTCTCCTGAGAACTCCCTTGCTTAATTCAAGTCTTGTATTTGCTTTGGGCTTCCATTCACTACAGTGGGTCTTTTTTGCAGGAGAGTCATTCCAGTCCCACAGACAGCCCTGGTTCTGGGTTCTTCTGTCATGTAAATCATTTGTTAAATCACCTCATTTCTCCCATTTCTGTTTGTGGGGAGGCTTTGTTATTTTAAAAAATCTAGCTTAATGTCTTATGTCCAATTGCACTGACTCTCTTTAGACCATCAGAATTTCAGAAAAATCAGAGTCAGTAGTAAACACTGGCATAAGGATAGATATAAAGATACAACTGAATTGAGAGAAATAAACCTTTATATTTAAGGTCAATTGATTTTTGACACAAAATTCAATGAAGAAAGAACAGTCATTTAAACAAAAAATGTTGGGAAAATTGTATCTCCACATGCGAAAAGGTAAACTCAGACATCACACCATACACAAAAATTAACTTAAGATGGATCAGAGACCTAAATGTGAAAGCTAAAATATAAAACATTTGGAAGAAAACAGGAGAAAATCTTCAGGAACTTGGGGTAGGCAAAAACATCCTCCATACAACACCAAAAGTATGAGCCATGAAAAGAAAAAAATTGATAATTTGGACTTCATTAAAAATCAAAATTTTTGTGGTTCAAAGACCTCATTAAGAAAATGAAAAGATAAGCCACAAATTGGGAGAAAATATTTTTGCAAATTACATGTATGATAAAGGACTATTATCTAGAATATACAAAAAATTCTTACAATTCAAAAAGAAGAAGATAAAAAAATCATATAAAAGTTGACCTAAGGTATGAATAAACATTTCACCAAAGAAGATATATGAATAGCAAATAAGTTCACAAAAGGAAGTTCCATCTCATTAGTCATTAGGAGAAAGGAAATCAAAACCACAATGAGATATCATATCATGCCCACTAGAATGGCTATAATCAAAAAGACAGATAATAGCAAATGTTGTCCAGGATGTGGAGAAATAGGAAACCTCACACAGTGCTAGTAAGAATATAAAATGGTACAGATGCTTTGAAAAAAGTTTGACAGTTTCTTAAAACTTAAACATAACTTTACCATATGACCCAGCAATTCCAGACCTACTCATTTAACCAAGAGAAATGATAACATATGTCCACACTAAGACTTGCATGCAAATATTCATAGCAATGTAATTCATAATAGCCTAGCAGTGGACATAACCCAAATGTCCATAAACCAGTGAATACATAAACAAAATGTGGTATATTCATACAGTGGAATATTCTCAGCAATAAAAAGAATGAAATAGTGATACACGCTACAACATTAATAAACCTCAAAAACATCATTTTGAGTGAAAGAAGCCAGACACAAAAGACTACATATTGAATGATTCCATTTATATGAAATGTACAGAATATGCAAATCTACAGAAATGGAAAGTAAATTAGTGGTTGCCTGAGGCTGGGGATAGGATAAAGATTAAGTGTAAATGGATATGAGAAATCTCACTAGAGTAATACAAATGTTTTAAAATGATTATTGTGCTTTTACACAACTCGGTAAATCTACATAAAAATCACTGAACTGCCCACCTAAAATGGGTGAATCTCATGATATGTTATTTGTTAAATAAATTTGTTAAAAGTCAGTAGCCACCACAGGGAACATGATAGAAGATGTAAAGCTAACCTCTCAATCTCAACTTCAAATGTTTTCTATTCTTTATTAACCATTTCAAAAAAGAGAATAGTTCTCTAACTGCAAACAATATAATGGAGAATACCTTTTCTGAAAGCATAAGATAATCCATTAGTAGAAAAGAAGCAAGTTCAAACTAACCTAGCCATAATCAAAGGGAAAGCTAGTTTTCTTCTATACATTTTCTTTGTAGAAGATATCCCATCTCAATATAGATGTATCCCGTCTCAAAAAGAATTAGTCCTGAATCCCATATTCTGCTGAAGTCAGATAGATATTGGGGATATCATCCATGATATTTATCCCAAAGATCTTTTCCAACAGAATGAAAAGAAAGAAGGAAAGAAGGAGGGAGAAGGAAGGAAGGGAAAAAGAAGAAAGAAAAGCCAACAAGTTCGAAGAAGAAACAAAATATTTGAGATTTGATGACGCTCCAGTCAATCTCCAAGGTTGGAAAAATTTCACAAAGTTGGTGAATCAAATTCCTGTGGCTCCCCACTCTTAGGGCCAGTTTGCAGGGAGAAGAGCCCAGTGCTACTCCACACTTCCCCCGCCCCCGCC
>NW_006784922.1:3500945-3522396 GCF_000442215.2 Lipotes vexillifer | reverse complement strand
CCCACCCGCCAGCACACGCACACCCTCACACTCGATTCCTGAATAAATACAAACACAAGTTATACCAAAGGACTCCGAGCAAAACCCAGCTACTCCCTGAATTGATTAACTCTAGGGTCAACCAAAGTGACCAAGTACCTTAACTTCTGATAGCCAGGAAAATACGCAAACAGCTACCTACTTATGGAAGTCCCCAATGCCAAGGAGAATGCAGCCTGTCCCAAACCCCAAGTCAGATTATTCTTCACAGGTTCCTGTGATCTCTTTAATAATGATGTTCCCTTTTTTCTTTCAACTGAGAGGTTGCTGATCATTAGACAGTCAAGATTCTTCTAAAGAAGAAATACAAATTGTGAGGTTTCAGAACATGTGTCTGCAAATCCAAAACCTACGGCTGCTTCTGTCCAGGGTTAGCCCTGAAATGGAAACTAGAGTATATGTGTTTAACTTACTGTCAACTATGACCAGATCCTAATCAATGCTATTTTCTATTGCCTTCAGCCAGAAGAAGAATTCAAGTCAGGAAAGGCTTGTAAAGGAATGATGTTGGGGAGATGACAGGGGTCTAGTTCTCACTTAAGAACTGGGACCTTTTCTTTGATAGGCTGGAGAGAAGGGTGTGAGAAATGAACCTCCTGCTGACACAAAGAAGGGGTTCTCGTAACTGTTTACTTTACCCACATCAGCTCTGAACGTCTATCAGACAAAAGGTGGCTTGTTCCTTTGCAGACTCAGTGATCTGCGGAATTGGCTGAGGTAGTTCCAAAAGGTGTTCGGCCAGTGCAAATGCATGAGCTTGAAGAAGGGCTTGCCAAGTCCCGTTAAGGTTTATAGAAGTCAAGAAGCCATGGCATTCCAGCTCTGCTCATATTTCTCCAGCTCGGCTTAAGTTTTGTGCCTGCAGTTGACTGGCTTTTTTGTATTTTGATTTTCATTAACACAGAAGGCTTGCTGTTGGCAATAACGCCTTGGAACGTCCTTGCTGGAGCTTAACATTTCAGCACATTTTGCATTGCCGAATGATGGGGTTGTGGTTTGCCAGGAAGGAACTGTTAACACTTTCCTCCTAGAACTGGGTAGAACTATCCCTGTGCAAACCTCTGCTAGTTTAAACAAAGCTTCTGTAAAGGCAAAGCAAGAGAAAAGCTGCTATAAATGCTTTTATAGGCTGCATAGGTGATTTACAACCTGCTTTATTAAGCCTATAAAAAGGCACAGCTGAACGCCTTTAAGTTACATGCATACAGATGACTAATTAAATACACAGTTAAAAGTTTTGACCCAGCACAATTCTCACCATTGAAGAAATGTCTTGAATTCCCCTCTAGGCAAAACTTTTTGGATGAATTTGTGGGTGGAAGAGGATGGGGTGGGGTGTGGAGGGAGGATGACATCCTAGATGACAGCAGGTGAGAGAGCAGAGGGGAAATTGAGTTTCTGCTGGTTCATGTTTACCCACCCTTCACACTCACTAATGACAACAACACAGCAGCCATATGACCACCTGACACTGCCAAAAGCCACTTCCTCTGACCTCTGACAATGACTGGGCTACGGTTAGCTTGAGTGGGGATGAATTACAGTGGCTTTGGATACACAAAGAATAATAGAATCCTAACATTCAGGTTAGGAAGCATCTAAGCAGACTTGCTGACCCCAATTGGTTTATACCTTTAGAAACTGGGACTTGAGGATGAGAGGATTTTTTTTCCATCACAGGACTAGTTATCAGCAAAACCAGGATGAGGACCCAGAAGCGACCTCTACAACATTAACCTTTCCGAGACACCATTCATTCCTGAGGCTGTGTTGCCAAAAGACACAACATATTTTGATGGGGGAGAGAGGGGATTAGTGGAAGGCAAGTCAGGTAGGATACAATTCCAAAACTCCAAATGTTTGCCAAACCACTTATCAGAAACATAAAAGGCCCTTTCAGTTTTAAGGTTTGGGGGAGGGCTTGGGAGAGGCGGGAGTGGCCTTTCCCATCAAGGGACAAGCCCCAGCAATTCTTCCCTCAGCTAAGTGGGGTTTTCTTTGTTGGCTGGCCCTCTCACAAAGTCTGGCTCTGTACAAAACATTTTTAGAAACTCCCAAATCAGGCTGTGAAAGTGTTGTGCAAGTACACTGGGGCAAAGGTCAGGAAGATTGGATAGCACTCCTGCGGGGCTGCTTGGGGCAGCCGGTGTTACTCCTCTTGCATTTAGCACTTGAGGTGACCCACCAAGGTCAAGGTTACCTCCACACCTACAGGCTGCCCAAATAAAGACCGCAGCTGAGAACTTTTCTTCCACTTGCACAGCTCCACCTGCTTTGTCTGCTTCCCTCATGACCCTGGAGCCATTTCCTCAGTTCCAAAATAGAAGACAAGTTTTCTTTCCTCTTTATATATGGAGCACAGAGCCTAGCTGTTGCCTCTACATAGAAACATGGTCCTCTTTGCCCTTACTGTTTTTTATTTATCTTCCACACCTTCCACCAGCTAATTCCTATCCGTTATTCAAGTTTCAGCTCAGATGTCTTGAAAGTTCAAGTCAGAGAAGTCTTTCTGGATCCCAGGAGTAGATCCAGGGCTCCCTCATCTGCTCCCACAGGAGGCTTTGCATATCTTTGTCATAGAAAGCACTCATCACACTCTCTTCTAATTGTCTAGGTTCAGGTTGTTTCTATCTGCTGACTATAGGCTCCATGAGGGCAGGAACCATGTTCTCTTATTCACCATTGTATCTCTGGTATATATATATTATGGTGCCTGACATATAGAGGGATGCCTATAAAACACAAGCAGCTCTTAAGTAGACAAATGTCCCTCTTTCTTTCTCACCATCTCTCCATTGCTTTCCATATCTGAAAACAGTTTAATAGAATATAATTTTTCATTAAAATAAAAAATTATTTTACTTTAAACACAGAGAAGTGGAAGAAAATGACTCAATGCGGGGATTGGATTAGTTTCACAGGGTTGCCATAACAAAATGCCGAAGACTAGGTGGTTTACATGACAAAAATTTATTGTCTCGAGCCAGAAGGCCCAAATGCAGGAATGGTTCCTTCTGATTACTATGAAGGAAGGATCTGCTCCAGGCCTCTCTCTTCGGCATGCAGATGGCTGTCTTCATGTTCACATGGCATTCTTTCTGTATGACTGTTTGTCTCCAAGTTTTTTCCTTTTTACAAGGACACCAGTTATATTGGATTAGGGCCCTCCCTAATGACTTCATTTTAATTTGATTACCTCTGTAAAGACCCTAATCTCCAAATAAGGTCACATTCTGAGGTACTGGGGGTTAGGACTTCAAAAAATGAATTTTGGGGGACATGATTCAACCCATAATAGCAATAGTGGATGTCACTGCAACGATAGCTGGCCACTTGAAAGACTAAAATCACAATGAAATAAAAATATCTCAACATTCTCTGTAGGCTGGATATAGTCACTTCTAATAGAGTTTTGAAAGCCAGGCTAGCATATTCTAGGGATATCATCTCCAAATTGAAGCCTTAGGATTCTCAAAACCCTCCACCAGAGTGTTCAACTAGAATATAAGGTGCTGTAGAAACACTTTTCTAAAAGAAGCCCCTGGATCACTTGTCACAGTCAAATAGTTGCAGCCCTTTCCCCTCACAATCATTTCTGGGACCATGTCAAGAAGCAAAGGGAAACTGAGTTTCCCAAGGGCATTATGGGGTTTCCATCCCTTGTTCTAAACTTGCGCTGTTATTCCCAGAATAACTGTGATATTGGAATTTGATCCATAAACCCGATGAGTAATCAGCTAAGGTCACTTAGAGGTAAAACATGCCTCTGCTTGCTGATTCAGCATTTCTTTTGTAAGTGCTCTTTATATATGAAGGAAGGTGGCTCTTAATGTGGCCCATTTTTTCCCCAAGGTTCCAAGTTTCAGTTTTATTTATGAATTTTTCCCTGCCAAAATTTTAAATGCTTATGTAGTCAAGCAATAAGTCTTTTCCTTTTTATCTTTTACTTTTCCCATGTGTTTTCCTCTCAGGAGCCTTGCTGATTCCCTAATGGCATCCTCCATCCCCTGCCTCCTACACCAGGAGCTCTTCATGGAGTCTTGAGGAACTGCACAGGCTCCTTAAGTGATAGGATTTACTTTTTCAGGGGTGGCTTTGCAATATCCTGGATAAGAAACATTTAATAGCATCAAATAGCACTTCTTTTATAGTGTTTGTCATATTTTATGTAATTGGGTAGATGTCTGTGTCTCCCACCAGACTGACCTCCGCTGAAGACACAGACTATGTCTTATTCACTGTTTTAGCCCTGGAACCTAACCCTCTGTGTTCAACACAGGTGAATGCCACTGGTGAATACCTATCCAACATCTGTGAATTCCATCACTGGGGGACCTCTCCTCCCACCTGGGTGCCCCTTATCCTTTAAGTATCCATGTCTTGCATGTTAAATTCCCTCAGATTATTCAAAACTCAGCATTGGATAACATCATCAATGAACTGGTCACATGGTATTAAGTGGTCATGTGACCCCATTCCAAAACTAGTTTTATTAGCAAAAAAGAACAAAGGACTAAATCATTTGGAGTCACTCAAATTCGATTTCTAGGCCTATTTTGCCTACATATGTGGCTGAACCAGAGTGATACTTTCTCACCCAACACCTTGACTATTTAAGTTAACCTTTATCATTCACTCCTTCTCAGAGTCACGCAGTCAACAAAAGCCCTCGCCTTAGTAGCTTCCATTTTGCTGTTACTGTTCATAAAGGAGAGAAGCTAGACATTTATTGAGAACTTGATGCTGTAAAAAGAATTCTAGATACAAACTGGGCCATTAAATAGAATAACAGAATAATGGGAATCTTTTTCTCAGAGTACACGTGTGGCAACCACCACTCTCTCCCACTCATTTTTTCTTCCCTCACTTACCACTGCTGAAAACAGAGAAGACACAGGCTTGCTGAACTACTCTAAACCTAGGAAACCAAGTGTAACGATCTTATTCAAGTAAAATAACCCCTCTTTGTGTTTCTCAGTTCCATCTTAGCAAATTTAGGCTGCTACTCAGGAGCTGGGCAAGCATGTGAAGGGAGAGAATGAGAAGAATGAAGTGGGATGCAACTGTCAAATCCAGCATAAGTTTGCTTTTGGATTTGCTATGAAAGTGACTCATTTCATAAACGATACAGTTGCTGTAGGAGGCAGCCTTGTCAGATCTGACGGATGGCAGTGTATCTCTGGATCTTCTGCAGTTGTCGGGGCAGACGGGCTTTGGGGCCAAGCAACCATATCAAGTACATCTTGAGTCAATAAGAAATATGAGAACTCTTCCTACCAATGGTAAAAATAAGGCAAAGCTCTCTGAACAGTGGGACTCTGGATCCACTCTACACGCTAGCCTCAGCCTACCTTTTGAACACAGTTTCACATCTAACCTATCCAAGTGCCCCTGCTTTGCCAGGGAGTTCTGCAGAGTCACTCTTCCTTTCATAGAACAAGGTCAATCTCAGTTGGTCCCCAAGTAGGAAAGCCTGGGTCGCGGAATGGATAAATGATAGCTAGTATGAGGAAAGAATGGATTTCTGGCAAATGTGAGCTTGCAAGCACAAATCAGGGGGTTGGATAATGAGCCTTCTTCCCTTTTTTAAAGTGTCCATATAGCCTCATTCCTCATTTCTAGCAGAAATAATCAAAGAGAACCAAGAATTATCACCCATGGGCTGCCTGCAGATAGGAGGGCGTGGCAGAGCTTTTCTCCACCCTTCGCCTCCATTCAGGCTTAAAGGGCAATGAGCTTTGCTCTGATTTGACCTCTTAACTCCTAGAAAGCCTAAATTCTGGCCAGGAAACGCACTAATGTGACAGAGGGAATGTGATTGGAAGAACTCTGGAAAAGTCTTCTCAGCCAAATACATCAATATACACCAATTCTCATGGTCTCTAAAAGCTCCACCATAAGATCTTTCTTTGCTTTTAGACACTGAAGGCATCTGTGAAAATGCAATCACAATAGTAAAACATTAAGCCATTTCTTACAAGACATTTCTAAAGGAACTTGATTCCGGTTGAACTTCTCAGGGCAGAGCTCCCCCCTCCAACAGCTACCAGAGTGCTCTGCCATCTCCCTTCTGCCCTCAACTGTGTTCTCCCATCTTTTTTTTTTTTTAACATCTTTATTGGCATATAATTGCTTTATAATGGTGTGTTAGTTTCTGCTTTATTAACAAAGTGAATCAGCTATACATATACATATAACCCCATATCTCCCCCTTCTTGCATCTCCCTCCCACCCTCCCTATCCCACCCCTCCAGGTGGTCACAAAGCACCGAGCTGACCTCCCTGTGCTATGCAGCTGCTTACCACGAGCTATCAATTTTACATTTGGCAGTGTATATAGGTCCATGCCACTCTCACTTCATCCCAGCTTACCCTTCCCCCTCCCTGTATCCTCAAGTCCATTCTCTAGGCCTGCATCTTTATTCCTGTCCTGCCCCTAGGTTCTTCAGAACTATTTTTCTTCTTTAGATTCCATATATATGTGTTAGCATATGGTATTTGTTTTTCTCTTTCTGACTTACTTCACTCTGTATGACAGACTCTAGGTCCATCCACCTCACTATAAATAACTCAATTTCATTTCTTTTTATGGCTGAGTAATACTCCATTGTATATATGTGCCACATCTTCTTTATCCATTCATCTGTCGAAGAACACTTAGGATGCTACCATGTCCTGGCTATTGTAAATAGAGCTGCAATGAACACTGTGATACATCACTCTTTTTGAATTACGGTTTTCTCAGGGTATATGCCCAGTGGTGGGATTGCTGGGTTGTATGGTAGTTCTATTTTTAGCTTTTTAAGGAACCTCCATACAGTTCTCCATAGTGGTTGTATCAATTTACATTCCCATCAACAGTGCAAGAGTGTTCCCTTTACTCCACACCCTCTCCAGCATTTATAGTTTGTAGATTTTTTGATGATGGCCATTCTGATTGGTAGGAGGTGATACCTCATCGTAGTTTTGCTTTGCATTTCTCTAATGATTAGTGATGTTGAGCATACTTTTACGTGTTTGTTGGCAATCTGTATATCTTTTTTGGAGAAATATCTATTTAGGTCTTCTGCCCGTTTTAGGAGTGGGCCGTTTGCTTTTTTGATACTGAGCTGCATGAGCTGCTTGTAAATTTTGGAGATTAATCCTTTGTCAGTTGTTTCGCTTGCAAATATTGTCTCCCATTCTGAGGGTTGTCTTTTAGTCTTGTTTATGGTTTCCTTTGCTGTGCAAAAGCTACTAAGTTTCATTAGGTCTCATTTGTTTAATATTGTTTTTATTTCCATTTCTCTAGGAGGTGAGTCTAAAAGGATCCTGCTGTGATTTATGTCATAGAGTGTTCTGCCTATGTTTTCCTCTAAGAGTTTTACAGTGTCTGGCCTTACATTTAGGTCTTTAATCCATTCTGAGTTTATTTATTTATTTTTTATAAATTTTATTTTTTTAATTTATTTTTAATTTTGGCTGCGTTGGATCTCCGCTGCTGCACTTGGGCTCCCTCCAGCTGTTTCTGTTTTCGTGCCAGTACCATACTGTCTTGATTACTGTAGCTCTGTAGTATAGTCTGAAGTCAGGGAGCCTGATTCCTCCAGCTCTGTTTTTCTTTCTCAAGATTGCTTTGGCTATTCAGGGTCTTTTGTGTTTCCATACAAATTGTGAAATGTTTTGTTCTAGTTCTGTGAAAAATGCCATTGGTAGTTTGATAGGGATTGCATTGAATCTGCAGATTGCTTTGGGTCATATAGTCATTTTCACAATGTTGATTCTTCCAATCCAAGAACATGGTATATCTCTCCATCTGGTGGTATCATCTTTAATTTCTTTCATCAGTGTCTCATAGTTTTCTGCATATAGGTCTTGTGTCTCCTTAGGTAGGTTTATTCCTAGGTATTTTATTCTTTTTGTTGCAATGGTAAATGGGAATGTTTCCTTAATTCCTCTTTCAGATTTTACATCATTAGTGTATAGGAATGCAAGAGATTTCTGTGCATTAATTTTGTATTCTGCTACTTTAACAAATTCATTGATTAGCTCTAGTAGTTTTCTGATAGAGTCTTTAGGATTCTCTATGTATAGTATTATGTCATCTGCAAACAGTGACAGCTTTACTTCTTCTTTTCTGATTTGGATTCCTTTTATTTCTTTTTCTTCCCTGATTGCTGTTGCTAAAACTTCCAAAACTATGTTGAATAATAGTGGTGAGAGTGGGCAAACTTGTCTTGTTCCTGATCTTAGTGGAAATGGTTTCAGGTTTTCACCACTGAGAACAATGTTGGCTGTGGGTTTGTCATATATGGCGGTTATTATGTTGAGGTAAGTTCCCTGTTTGTCTACTTTCTGGAGAGTTTTTATCATAAATGGGTGTGCAATTTTGTTGAAAGCTTTTTCTGCATCTATTGAGATAATCATATGGTTTTTCTTCTTCAATTTGTTAATATGGTGTATCACACTGATTGATTTGCATATATTGAAGAATCTTTGCATTCCTGGGATAAACCCCACTTGATCATGGTGTATGATCCCTTTAATGTGCTGTTGGATTCTGTTTGCTAGTATTTTGTTGAGGAGTTTTACATCTATGTTCATCAGTGATCATGGTCTGTACCTTTCTTTCTTTGTGACATCTTTGTCTGGTTTTGGTATCAGGGTGATGGGGGCATTGTAGAATGAGTTTGGGAGTGTTCCTCCCTCTGCTTTATTTTGGAAGAGTTTGAGAAAGAAAGGTGCTAGTTCTTCTCTAAATGTTTGATAGAATTTGCCTGTGAAGCTATATGGTCCTGGGCTTTTGTTTGTTGGAAGATTTTTAATCACAGTCTCGATTTCAGTGCTTGTGATTGGTCTGTTTATATTTCCTATTTCTTCCTGGTTCAGTCTCGGAAGGTTGTGCTTTTTAAAGAATTTGTCCATTTCTTCCAGTTTGTCCATTTCATTGGCGTAGAGTTCCTTGTAGTAATCTCTCATGGTCCTTTGTATTTCTGCAGTGTCAGTTGTTACTTCTCCTTTTTCATTTCTGATTCTATTGATTTGAGTCTTCTCCCTTTTTTTCTTGATGAGTCTGGCTAATGGTTTATCAATTTTGTTTACCTTCTCAAAGAACCATCTTTTAGTTTTATTGATCTTTGCTATTGTTTTCTTCATTTCTCTTTCATTTATTTCTGATCTTTGTGATTTCTTTCCTTCTGCTAACTTTGTTTTTTTTTGTTCGTATTTCTTTAATTGCTTTAAGTGTAAGATTAGGCTGTTTATTTGAGATTTTTCTTGTTTCTTGAGGTAGGATTGTATTGCTATAAAGTTCCCTTTTAGAACTGCTTTTGCTGCATCCCATAGGTTTTGGGCTGTGGTGTTTTCATTGTCATTTGTTTCTAGGTATTTTTTTATTTCCTCTTTGATTTTTTCAGTGTTCTCTTGGCTGTTTAGTAGTGTATTGTTTAGCCTCCATGTGTTTGTATTTATTACAGATTTTTTCCCCCTGTAATTGACATCTAGTCTCATAGCATTGTGGTCAGAAAAGATAGTTGATATGATTTCAATTTTCTTAAATTTACCAAGGCTTGATTTGTGACCCAAGAAATGATCTATCCTGGAGAATGTTCCATGAGCCCTTGAGAAAAAAGTGTATTCTGTTGTTTTTGGATGGAAGGTCCTATAAATATCAGTTAAGTCCATCTTGTTTAATGTATCATTTAAAGCTTGTGTTCCCTTATTTATTTTCATTTTGCATGATCTATCCATTGGTAAAAGTGGGGTGTTAAAGTCCCCTACTATGATTGTGTTACTGTTGATTTCCCCTTTTATGGCTGTTAGCATTTGCCTTACGTATTGAGATGCTCCTATGTTGGGTGTATAAATATTTACAGTTGTTGTATGTTCTTGGATTGATCCCTTCATCATTATATAGTGGCCTTCTTTGTCTCTTATAATAGTTTTTATTTTAAAGTCTATATTGTCTGTTATGAGAATTGCTACTCTAGCTTTCTTTTGATTTCCATTTGCATGGAATATCTTTATCCATCCCCTCACTTTCAGTCTGTATGTGTCCCTAGGACTGAAATCGGTCTCTTGTAGGCAGAATATATACAGGTGTTGTTTTTGTATCCATTCAGTCAGTCTATATCTTTTGGTTGGAGCATTTAATCCATTTATGTTTAAGGTAATTATCAATATGTATGTTCGTATTACCATTTTCTCAGTTGTTTTGGGTTTGTTATTGTAGGTCTTTTCCTTCTCTTGTTTTTCCTGCCCAGAGAAGTTCCTTTAACATTTATTGTAAGCTGGTTTGGTGGTGCTGAATTCTCTTAGCTTTTGCTTGACTGTGAAGGTTTTAATTTCTCTTTCAAATCTGAATGAGATCCTTGTTGGGTAGAGTAATCTTGCTTGTAGGTTTTTCCCTTTCATCACTTTAAATAATGTCCTGCCACTCCCTTCTGGCTTTCTGATTTTCTGCTGAAAGATCAGCTGTTAACCTTATAGGGATTCCCTTGTATGTTATTTGGTTTTTTTCCCTTGCTGCTTTTAATATTTTTTCTTTGTATTTAATATTTGATAGTTTGATTAATATGTGTCTTGGAGTGTTTCTCCTTGAATTTATCCTGTATGGCACTCTCTGTGCTTCATGGAATTGACTATTTCATTCCCATATTAGGGAAGTTTTCAACTCTAATGTCTTCAAATATTTTCTCAGTCCCTTTCTTTTTCTCTTCTTCTTCTGGGACCCCTATACTTCTAATGTTGGTGTGTTTAATGTTTTCCCAGAGGTCTCTGAGACTGTCCTCCATTGTTTTCATTCTTTTTTCTTTATTCGGCTCTGTGGCAGTTATTTCCATTATTTTATCTTCCAGGTCACTTATCTGTTTTTCTGCCTCAGTTATCCGGCTATTGATTCCTTCTAGAGAATTTTTCATTTCATTTATTGTGTTGTTCATCATTGTTTGTTTGGTCTTTAGTTCTCCTAGGTCCTTGTTAAACGTTTCTTCTATTTTCTCCATTCTATTTCCAAGATTTTGGAGCATCTTTACTATCATTACTCTGAATTCTTTTTCAGGTAGACTGACTATTTCCTCTTTATTTGTTTGGTCTGGTTGGTTTTAACCTTGCTCCTTCATCTGCTGTGTGTTTCTCTGTCTTCTCATTTTGCTTACCTTACTCTGTTTGGGGTCTCCTTTTTGCAGGCTGCAGGTTCGTAGTTCCTCTTGTTTTTGGTGTCTGCTCCCAGTGGCTAAGGTTGCTTCAGTGGGCTGTGTAGGCTTCCTGGTGGAGGGGACTGGTGCCTGTGGTCTGGTGGATGAGGCTGGATCTTGTCTTTCTGGTGGGTAGGACCGCATCCGGTGGTGTGTTTTGGGTTGTCTGTGACCTTATTATAATTTTAGGCAGCCTCTCTGCTAATAGGTGGGGTTGTGTTCTTGTCTTTTTAGTTGTTTGGCATAGGGTGTCAAGCACTGTAGCTTGCTGGTCATTGAGACGAGCTAGGTGTTAGCATTGAGATGCAGATCTCTGGGAGAGTTTTCGCCATTTAATATTATGTGGAACTGGGAGGTCTCTGTTGGAACAATGTCCTGAACTCAGCTCTCCCACCTCAGAGGCACAGGCCTGACACCCGGCTAGAACACCAAGACCCTGTGAGCCACATGGCTCAGAAGAAAAGGGAGAATGAAAGAGAGAGAGAGAAAGAAAGAAAAAAGAAAGAAAGAGAGGAAGAAGGAAAGAAAGAAAAGAAAATAAAGTTATTATAATAAAAAATAAAAAATATTATAAATAAAAAGAAATTAAAAAGTAATAAAACAAAAAGAAAGATAGAAGAGAGCAATGAAACCAAAAAATCCACCAATGATAACAAGTGCTAAAAACTATCCAAAAAAAAACAGACAGGCAGAACCCTAGGACAAATAGTAAAAGCAAAGCTATACAGACAAAATCACACAAAGAAGCATACACATACACACTCACAAAAAGAGAAACAGGAATATATATATATATGTATAAAAAAACGAAGAGAGAAACCAAATCAATAAACAAATCTACCAGTGATAATAAACTCTAAATACTAAACTAAGATAAACATAAAACCAGAAACAGATAAGACGCAGAAAGCAAACCCCAAGTCTACAGTGGCTGCCAAAGTCCACTGCCTCAATTTTGGGATGATTCACTGTCTATTCAGGTATTCCAGAGATGCAGGGTACATCAAGTTGATTTTGGAGATTTTCAATCTGCTGCTCCTGAGGCTGCTGGGAGAAATTTCCCTTTCAATTCTTTGTTCGCACAGCTCCTGGGGTTCAGATTTGGATTTGACCCTGCCTCTGCATGTAGGTCACCTGAGGGCATCTGTTCTTTGCCCAGACAGGACGGGGTTAAAGTAGCAGCCAATTAGGGGGCTCTGGCTCAGTCAGGCCGGGGGGAGGGAGGGGTACAGAATGCGGGGTGAGCCTGCGGCGGCAGAGGCCAACATAACGTTGCACCAGCCTGAGGCATTCTGTGTGCTCTCCCAGGGAAGTTGTCCCTGGATCACAGGACCCGGGCAGTGGCAGGCTGTACAGGCTCCTGGGAGGAGAGGTGTGGACAGTGACCTGTGCTTGCACACAGCCTTCTTGGTGGCTGCAGCAGCAGCCTTAGCATTTCATGCCCATCTCTGGTGTCCACACTGATAGCCGCAACTCACTCCCATCTCTGGAGCTCGTTTAGGCGGTGCTCTGAATCCCCTCTCCTTGTGCCCAGAAACAACAGTCTCCTGCCTCTTAGGCAGGTCCAGAGATTTTCCCGGACTCCCTCCCGGCTAGCTGTGGTGCACTAGCCCCCTTCAAGCTGTGCTCATGCAGCCAATCCCAGTCCTCTCCCTGGGACCTGACCTCCAAAGCCTGAACCTCAGCTCCCAGCCCCCGCCCGCCCCGGCGGGTGAGCAGACGAGCCTCTCGGGCTGGTGAGTGCCGGTCGGCGCCGATCCTCTGTGCGGGAATCTCCCCGCTTTGCCCTCCGCGCCCCTGTGGCTGCGCTGTCCTCCGCGGCCCCGAAGCTCCCCCCCCACCCCCCATCTCCGCCAGTGAAGGGGGCTTCTAGTGTGTGGAAACTTTTCCTCCTTCACAGCTCCCTCCAAGAGGTGCAGGTCCTGTCCCTATTCTTTTGTCTCTGAGTTTTTTTCTTTTTTTTTTTGCCCTACCCTGGTACGTGGGGAGTTTCTTGCCTTTTGGGAAGTCTGAGGTCTTCTGCCAGCATTCAGTAGGTGTTCTGTAGGAGTTGTTCCACATGTAGATGTATTTTTGATGCATTTGTGGGGAGGAAGGTGATCTCCACATCTTACTCCTCTGCCATCTTGAAGGTCTCTCCCTCCCATCCTTTTTTACATCTATTTTTCTCTTCAGCTAGGACTTACTCTTCAAAGTGTGACTAGGTTAGATGCTCATGACTCAATGTTTGGCCCAACAAAATTGGTATCACCTGGGAGCTTTAAGAAATGTAGACTCTTAGGGACTTCCCTGGTGGCGCAGTGGTTAAGAAGCCGCCTGCCAATGCAGGGGACACAGGTTCAAGCCCTAGTCTGGGAAGATCCCACATGCTGTGGGGCAACTAAGCCCGTGTGCCACAACTACTGAGCCTGCGCTCTAGAGCCCGTGAGCCACAACTACTGAGCCCTCATGCCACAATTACTGAAGCCCATGCACCTAGAGCCCGTGCTCCACAACAAAGAGAAACCACCGCAATGAGAAGCCCGCACACCACAACGAAGAGTAGACCCCTCTCGCCGCAACTAGAGAAAGCCTCCACGCAGCAATGAAGACCCAATACAGCCAGAAATAAATCAATTTATTTATTTATTTATTAAAAAAAGAAATGCAGACTCTTAGGCCCCACTGGAGATCTGTTGAATCAGAATGTGCATTTTAACTGGTGATGTATACACATGCTAAAGTTTTACAAGTCCAGCTTTAGGTCCTCTTTCCAGAGACCCCACTCAAGAACTTTCAATTCCACATCCTCAACATTTAAACCACTGTCCCTAGGAGTTCTGGGCTCATCCAACCAACCTGTCAGTATCATCAGCCTTCAGGTCACCAGATAGTATCTCTCAGGGATTCATGGAGTCACTCACCCCTCAGTACAGAGAAGGCAGCCTTTATCTTACCCTGGGAGGTACTTTCATAGAGACGTTTTGAAGTTCCATTGAAGCCATGCATGTATCTCTTCTGGTTGACCTCTATTCCATCATAATTAGGGGACAAGGTGTTTACTTATGTCCCTGGGTACTGACAAGGAAGAAAACTGCAAACACCCCCCAGATTTACCAGTGGAGTTGGGGCTGGTAACTCACTTTAGCCCTAACTCCCCCCAGACCAAGGATTTGTACCAGTTGTTCTCTTAATAGGACTTCACTTGTGTAAACCAATATGGAGTATCCCTTACAAAATCCCTTTAACAATGTCAATGTTCCAGGAAGAAGGGGCATCCTAAGGGCTTGTCCCACATTTTTTAAAACCTTTTATTTTGAGAAAATTGTAGATTCACATGCAGTTGTAATAAATATTGGGTCAGCCAAAACGTTCGTTTGTTTTTTTCTGTAAGACGGCTCTAGTAGTGCTTAGTTGTCTTTAACTTCATTTGAGGGGACTCTTTCCAAGATGGCGGAGGAGTAAGACGCAGAGATCACCTTCCTCCCCAGATACACCACAGAAATACATCTACACGTGGAGCAACTCCTACAGAACACCTACTGAACGCTGGCAGGAGACCTCAGACCTCCCAAAAGCCGAGTGGATGAAAGGCTCTTGCTGCTCCAGCCAGGAGTCAGGACTCTGCCTCTGAGGTGGGAGAGCCAACTTCAGAACACTCGTCAAGAAGAGACCTCCCAGCCCCACATAATATCAAACGGCGAAAATCTCCCAGAGATCTCCATCTCAACACCAGCACCCAGCTTCGCTCAACGACCAGCAAGCTACAGTGCTGGACAACCTATGCCAACCATATAGCAAAACAGGAACACAACCCCACCCACTAGCAGAGAGGCTGCCTAAAATCATAATAAGTCCACAGACACCCCAAAACACACCACCAGACGTGGACCTGCCCACTAGAGAGACAAGATCTAGCCTCATACACCACAACACAGCCACTAGTCCCCTCCACCAGGAAGCCTACACAACGCACTGAACCAACCTTAGCCACTGGAGACAGACATCAAAAACAACGGGAGCTACGAACTTGCAGCCTGCAAAAAGGTGAACCCAATCACAGTAAGATAAGCAAAATGAGAAGACAGAAAAACACACAGCAGATGAAGGAGCAGGATAAAAACCCACCAGACCTAACAAATGAAGAGGAAATAGGCAGTCTACCTGAAAAAGAGTTCAGAATAATGATAGTAAAGATGATCCAAAATCTTGGAAATAGAATGGACAAAATGCAAGAAGCAGTTAACAAGGACCTAGAAGAAATAAAGATGAAACAGACAATGATGAACAACACAATAAATGAAATGAAAAATACTCTAGATGGGATCAATAGCAGAATAAATGAGGCAGAAGAACGGATAAGTGACCTGGAAGATAAAATAGTGGAAATAACTACTGCAGAGCAGAATAAAGAAAAAAGAATGAAAAGAACTGAGGACAGTCTCAGAGACCTCTGGGACAACATTAAACGCACCAACATTCGAATTATAGGGGTTCCAGAAGAAGAAGAGAAAAAGAAAGGGACTGAGAAAATATTTGAAGAGATTATAGTTGAAAACTTCCCTAATATGGGAAAGGAAATTGGAATATTTTCTATATAATTCCAGAGGAAAAGGCAGATAATGATATATACACTTGTGTGATTCTTCGATAAACGTGTAGACAGTTAATCTGTAAGCTCTGTGAGGGCACAAACCGTCGCCTAGTTTGCTTACCACTCTAACTTCAATAGTTGTAGGAATGAAGAACTTTATTACAGAAAGCATTGATCTGAGTTGGAAGAGCATTACTGTTAAGACAGTGAGCATTTGGTGACTTGCCCAGACGAAGGAGCCAAAAAATATTTTAGCTGACAAACTCTTTTCAGGTTTACGCATGCCCACAAGAGTCTTTAATATATCACATGAAGTGAGAACAAGAAAATCTGCGGGGGGAAAGATGCTGAAAAAGAAATTTAAAATGCCACTAATGAGGAGTTTCCTTCTGAGTCAAAAAATGCCAATGGCAGGCACAGCCACAAGGCTGGGCTTTAAATGCTTTCACACCTACAAACCCAGAGAGGCCACTCCAAACAACAACATTCCCACCCAAAGTGGGGCCTGAAAGAAAGCAATCAGGTGACCACAGTGCTGACTCACCACGCTCTCATCCTCCATATCATTGGCTGAGAGGGTCCAGAGCTTGGCAGCTGCAGGGTCCATAGCAGGCTTCCCTGAATCCAACCAATGAAAGAAAACAAGCTCCAGAAAAGCAGCTGGAAACAAACTCCAAGCACATGTAAGTGCTTTCTACTGAGGCTGTGCAGGGAACACACTGGACCTGGGTTCAAGGCCCAGCTCTATCACTTATAAAGGCATGAGAGGGACCCATCACTTTATGGCAATAAAAGCCATCATTTGTTAAGCTTTGTGCCAGATACTACATTAAACATTTTACATACATGATCTAATTTAGTCCTGCTCACCACCTTATGAGGAAAGTTCTTGTCATCCTAATTTTATAAATGAGGAAAGAGGTTTAGATACTTAGGCCAGTTACACCCAGCCACAAATACACAAGTACAGACAGAGTCTACCTAACGCTTTTAACTTCCACTCCATATTGCTTTCTCCTCCTTCTCTTAGTTCCCATCCCTAGAACATGGGGCTAATAGGATTCCCTATGCCCACTGCAGGAGATTTGAATATGAAACAAGAAACTGTACCAAAAAGCATTATAAATAGCAAAGCTCCGGTCTCATGTAGACCTGTTACAGACAAGAAAATGGGCTCAAGAGCTGATGGCGGTGGCGTAACAACAAATCAGTAGCAAATCACACCTCCTGATTCTCTCTCTGGGCCCGAAAGAGCTGAGGGTTCAGTGTGGGCCAGTCCACGAATGGGCCTTGGCGGGTAAGTGCACCCCCCAGAGATCACTGTCACACTGGATGCTCAGATCTCCCACAGGGCAGGCCATCTAAGCTGCTCCTACCCATTCTGGAACTGTGACTCCAAAGGTTAGGATGCTAAAGGATTTCTTGAAGATTTAGGCTGGACAGTCAAAACAGAGCAGTGTGAATACCTGTAAATTTTTGCATACCTCACAGCTAGGACAATTTTTCTCAACTCAGGCATTAAAAAATAGTGATAGGAAGGGTGAGAATGGTGAAAAAGGGTGGAGTGCAATCTTCTGAGAGGAGATATTTTTATAAGTGTCTTAAGATCCTCAAAGAAAAGCTGAATTCAGTGGCACAGAGAAAAGGACACATGGGAAGAGGAATAGCACACTCTTATCCGCCATGACCGTCACTGTGAGGTCTTCTGAGGGTAAATGTCATAATTCTGGGGTCTGGAAAGACTTCATTAACTAATGAAACTATGGGAGTCTGACCTCTAGTATCTGGAGACCTCAGTGTCCTCTGGTGCAGAAGAAGGGGCTGAACTAGGTAATATCTACGCATCATTTCAGTATTGGATCCGAATATGCCCAGAACAACAGTACATTAAGCATTCTTCCACTTGGAAATGAGGGAAATTAAGGAAGGGAATGATCCTCTAAAGATATCACCACCTCATTCAGATCTCTGGCTCAGTTTTTAATACGGCTTTTCAGGCCCACTCAGACAGAACAATATCCCTAGGCCAGTCTCACCGGAAGACTTCTTGGTAGTAGAAAGCTTAAGTTGACTAGAAGAACCCACTTCAAAATTGGGCTTTTTTCCTGTGATCTGCACAGAGAGCAGGCTGTCACTGTGGTAACCCAGGTGTTCTCGGACAGACTGAATCTCCTCGGGGCTCAAGAACTTGCGCTGCAGCTGAAATTCAAGATATCAGAGGATTAGGCCACGCTTTTTCTACCGTATGGTGGTGTACTATGTCCCCCTCACAGGTGTCAAACGCTCACGTCTGCAGTAAGCGCATGACAGCAGGAGATCGCAGACGTTGCCTCGTGCCACACGTTCGGTTTCTCACTGATCAGGACCCTGGAGTGTAACTTCTGTCTACGTGTTTATGTTGAGCCTGCCCCTTGGAGAGTTTTATCAAATATCTGTCTATTAGGTACAAGGCACTGTGCGAGGCATTGTGGAGATTGTAATGATTATGATTATCAAGATGAATCGGACATGCTGAAGAGGCTGTTGAATGGAATCGAAGCCTGTGGCGGGGGAGCATGCCCACAGTAAAGATGCTAGAAATGAAATACGCAGTAGAGAAAGAGAACCACGGGGGGAGGGAAATGCTTTCTATGTTCCTTGGGAAGAAGCAGCAGACAGGAAAGGTCGGGAAGAAGCTGGGGGTGCTACCTCTATGTCCGACAATTATGGAACCGCTACATAAACCACAGTCCATCTAGAGCACTGAACGCCGTTCCATAATTAGTAAGAAAGTGGGTCAATACACTAAGATGGATAATGTCAAAGACAGCTAAAGGTGGGGGAAAGAGCTAGTGACTGAACACTGTATACATACGACCTTATTTACATTAAAAAATGTGTATACACACACACAAAACACACTTGTAAATACATAAAAAGAAGTCCGAACAGCCACACCAAAAAATGTATTGGTGGCTCCCGCTGGGGAGGAAAGTGTAAGCAAGGCCTGAGATGTCACTTTATATTCTTCAGTCTTAACTGAATTTTTATGAACATCCCATATTTTGGAATAAAAGATGGAAGAACTTTAACTAAAGAGAAAAATAAGAAAGGGTAGGTGTGAAGAAACTGAGGCCCTAGGTCATGTACAGATCAATGGTATAACAGCTATTGTGGTATAACACTTCTCACACAAGAAAATTTCAGCATTGGAGAAGAATGGAGAACCATAAATACCTCTATTTAATGTTAATATTTCTAATGAATTGTCAGAAAAGGATTTCCCCCTCCAACCTATTCTAGCCTCCCACCCAAAAGCTGAGGAAAATACAGGCAACTGCCCTTCACTTAGGCCTAAGATTCGTGTCCACTAAGAGATGCCTCAGTGGTCACCACTAGTACTGAGACCAAAATATGTCCCAACCCACATGGGCCCAAGCTGAGTCTCTTCAGAGGAGATTGATTTCAGAGGTTTCGTCCTTCGAGGCATCTGGTTTCTCCCATGCAGAGCCCTTCTCAACTTGTTTCCTAGTTGAGTGACACTGATCACCTCACCTTCAGGGTTGTTATTTCTCCCAGATTCTCTCTGTATCGTCTGACAAAAGAGATACTGGGTTTAGTCACCCAAGGCTTAAATTCCCAGCAAAGAAGGTCGTCTACAAACATACCTCTTTTACTTCCACAAGACCAGAAAGAGTCAGGGCTGAACACAGCTTAGATGCCGTCTTCACTTTGCTATTGTTAACTGCTAAGAGGAAAACCCCAGTTAATAGCTTTATAGGCCAAAGCAGGAAAAATAATAAAGGCTCTCTCCTATTCAGGTCAGCAGGCATTAAAACAACAATAACCTATTCTGTTCAATATATATATATTTTAGTGATAATATTTTAATTGGACAACTCCTTTTGGTTGTTCAAAGTGCTCTTACTGATGCTCTTAAGTGTCATAAAACCGGCTCAGTTCTTTGTGGCTGTCTGGAGGGGTGGGATAGGGAGGGTGGGAGGGAGGGAGACAAAGAGGGAAGAGATATGGGAACATATATATATGTATAACTGACTCACTCTGTTATAAAGCAGAAACTAACACACCATTGTAAAGCAATTATACCCCAATAAAGATGTTAAAAAAAAAAAAAAAAAACTTCATTTGAAACAATTTTGTTAGATTGTACTGTGACAGCTGCCATATCAGCGTGCATTTAAAAAAAAAAAAAACACCAAAATTGGTGTAATTTTTGTGTAGCCATTTTAATATTGCAGATGGAAGAAAAAAAGAAACATTTTCGGCATACTATGCTTTATTATTTCAAGAAAGGTAAAAACGCAACTGAAATGCAAAAAACAGACTTGTGCAGTGTATGGAGAAGGTATTGCGACTAATCAAATGTGCCAAAAGTGGTTTGTGAAATGTCGTATTGGAGATTTCTCACTGGACGAGGCTCCACGGTCGGGTAGACCAGATAAAGTTGACAGGGATCAAATCGAGACATTAATTGAGAACAATCAACATTATACCATGCAGGAGATAGCCAACATAGTCAAAATATTCAAATCAAGCACTGAAAATCATTTGGACCAGCTTGGTTATGTGAATCGCTTTGATGTTTGGGTTCCACATAAGTTAAGCAAAAAAAAAAAACCTTCTTGACCATATTTCTGCATGAAATTCTCTACTTAAACATAATGAAAACATTTCATTTTTAAAACAAATTGTGACGGGCAACAAAAAGTGGATACTGTACAACAATGTGGAACGGAAGAGATCGTGAGGCAAGTGAAACGAACAACCACCAACCACACCAAAGGCCGGTCTTCATCCGAAGAAGGTGCTGTTGTGTATATGGTGGGATTGGAAGGGAGTCATCTACTATGAGCTCCTTCTGTAAAACCAAATGATTAATTCCAACGAAAGCAGCATTTGATGAAAAGCATCCGCAGAAAACGCATAGTCTTCCATCAGGATAATGCAAGACCACATGTTTCTTTGATGACGAGGCAAAAACTGTTACAGTTTGGCTGGGAAGTTCTGATTGATCTGCCATATTCACCAGACACCGCACCTTTGGATTTCCAGTTATTTCGGTCTTTACAAAATTCTCTTAATGGAAAAAATTTCAGTTCCCTGGAAGACTGTAAAAGGCATCTGGAACAGTTCTTTGCTCAAAAAGAGAAAAAGTTTTGGGAAGACGGAATTATGAAGCTGCCTGAAAAATGGCAGAAGGTAGTGGAACAAAACGGTGAATATGCTGTTCAAATAAGCTTCTTGGTGAAAATGAAAAATGTGTCTTTATTTTTACTTAAAAACCAGAGGAACTTTTTGGCCAACCCAATAATAGAGAGATGTTGCATCCCCTTCACCCAGTTCCCCCCAGTAGTAATATACTGCGAAACTATGGTTCAATATCACAACCATGGTTTATGCCCCTGTCTGCCATATGGCTCTGTCTGCCCACACTCACTTTGATTCTGCAGACCGCCTTCATGTTTCCCACTCCTCTGAGTACCTTCCAAATCGCTTATCAAGATCAGCTGCAATTCCTTTGTGTCTTGTTCCGATCATAATCTCCTAATCCTCCCCAGATGCCATGCCAAGCCCAGCAGTGCAGCGGAGCCTGCAACCACAGCTCATGACTCAGCACCTCAGACAGAAGAGCTGAGCCTCTGGCCCCAGGGACCTAGGCCAGCGC
>NW_006784922.1:3451120-3500935 GCF_000442215.2 Lipotes vexillifer | reverse complement strand
CTCTTTCCAAGCCCAAGGGGCAATTCTGTCTCCGTTCCTATTCTGCCAGGAATAAAGCAGAACTATTTCTGCAAGGCAGGAAGGCAGAGAGTGCAGCCTGAATTGAACAAGGTGAGAACAGGGGCCTGCTGATAAGGAAGTCCATGCAGGGGGTGGACACAGCCTTAGCACTGGAAGTTTTACCACGTGGGCCAGGACATTCCTCGGTTCTAAGCATCAGGATGATACGTATAACAATGCTAGTTATCATTTATGGAGTAGTTGATGTGGGCCAGGAACTTTTAAAGTATACTTTCCATGTATCAGCTCACCAAATCCTCATAGCCACTCTACCAGTTAAACAGGAGGGAAGGGGGCAGGGCACAACCTTTGAAAGAATGACACAGCCCGAGGACATGACGTAAACTGATTAGAACAAAATGGGTCCAAGATGGCAGACAAGTCGACTTCCACTAGACCTTGAGCCTAAGTATACGCTCACTGTAACACATCAGCAAGCTAAATGACACACTCACAGGCGCCATGACAGTTCCAAGACCCACCATAAGGATCAAAAAGTGGGCCGTGGCCCAATTCCTGGAAATCCCCTCCCCTTCCTAAAATAGCTGGAATACGCCTCCCACTCATTAGCCTATGAAATTACCCACCCCTATAAAAACTGACAACCCCTTTCCCTGGTGCCTTTTCTCACCTTCTGAGATGGCCCACACTCTGTCTGTGGAGTGTGTTTCTCTCTAAATAAATCCACTTCTTTGTCCACTTTGTCTCTCATTGAATTCTTTCTGCAGTGAGACAACAAGAACCTGAGCTTCATTAAGTCCTGAAACCAGGTGTGTGATCTCAATTGGAAGACCGTGGCTTTTGGCCGGGTTTGAATCCCAGCACGTGTGTTGTTCAAGTCCCAATCTGAGGTGTATGGTTTCACAAGGACAGTTCTATTCTCTTCTCCATCCTACTAGTAAGGAATCTGGGACCTGACATAACACAGGGATTTAAAGCAGCCAACTTCAACACCAATTAAACTCATTCCCTCTCAAATGAGTAGACATCTGCAGCTCCTGGTTCTACAAACATTAAGAGAAAGTCCTGTGTCCCCTTCCTACTAATGCAGACCCAAATCATTTGCAAGCAAGGAAGGAGAGTCCATGCGGGGTGGGGAGCATGTCACAGGCAACAGCTGTGCCACCTATTAATCAACCTTTAGTTCTTGTCCGAAGAGTTGGGTGGTGGTGCCTTGTCCACATAAACCAATGTCTTTCTGGCAGTTTACACATTCCACAATGAAGGAAGGCAACCAAAAAGTTGCTAGCTGTACAAAAACGTTTGAGAGGATATGGTATGCAGCAAGCTTCAGGCAAGGGATGCAGGCGAGCATGGTTCTCATCCACCTGCTCATGGCTCTGTGGCATGCCACAAGCCAGCAAGGACACAGTGCAGCTTCATGGCATGCCACAGCCCCAAACGCATATTTGTCACATACCATTCACTCTGACAACATGCATTCCACATGCCCCAGAATCCTGCAACTCTTGCTGTTTTGCCTTCAGATGCGAAAGCTTGCTCACAGTAGATACTTCTTGATAGAGGACCTCTGAGCCCAAGCTGAATGTTATTTGACCAATGTGTTAGATTCTTTTCCCCTCTCACTTTAAGCCATACCTCCATATTCTTCACACACCCCAGCTTGCCTGGTCTGCTAAATATTTCGTACTGTCCAGAGGAGGACTGCCTTCTAGACAATCCCCTGTCTCCTTAACCCAGGCTTGTCATGGGACCTCCTGACACTGAGGGCTGCCAAGAACAACTTGGAATTCTTGCAATCAACACACTCCATGCACCTCCCAGCGTCCCCTCACACTCGGGGACCCCACCTTTCCTGGGCACATTCCATCCCCACTCATCCCACCCACCCTACTCCTTCATTCCATTTTTGGGTGGTGCCACTCAAGCCTGTAAGCTGCTCTCTTCCCTTAGGCAAGGGATTTGGGTTTGACAGTTTTATCTACATTATGTGGTCTAGGGCAATATTTTAGGATTTAATAATCAGAAGGTTGAGGCTTCCAGTGCTCATGCTTATGCTAAGAACATTCCCAGGTATCAGTAGTGTTCAGAATCACTGTGTTATCAACAATCCACGTGGACCTTAACATTCCTGGCACAACCTTCATTACCAGGTTGGGTGCAAAATTTTAAGGCATGGGGGTGGTGGTAAAGTTGACTTTACCCACCACCCCCAATTCCTTATTCTACTGCTCCTAAATAACAAATATCTTCTACTTAATGACCCCCTCCCTTGCTTGCTTGCTTGCTTTCATCTTTGCTTTTTACATATGCTGTTTTGTACATTTCATGTATGTTCATAAACTGGTTTCAATCCTTTCTGGTTCTAAATGGTGGAAGGAAGGGAGAGATGGAGGGAGGGAGATGCAAACAAAATTAAGAAATTCCAGACAGAACTCTGTCCACAGCAAATAAGCTCAGACTGCCTTAGAAATTTAGGTTTTCCATCCACGCAAAGCAAGGGGCAACCAAGGGGCAGGAAGCATCTGAAATCTGATAGGTAAGCATTGAATAGCTCAAATTTCTTGTATTCTGTGCACATCTTCATAAGTGTGTTAAAATTTCTGATTCTCTTTCTCCATTTGTAAAATGAGGTGGGAATTATGAAACTAGACCACAATAACCAGCATAAGACAACCTCTTATAAAATATGGGCATTACAAATACAAAGTAGCATTATTAGGGTAAATTTAAAACTGTTCCAAGCAGTATAATAATTATTGGAACAAAAGAATCATTTGTCACTACTGTCTAGGTAGAACAGCAAATGCTAATTCCAGTTTAGAAAAATCCTATTTCTGATTAAAAAAAATACTTGATAATTATGGGAATGAGTACAAATAGCTTCAAGCACCCCAGCAACTTTCCTCACTTTTGATCTTAGAAAGAGCACCTTTCTTCAGTTCCTCTTAGAAAGAAATGAGCCGGGAGCAATCTGTTTCATATTTCACATGCTCGGCCTCTTTTTGCTTTCTGTTGCTGGGTCCTCCATCTCTGTACTCACTGTGGCCTCTTCTCTGCTCACTTTACACCCTCTCCCTTCCAGTGTTTCTGTAATTCCTAATGGGGATACTACTGGCATTTTGGCTGGGACAATTCATCATGTGCAACTGTCCTTCATATTGCGGGCCAGTTAGCATCCTTGATTCCCCACTCAGTCCTGCCAGCAGTACCACCTCTAGTCATTGTGCCAACCCAAAACACCCCTGTATATTTCAAAATGGCCCTTGGAGAGGCAGCACCACTCACAAAGTTTGAGAATTTCTGTGTCGTTTTACCATTCCCAGTCCAAATATCTCCCCTATGTGTTAGTCCATTGTTGACTAGATAGTCTCACTTGGATGATGCAAAAGAACTTTAACCGCCTGTCTAAAGCAGAACCCATCATCTCCCACTTCCCACTTTACTAATTTTGTATCCATCTCTTCCTCTCCCTCTCTACATAATAGCCATTTCTTTCCCAAACCAGAGATCAACATAAGATCTTCAGCCTGCTGGTTGGCTGTGAAAGTCCTCCCAATAAACTGTGTAATGATCAAATGAGTTTAGAGGGAATCATTGGATAATAAATATCATAAGTATCTAAACTCATATACTTCTTATTGAGTAAAGATATAGTTCTATTCAGAACCTTTGTTTCTCTAAATTCTTTTATTACTAGACAGTGAACTTCCTAGAGTAGATGTGTTAAGGCAGCTTTTGTTCCAACTAAGTGAGCTAAGGTCAAAATGCTTGTGCACCGCTATCCTAGATAATAAGTTCTTAAATATACTAACTTGAATCTCATCCTTTTCCTCTCTCTCTTCTTTCCAAGTCTGTTCTCCTCTTTCTAAAATACTTACTTGCAATTGTCACACCTCTGCTGAAATTTGTTCAATGGATTTTTGTCACCTAAAACATACATCTTAGTTGACCTCATGTGAAATATAAGGTTATGGTCCCTCTCAACCTCTTCAGCTTCTCTCTCTCTCTCTACCTCGGTCTCCAAATTTCGCATGAAGCTCTAGCAATGCCAAACTCTTTGAGTTTCAAACACTACACCTTGTAGTTCTGTTCCTCCCTACTTTTACACATGTAGCTCTCTCAGCCTGGAATTGCTTCCCATTGATTTGACTTCACTTATGTTTTAAAAGTATCAATGTTGGGCTTCCCTGGTGGCGCAGTAGTTGAGAGTCCGCCTGCCGATGCAGGGGACACGGGTTTGTGCCCCGGTTTGGGAGGATCCCACATGCCGCGGAGCGGCTGGGCCCGTGAGCCATGGCCGCTGAGCCTGCGCGTCCGGAGTCTGTGTTCCGCAACGCGAGAGGCCACAACGGTGAGAGGCCCGCGTACCGCAAAAATAAAATGAAATAAAAGTATCAATGTTGATACTGTATAGAAAACAGACTCTAGGAGGCCAGAGTAGAAGCAGGGAGACCAGAGCTGATTGATGGTGGCTTAGCCCATGGTGATAGCAGTTAAGGTAGAGAATAGTGCTCAGATTCTCATATGTTTTTAAGGTTTCCATTTTATATATCTTATTTAAAAGCCTATCAAAAATTTTAAACTAGTTGACATGTGGGAAAACTGAGTCACAAGGTAATCAAGTATCTTGTCAGTATTATACCTGAAAGTTCCATAATTCATTTCTCTTTAGAGATTCTCTGTCAAAAAAGCCCTGATACTCTTTGTAAACTGAGCAGGGGTCTCATTTCTATCTCTCTTGAGGATCTTAAAAGATAAGTGCTTATATTAATTATCTTGAAAATAGTTCCCCATTTGAGGTTTGTTTTTTTTGTTTTTTTTTAAGCAATGCTCATCATAAGAAAAACCATAAAATTAGTAAAGTTTCTCTCTGGCTTTTGGCTTCCTCTTCTTTTCCAGCACTCTTCTCTTAAACTCACAGCATTCCCATATCCTCATAAGGTTCTTTATCCTATTAACTGCATTGGTAATAGTAACAGTAGTAGTAGCAATAGTAGTAGTAGTAGTGGAAATAGTAGTGATAATATAATACATTAACTGACATTCATGGAATCTTGCCATGCTAAAGGTTCATGCAGAGTATCTCATTTAATTCTTATAGGAACCCTAAGAAGTAGGTAGTATACTTACCCCCATTTTGCAGGTAAGGCAATAGAGGTTCTGAAACATTATATAATTTGTTCAAGATCATTCACCTAACAAACTGTGGAGTGAAATTCAATCCCAGATTTCATGTCCTGTCCCCTTATCCACTACACCATATTGGCTCCCTTATAGGCATTTTATCTAGATTCCAATTATCATGTAATTATAGATTAATCTAATAAAGGATTTTAAATAATGTCTTAAAATTAAAAATATAAGTTTTTGTTTATTGTAGAAAATTTGGAAAACCTAGAAAAGCACAAAGCAGAAAATATTTCTATAATCACATCAGGCAGGGATAGCTATTAATATTTTTGTATTCTCTACATCATGCTTAAAATAGGTTAATATTATTGTGATTAAGCACACTTTTTTGCAATCTAATTTTTTCAACTTAATAAAATTGTTAAAAACATTTTCCCATATCACTTA
The DNA here is from genome assembly GCF_000442215.2 of Lipotes vexillifer. Taxonomy (NCBI): domain Eukaryota; kingdom Metazoa; phylum Chordata; class Mammalia; order Artiodactyla; family Lipotidae; genus Lipotes; species Lipotes vexillifer. The sequence goes on along the minus strand of NW_006784922.1, from coordinate 3,495,334 downwards.
GTTATATTTATAAAATATATTTTTCTGTAGTTAAATGGTATGTCATTATGTGGATGCACCAACAAATTTATTCCACCAATCCCATACCATTGGACACTTAGGTCAAATTTTTTACTTACTATAAGTTAAATTTTTTTATTATAATTAATTCTGTAATGAATACTTGCATACATGTCTGATTATTTTCTCTGGATAAAGCCCTAGGACAAAAATTGCTAGTTCAAAAATAGAAAATGCTTAAGCTTTTTTCTCATTTTGCCAAAATGTCTTCCTGAAAGATTGTTCAAACTTAAGCACCAACCAGTAGTTTTTTAATGTGGCCTACTTCCATACACTCCAGCTAATGCTCAATATTAACTGTTACTATTTTTATTATCTGGAGTTGTTTTCTTTTCCTTTTAATAGTTCATCCCATTTACTTTATTTTTAAAATCACAAAGGGAAGGACTTTTGCTTCCACTCATGAAGGAGTAGTAACTGTATGGTATTTGCACCCCTCCCCCCCCATAACCCATAAACACTACAGAATTGGACAAAATGTATGAAATATCTGTTTTCAGGTATTAGATAACAGACAGTACAAATCTGTGATCCCTGAGAGTATAATTTGCACCCTAGAGCCAATTTATTTCCTAACCTTGGGGCAGGGCAGGAGAGCCCATGCAGAGCTTGGCAACTTCTCTGAGTTGAGGAGAGAGAGATAGGAGCTTGGAAAGGCTGAGGCAGCTAAAAATTGCAGGGAAGCATTCCAGAGAGGAAAGAGCTACACAAAACAATTGCTCTGGAAAACTGCATAGGAGTCTCACTGAGTCTCAGGCTGAATCCAAAAGTGAACATGTGTAATGAACACCACAAAAACAGGCAAAGAACAATTGCAAGTGCTCTCTAACTGGACAATTCTCTGAGCTCACACTGGGTTAAGAGACATTCAGAGTGTTATCATTCAGAGTGGAAAGACCTCATTGAATACCTAAGCATTCAGTAAAGACTACAGAAAACTCAAGCCTTAGTAGTGGGAATAAACTAGCCTATATAAGGCTATTCTAGACCTGCCCTAACAAAGTTTAGCAAGCCTCAAAAGGATCAAACGAACCACAAGTAACATAACTGATTGCCAAAACAACTGCCAATGCTCTCTAAAGGAAAACAACAAAATATATTCAATAATGTAACATTCCTAATATCCAACATCAAATAAAAAATTACCAGATACGTCAAGAAGTAGCAAAATGTGACCTCTAATCATGAAAAATATTAGTCAGTGGAAATAAACCCAGAAGTGGCAGAGATGTGGAACTAGAAGACAAGGACTTTTTAAAAGATTTATTATAAAAACTCAACAATTTAAGAGAAAACAAAGGCTTGAAGAGATAAGTAGTTGAAAACAAGTTGAAAAAAAGGAGCCACATAAATATTGTAGAGGACCAAAACACAATAGCAGAAATAAAACATTCACTTATGAATTTAAGAGCCAATTAGATATTACAAAAAAAAAGATCATTGAATTTGAAGACATAATAATACAAACTATCCAAAATCAAGCACAGAAAACAGAAAGGCTGGGGAAGAAATGAATGGGACCTCAGTAACATGTGGGACAATATCAAGCCACGTAACATATGTGTAACTGAAATCCTAGATCAAGAGATGGGAAAGAGGCAGAAAAAATATTTAAAGAAAAAATGGTTGAATATATCCCAAAATTGATTTAAAAAATTGAAACCTACACCTTCAACACATTGTATATCAACTATACTCCAATAAAAAAATTTTTAAAAAACCTACACCTTCTAAATGCTTGAAAAATCTCAAGAAGATAAATTTTTAAAATTCCACATCCATAAACATAGACCACATTCTGGGCCATAAAGCACGTCTTACAAATTTAGAGGAATAGAAATCATACAGTGTCTGTTCTCAGACCACAATGGAATTAAAACAGAAATCAACCACAGAAAGATAACTGAAAAATACCAAACTACATGGAGATTAAACAACACACTTCTAAATAACACATGGGTCAAAGAAGACATTTCACGAGAAATTTTTAAATATTTTGAACTAAATGAAAATGAATAACTTATCAAACTTTGTGGGCTGCAGAAAAAGCAGCGCTTAGAGGGAAATTTATAGCACTTAATAATATATTAGAAAACGGAAATGATCTGAAGTCAATAATCTAAATTTTCACCTTAGAAACTAGAAAAAGAAAAGAAAATTAAATCCAAAGTAAGCAGAAGAAAAGAAATAATAATAATTAGAGCAGAAACCATTAAAATTTAAAACAGGAAACAGAAAAAATCAGCAAAACCAAAACCTGGTTCTTTAAAAAGATCAACAAAGTTGATAAGACTCTAGCAGGCTAACTAAGAAAAAGAGAGGACACAAATTACTAATATCAGAAATCAAAGAAGGGATATCACTACAGATCTCATGGAAATTAAAAGGATAATAAAGTAATACTATGAACAACTCTATGCCCACAAACCTGATAATCTAGTTGAAATGGACCTATTCCTTGAAATATACCATCTGCCAAAACGCATACAAGAAGAAATAGACAATATGAATAGAACAGTATCTAGTAAATACATTGAATTAATAATTAATAATCTTCCAAAAGAGAAAGCACCAGGCTCAAGTGAGTTTACTGTAGTTCTACCAAAGATTTAAGAGAGAAATTATACCAATTCTCTACAATCTCTTTCAGAGGAAAGAAACAGAAGGAGTATTTCCTAACTCATTCTACGAGGCCAGCATTATCCTAGTACCAAATTCAGACAGATATTGTAAGAAAATAAAACTACAGACCGATATCTCTCATGGACATAGATGTAAAACTCCTCAACAACATATTAGCAAATCAAACCCAACAATGTATAAAAATAATAATACACCACAAACAAGTGGGATTTATCCCAGATATGAAAGGCTGATTCAACATTACAAAATCAATTAATGCAATCCATCACATCAACAGGATAAAAAAGAAAGATCACATGATTATATCAATAGATGTGGAAAAAACATTTGACAAAATCCAACACCAATTCATGATAAAAACTCTCAGTAAACTAGGAATAGTGGGGATCTTCCTCAACTTGATGAAGAATATCTGCAAAAAAACTACAGCTAACATCATATTTAATAGTGAAAAATCTGAAGCTTTCCCATGAAGATTAGGAAAAAGGCAGGGATGTCCCCTCTCACCACTCCTTTTCAACATCATACTGGAAGTTCTAGCTAATGCAATAAGACAAGAAAAGGAAATTAAAGGTATTCAGATCAAGAAGGAATAAATAGAACTATCTTTGTTCATAGATGACATGGCCATCTATGTAGAACCTGAAAAATTAACAAAAAAATTTCTGGATCTAATAAGCAATTATAGCAAGGTTTCAGGACACAACATTAATATACAAAAGTTAATGACTAAAAAAAAAAGTTAATGACTTTCCTATACGTCAGCAACGAACAAATGAAATTTGACATTATAAACACAATACCATTTACATTAGCACCCTGAAAAATGAAATAGTTAGCTACAAATTTAACAAAATGTATACAAGATCTATTTGAGGAAAACTACAAAACTCTGGTGAGAGAAATAAAAGAAGAGCTAAATAAGTGGAGAGCTATTCCATATTCATGGATAGGAAGACTCAATATCATCAAGATGTCGGTTCTTCCTAACTTGATCTATAAATTCAATGCAATCCAAATCAAAATCCCAGTGAGTTATTTTGCGGTACTGATAAACTAGTTCTAAAGTTTACATTGAGAGGCAAAAGCTGCAGAATAGTCAACACAATATTGAAGGAGAAGAACAAAGTTGTAAGACTTTTAAAGACTTACTATAGAGATACAGTAATCAAGACAGGGTGATACTGGTTAAAGAACTGAAAAATAGATCAATGGAACAGAATAGCGAGCCCATAAATAGGCCCAAATAAATATAGTCAATTAATCTTTGACAAAGGAGCAAAAGTAATATAATGGAGCAAGATAGTCTTTTTAATATCTGATGCTGGAACAACTAGACATCCAAGTGAAAAAAAAAGAATTGTAGATGCAGACCTCACATCCTTCACAAAAATCAACACAAAATGGATCTTAGATCTAAATGTAAAATACAAAATGATAAAAAAAAAACCCGACAACAATAGGAGAAAATCTAGATGACCTTGGCTATGGCAATGACTTTTTAGATATAATACCAAAGGCATGATCCATGAATGAAATAATTAATAAGCTGGGCTTCATTAAAATTTTTAAATATTTGCTCTGAGAAAAATACTTTCAAGAAAATGAGATGACAAACCACAGACTGGGAGAAAGTATCTACAAAAGACACACCTGATAAAGAACTGTTATACAAAAATATATAAAGAACTTTAAAAACTCAACAATAAGAAAACAAGCTACTCAGTTAAAAGAAAGGGGCCAAAAGCCTTAAATGACATTTCACCAAAGAAAATATACTGATGGCAAATAAGCATATGAAATGATGCTCCACATCATATGTCATCAGGGAAACGCAAATTAAAACAAAAATAAGATACCATCAAATAGTTATTAGAATGGCCAAAATCCAGAACACTTACAACACCAAATGCTGGTGAGGATGTAAAGCAAGAGAAACTTTCATTCATTGCTGGTGAGAATGCAGAATAGTACAGCCACTTTGGAAGACAATTTTGCCTTCAATTTTTCTTACAAAACTAAACATGCTCTTACCACATGATCCAGCAATTGAGCTCTTTGGTATTTACCTAAAGGAGTTGAAAACTTATGTCTACACAAAAACCTACATACAGATATTTATAGCAGCTTTATTCATAATTGCCAAAACTTGGAAGCAACCAAGATGGATAAATAAAATAAATGGTAAGTCCAGACAATGGAATATTTTTTAAATATAAAAGAAATAAGTCTTTTATCTTAAAAGAAAAGACATGGAGGAAACAATTGCATATTACTGAGGGAAAGAAGTCAATACGAAAAAGCTACATACTGTATGTTTCCAACTATCTGACAGAGAAAAGGCAACACTTATGGAGACAGTAAAAGGATCAGTGGTTGTCCCATCTTGTGTGTATATGTGTTGGGGTTGGGTGGGGGGAGTGAATTTGTGGAACACAGAGGATTTTTAGGCCAGTACTATTTTGATTTTTAGGGTAGTAAAAATACTCTATATGATGCTGTAATGATTGATAAATGTCATCATACATTTGTCCAAACCCATAGAATGTACAACACCAGGAGTGAATCTTAATGTAAACTATGGACTTTGGGTGATTTTGATGTGTCAGTGTAGGTTCATCAGTTGTAACAAATGTCCCACTCCAGTGAGAAATGCTGGTAATAGAGGAAGCTATGCATGTTTTGGGCAGGGGGGAATCTCTCTACATTTTTCTCAGTTTTTCAGTGAATCTAAAACTGATCTAAAAAAACCCAAAAGTCTTAAAAAAAAATTACCACACCAAGTGTGATAGCCAATGTCCAAGATGGTTCTCAATGATCCTCACCTGCTAGTATTTATGCCCTTGTGTATTTTCCTTCCATACAAAACAGTACTGGCCTGTGTGACTAATTGAATATTGTGGAGATAACAGCATGTGACTTAGGACTCTAGGTCGATATGAGTCTCTAAGACACACTGCAGCTTCTGCCTAGCTCTCTTTTGAATCACTTGCTATGGGGGAAGCCAGCTACCATGTAATGAGGACACTCAAGCAGCTCTATGGAGAGGCCTATATGGAAATAAACTGAGGTGTTCTACCCAAGTCAGCACCAACTGGCCAGCCACATGAGTGAAGGATCTTGGAAGCAGATCCTTTAACTCCTCCAGAAGACTGAAGCCCCAACCAACACCATGACTGAAACCTTATGAGAGATCTACAGCACAGCCACCCAGGTAAACTAAACCTAAATTTCTGACCCACAGAAACAGTGGAATATAAGAAATTCTTATTGATATTTATTGCCTTTTGATATTGTAGATGATATTTCACACAACAATAATGATTGTGTTTCTATTTGCTAGCAAAGGAAACAAAAAATGAAAAAGAAAATCTTTTCAAAAGTTTACATTAGTATCAAAACAACATGAAATACTTAAGAGATAAGTGTAACAAAATAAGGGAAAAAGTCACTAAAAATTAGAGAGCATTGTTAAAAGAAATTAAAGAAGGCTTAAATAAATGGAGATATCTACCATGTTTATGGATTGGAAGATACAGCATTGTTAAAATATCAGTTATCCCTAAATTAACTTAGAGGTTCTGGTGTGAACTCAATCAAAAGTCTGGCTGTCTTTTTATAGGAACTGAAAAGCTAATTCTAAAATTTACATAGAAATTCAAAGAATCCAGGATAGCAAAACAAGTCTTGAAATAAGAAAAACAAAGTTGGAGGCCTTATATTATGTGATTTCTGAATTATTATAAAGCTACAGAGTGTAAGACAATGTGTTATTAGTGAAAGGTAGACACATAGATTAATGGAACAGAATACAAAGTCCAAAAATAGACCACACACATAAGATCAATTGGTTTTAACTAAGAGTGCTAGACATTTCAGTGAGAAAAAGAAAATCTTTCAACATATGATGTTGAAATCACTGGATATCATTGGTGAGAAAAATGAAAATCAACTTTACCTCACACCATACCCAAAAGTTAGCCTGAAATGGTTACAGAATTAAATGTAAAAGCTAGAACTACAAAATTCCTAGGAGAAAATCTTTGATCTTGAGATAGGTAAAGATTTCTAAATACAGTATACAAAATCACAAACTATGAAGGAAAAACTGATAAATTGGACAGCATCAACATTTAAAACTATTGCTCTTCAAAAATTATCATTAAGGCATGAAAAAGTCACAAAATGGGGAAAATATCTGCAATACATATATGGCAAAGTACTTGTATCCAGAATATATAAAGAACTCGTAACAATAATAAAAGGACAAACAACCAAATTAAAGATGGACAAAGTATTTAAACATTTCACAAAAGATAGTGCATGGATGGCCAGTAAGCACATGAAAAGGTGCTCAACATCATTAGTCATTAGAGAAATGTGAGTTAAAATTCTGAGGTACACATAGTAGAATGGATAAAAATTTTAAATTGGTAATATCAAATGTGGTGATGCTGTGGAGCAACTGGAGTTCTCATGAAAAATGGTACAATTGCTTTAGAAAACTGGCAATTTCTAAAATGTTAGACATGCAGTATTTACCATATCACCTTTGTACTGCTAAGTATTTGCACAAGAGAAATTAAAACACGTGTCCACAGAAAACTTGTATTGAAAGTTTATAGCAGTTTTATTAATGAAAGCCCCAAACCAGGGTCAACCCAGTTCGTGAATGGATAAACATAATGTGTAATATCTATACGACCAAACACCACTCAGCAAAAAGAAACAAGCTACTGATACACATAACACAATAGATAATTCTCAAAATCATCATGCTGCATGAAAAAAGACACAAGAATATATAAAGAATTCCATTTATACAAAATTCTAGAAAATGCAAACTAATCTATAGCAATAAAAATAGATCAGTGATTCCACTCCCAATTATGTGCCCAAAAGAAACGAAAATATATGTTCACACACAAAACTTGTATATGAATATTCATAATAAAAGCATTATTCAAAATAGCCAAGAATTAGAAGCTACCTAAATACCCATCAACTGACAAATGGATTAATAAAATGTGGTATCGGGACTTCCCTGGTGGCACGGTGGTTAAGAATCCACCTGCCAATGCAGGGGACACGGGTTTGATCTCTGGTCTGGGAAGATCCCACATGCCGCAGAGCAACTAAGTCCGTGCGCCACAACAACTGAGCCTGTGCTCTAGAGCCCATGAGTCACAACTACTGCGTCTATGTGCCACAACTACTAAAGCCAGCACACCTAGAGCCCGTGCTCTGCAACAAGAGAAGCCACCGCAGTGAGAAGCCCGCACACCACAATGAAGAGTAGCCTGTGTGCAGCAACGAAGGCCAAACACAGCCAAAAATAAGTAAATAAATTTATTAAAATAAATAAATAAATATAATGTGATATATACATACAATAGAATATTATTCAGCAATAAAAGGGAGGAAGTACTGACACACATTACAACATGGCGAGCCTTGAAGACATTATGCTGACTGAAAGAACTGTCACAAAAGTGATTTCATTTATAGGAAATGTCCAGAATAAGCATATCCATAGAGACAGAAAGTATATTAGTGGTTTTCTAGGGCTTTCTACAAAATGGAGAGTGACTGTTAATGGGTACAGACTTTCTTTTTGGGGTAATGAAAATGTTCTAAAATTGACTGTGGTAATTGTTACACAACGTTGTGAATATACTAAAAACTATTGAATTACATACTCTAAATGGGTGAATTGCACGGCTTGTGAATTATATATCAATGAAGCTATTATTTTAAAATTTGAACAGACCAGTTATTGCTGGAAGCCAGAAGCTTATTGCAAAGGAGCATGAGGAATATTTTGGTGGTAATAAAAGTGTTTTATATCTTCATTGTATCAGTAGCTGCATGGTTATATGAAACTGTGAAGATCATTGAATTGTACACGGTAAATAAATGCAGCCTAGTGTATGTAAATCAGTCAGACTGATTTTATAAAGAGTGTACACTGAAAGTCTCCCCTCTACCTCTGGCACCCATTTCCCATCCTCAGATGCAATTAACATTATCAACTTCTTGTATATTCTCCTAGACATATTTTATATTATACATATGTAAGTACATTCTTAATACATTATTTTTGCCTTCTTAAAACAAATGGTAGTGTACTATACACACACATACACCTGGCTTTTTCCACTTAATATATTTTGAAGATCATTCTCTAACAGAATATAAAGAACTTCCTTATTCTTTTTTTATATCTGATTAGAAATGGGTGGTATGGATGCACCATAATTTGTTTAATCAGTATCTTACTAATTCATGTTCATGATATTTCCAGTTTTTTGATATTACATACAGTGTCAAAGTGGATAGACATGTGCATATGTAATTTCACACATGTATACATCTACCTAGAGGCTAAATTTTTATCCAAAAGATTTCTGGAACAAAAGTCTACTTATTATATCTATCTGTTGATAGATAAAATAAATTCTCCTTCATGAGTATTGTATATATTCAAACTACCAACAACATTTACTGTTTTTTTGATCTCTAACAATATAAGTAAAAACAGAATCTACTTTACTTGACTTTATGTATCTATATTTGTGAGGAAGATTGAATATCTGCTCATAGTTCTCAGAATCATTTGTATTTTCTTTTCTGTGAAACACCATTGGTAACTTTTGCCTATTTTTCTGTTATATTCTTGGAAGTGTATGTATTTATTTGTAGATGCTCTTTCTATATAAGCAAATTATTCTTTATATGTGTTGTGAGTTGCAAATATCTCCTCCAGTTTGTCACTTACATTTTGACTTCAATTATAGTGAATTTTACAAACATTTTAAAAACATAGTCTAAATTTATCGCTCTTTCATGACTTCTTAGATTTGTATTTTGCTTAGGTCCTTCCCATCCTGTGATTATAAAAATACTTCTCCAGAGTTTTCTAAGGTATTTATGGTTTTATATTTTATGCTGAAACTTTCAATCAATTGGGAATATATTTTGGTATAGCATGCAAAGTTCTCAAATTTTTTCCAGATGCTTACTCCATTGCTCCAATACTATTTATTGAGTAATCCATCTTTTCTCCATTGATTTGAAATACCATCTCTATCATGTACTGAATAACCATATGAATTTGGATCTATTTCTACACTTTCTATTCTGTTCTACTGATCTTCCTGTCTATTCATGTAATAACACCAGATTGTTCTAATTACTATAGCTTCATAACAAGAGCTAATAGTTAGTAGGCTAGTTTCTCCCTCCTATTATCTTCTTTATCAGAATTTTTCCTAGCTATCCTTGCTTATTTTCCATTTGAACTTTAGAAACAGTTTGTATAGTTCCACAAGAAAAATCCTTTTTATATTTTCATTGGGATCACATGAAATTTATAGATTACAGAAAATAGACATATTTCTGATTTTAATGCTTCCTATCCATAATTAATTACAGTATGCCTTTTCATTTGTGCAAGTCTTCTTTTATTAGACTTCAAGTCTCTTACTAGCATTTAAGTTTTTTTCTTCATATAAATCTGGCAAATTTCCTTTTCAGTTGTTTTAATCTACTTGCGTTGGCTAAAATCCTTACAGCTTATTAAATAAGCTTGATTATAGAGTATATCTTTGTCTTGTTCTTAAATTTAATAGAAAGGTTTCTAATATTGTCCTCTTAAGAATCATACTGGTTGAGTGGAATATATATATATATACACATATGTATATACACACACATATTTTATATTCACATACACACACTACATATATATACACACACATACACACATTCACATACATACAAAAACACAGGCTATTTCTATCGAGAGATTTTAAAATTCAGGAATGAAAACTGAACTTTATTAAATGCTTTTTAAGCCTCTATGGAGGTTTATAACATTATGTTTTATTTTACCTATTAATATTGTAAATTTTGGAATAAATTTTTATAATATTGAATAATTCTTGCTTTTCTAAAATAAACTTCACCGTGCTACATTAATTTTTTACGTGCTGCTGGATTCTGTTGGCAACTATTTTACTTGGGATTTTGGCAGTATACATAATTGAAATTTATAGCCAGAGCTTTTGTTCAATCTTTGTCATATTTTGAAATCAATGTTATACTTGCTTTGTGAAATGTTTTGGAAGCTTACATTCTTTTTCTGTGATCAAGAAAAATTTTAATTGCATTGCAGTTTCCTGTCCTTCAAAGCTTTGGTAGAATTCCCCTCTGAATCCATCAAACCCACTGCTCCTTAGGAGGATATATATCTTGAATAGTTTTCTCTATTTTTCCCATGATAATGATAGGATGCCATTTTTATCTCCTCTGGGTCAGTTCTGGCAATTTATACTTTTTAAGAAAATTACACATTGAATCTGGACTCTCACATTTATTTTTATAAATGTGAACACAGAATGTTGAGTAACTCCTCTATTTACTTCTGCATATGTGGCTATTTACTTGTGTCACTTCTTATTTCCTACTTGTGCTTTCTTCCTTTTTCTCTTGCTTAAGTCAACTAACACATCTTTTTTGTTTTAGCCCAATATCTTTTTAATTTAAAAGACACTATCATCAAAGGACATATATATATATATAAAGTCTCCTCCCTAAAATCCATATTATTCCATGATAGATTTTCACAGCGACTAGTACATATACCAATATATTTTTCAAATCTGTTCAGTTATCCATTGGGTAATGCTTTTAGAATAAAAAGATGCCATTATCATCACAGTCTGAACATTGTACCATTAGGGAGACGTGCTTAGAAATGGTTCAGTGATTTGCTCATTATGATGACTATTTATAAACATGTCTATTTACACTAGCAATAAGTAATCCTGATATCAAGTAATCCTGATACTTGCCCGTGCAAGTAATCCTGATATCAAAAGAGATAACAGTCATGCATACACCGAGCTGGCTGCATGCTCTTAAAATATTTACATGTAGTATTTACATGTAGTTTTTCGGTTAGGGCTTTCCCATTAGCAAGTGAAAGTGTGCTCCCTTCAATTTTCTCCACATTGGTCTTGCTTCTGGGGGATGCATCCTTCTATCTCTGCAACTTCAGGCCATCCTTCATATTTGTTTGTGTCCTTATAGTTCTTTATGTGCTGTTCAAAAGGGCTTTTTGTCTTAATGCCTTTTCCACCACATAAGACCCACTAGTCTCTAAAACCAAGATGAGTAATAGATGTACTCCCCAATTCAGCAATGAGCTGTCAGCCCTCATCATTGAGTTTGGTTGCTCCATCATCAAATGCTCCCAGTAAGACTATTGTTCCACCTTGTATGGCCTTCAGAAACTCAATAAATGGGGCCACATTTCTTCTACACATGTCAAAATATCTGGTGTCTATCAGATCTCCTATTTTTCCACTTACCAAGGCAACATTGATCTCTCTTCCAACATTATTCTTTTTTTTTTAACACCTTTATTAGAGTATAATTACTCTACAATGGTGTGTTAGTTTCTGCTTTATAACAAAGTGAACCAGATATACATATATCCCCATATCTCCTCACTCTTGCGTCTCCCTCCCACCCTCCCTATCCGACCCCTCTAGGTGGTCACAAAGCACCGAGCTGATCTCCCTGTGCTATGTGGCTGCTTCCCACTGGCCATCCATTCTACATTTGGTAGTGTATATATGTCCATGCCACTCTTTCACTTTGTCCCAGCTTAACTTTCCCCCTCCCCCTGTCCTCAAGTCCATTCTCTACATCTGCATCTTTATCCCTGTCCTGCCCCTAGGTTCCTCAGAACTATTTTTTTTCCTTTAGATTCCATATATATGTGCTAGCATACAGTATTTGTTTTTCTCTTTCTGAGTTACTTCACTCTGTATGACAGACTCTAGGTCCACCAACCTCACTACAAATAACTCAATTTTGTTTCTTTTTATAGCTGAGTAATATTCCACTGTATATATGTGCCACATCTTTATCCATTCATCTGTCGATGGACACTTAGGTTGCTTCCATGTCTTGGCTACTGTAAATATAGTTGTAATGAACATTGTGGTACATGACTCTTTTGAATTATGGTTTTCTTAGGGTATATGCCCAGTAGTGGGATTGCTGGGTCATAGGGTAGTTCTATTTTTAGCTTTTTAAGGAACCTCCATACTTTTCTCCATAGTGGCTGTAACAATTAACATTCCCACCAACAGGGCAAGAGGGTTCCCTTTTCTCCACACCCTCTCCAGCATTTATTGTTTGTAGATTTTTTGATGATAACCATTCTGACTGGTGTGAGGTGATACCTCATTGTAGTTTTGCTTTGCGTTTCATTATTAGTGATGTTGAGCACCCTTTCATGTGTTTGTTAGCAATCTGTATGTCTTTTTTGGAGAAATGTCTATTTAGGTCTTCTGCCCATTTTTGGATTGGGTTGTTTGTTTTCTTGATATTGAGCTGCATGAGCTGCTCGTAAATTTTGGAGATTAATCGTTTGTCAGTTGCTTCATTTGCAAATATTTTCTCCCATTCTGAGGGTTGTCTCTTCATCTTGTTTATGGTTTCCTTTGCTGTGCAAAAGACTTTAAGTTTCATTAGGTCCCATTTGTTTATTTTTGTTTTTATTTCCATTCCTCTAGGAGGTGGGTCAAAAAGGATCTTGCTGTGATTTATGTCATGGAGTGTTCTGCCTATGTTTTCCTCTAAGTGTTGTATAGTGTCTGGCCTTACATTTACTTTATTTTTTTTTTATTTTTTTTTTTTTCGGTACGCGGGCCTCTCACTGTTGTGGCCTCTCCCGTTGCAGAGCACAGGCTCCGGACGCGCAGGCCCAGCAACCATGGCTCACGGGCCCAGCCGCTCTGCGGCATGTGGGATCTTCCCGGACTGGGGCACGAACCCGTGTTCCCTGCATCGGCAGGCGGACTCTCAACCACTGCGCCACCAGGGAAGCCCTTACTTTATTTTATTTTATTATTATTTTTTTTTTTCGGTATGCGGGCCTCTCACTGTTGTGGCCCGAGCGCCCAGGGCTGAGGGCGCCAGCCGCTCCGCGACATGTGGGATCTTCCCGGACCGGGGCACGAACCCGTGCACCCTGCATCGGCAGGCGGACTCTCAACCACTGCGCCACCAGGGAAGCCCCCTTACTTTATTTTTAAATGAAGTTTTTTTATATTGCTTTTATTCTATTTTTGTGTATGGTGTTAGGGAGTGTCCTAATTTCATTCATTTACATGTAGCTGTCCAGTTTTCCCAGCACCACTTACTGCAGAGGCTGTCTTTTCTCCACTGTCTATTTTCGCCTCCTTTATTAAAAATAAGGTGACCAGGGCTTCCCTGGTGGCGCAGTGCTTGAGAGTCCGCCTGCCTTTGCAGGAGACGCGGGTTCGTGCCCCGTTTCGGGAAGATCCCACATGCCGCGGAGCGGCTGGGCCCGTGAGCCATGGCCGCTGAGCCTGCGCGTCCGGAGCCTGTGCTCCGCAAATGGGAGAGGCCACAACAGTGAGAGGCCCGCATAACGCAAGAAAAAAAAAAAAAAAATAAGGTGCCCACAGGCTTCCCTGGTGGTGCAGTGGTTGAGAGTCTGCCTGCCGATGCAGCGGACACGGGTTTGTGCCCCGGTCTGGGAAGATCCCACGTGCCACGGAGCGGCTGGGCCTGTGAGCCATGGCCGCTGGGCCTGTGCATCTGCAGCAGGAGAGGCCACAACAGTGAGAGGCCCATGTACCACAAAAAATAAAAAATAAGGTGACCATATGTGCGTAAGTCTATCTCTGGGCTTTCTATCCTGTTCCATTTATCTATATTTCTGTTTTTGGGCCAGTACCATACTCTCTTCATTACTGTGGCTTTGTAGTAGAATCTGAAGTCCAGGAGCCTGATTCCTCCAGTAGCCATCTAATAAAGGTTGTTATGTCAACTCCTTACAATTTACCAGAATTTACTGAAAATGGATCAAAGACTTACATGCAAAAGTAACCATAAAAGTAACAGGAGAAAATGTGAGTAAATTTTTTTGAATTTTAAAATGAAAGTGGCCTTCTAGATTAAAGCAAAAAATCCTAAAGCCATAAAAAAAGGATAGATAAATGTAACTACATTTTAAAAAAACTTCTTCATGGCAAAATTATCATAAACAAGGTCAAAAGATAAATGACAAACTAGGAAAAAATAGTTGCAACTTATACCACAATTTCTCTAGTGTTTAAAGAGCTCCTAGAAAGTGAAAATAACCAAGTCAAACAGAAAAATGGAAAAGTGATAGGAATAGAAGTTCACAGAATATGAAACATGAAATACAAACAACACTTAAAAATACAAAGATGTTCAATATCAGTAAAAGGAATGCACATTATACATTATATGCAGAAGACATGATACTATATACTGAAAACCTTAAAGACTCCACACAATAACTACTGGAACTGATAAATGAACTTAGGAAGGTAATAGTAGCATACAAGATTAATATACAGAAATTGGTTGCATTTCCTTACACTAATAATCAAATAATGGGAAAGCAATATAAAAAAATCCCTTTTAAAATCACATCAAATATAAATAAATAAAGTAAGATACTTAGGAATAAACTTGACCAAGGAGGTGAAAGACATATGCTGAGAACTATAAAACATTAATTAAGGAAACTGAAGACGATTCAAAGAAATGGAAAGATATCACAGGCTCTTGGATTGGAAGAATTAATATTGATGATATGGCCATACTACCCAAAGCAGTATACATCAAAAACACATCTACATGTGGAACAAATCCTACAGAACACCTACTGAATGCTGACAGAAGAACTCAGACTTCACAAAATAAGCCTGAAGGAGACCTACACACAGAGACAGGGCCAAATCCAAAGCTGAACCCCAGGAACTGTGCGAACAAAGAAGACAAATGGAAATCTCTCCCAGCAGCCTCAGGAGCAGTGGATTAAATCTCCACGATCAACTTGATGTACCCTGCATCTGTGGAATGCCTGAATAGATAACGAATCATCACAAAATTGAGGCGGTGGACTTTGGGAGCAATTGTAGAATTGGGATCTGCTGTCTACAACTGATATGTTTCTGATTTTTATGCTTATCTTAGTATAGCTTTTAGTGCTTGTTATCATTGATGGATTTGTTTATTGGTTTGGTTGCTCTTTTTTATTATTATTATTTTTTTTTATTTTACTAATTTTTTAAATTATTTGTTTTCTTTCTTTTTTTCTCCCTTTCCTTCTGAGCCATGTGGCTGACAGGGTCTTGGTGTTCTGACCTAGTTTCAGGCTTGAGCCTCTGAGGTGGGAGAGCTGAGTTCAGGACGCTGGACCACCAGAGACCTCCCTGCATCATGTAATATCAATCAGCGAGAGCTCTCCCAGAGACCTCCATCTAAACGCTAAGACCAAGTTCCACCTAAAGGCCAGCAAGCTCCAGTGCTGGATGCCCCATGTCAATCAACTAGCAAGACAGGAACACAACGCCACCCATCAGCAGAGAGGCTGCCTAAAATCATACTACATTCACAGGCACACCATAATACATCACAGGATGTGACACTGCCCACCGGAAAGACAACATCCAGCCCCACCCACCAGAACACAGGCACCAGTCCCCTCCACCAGGAAGCCTACACAAGACACTGAACCAACCTCACCCACTGGGGGAAGACAATAAAAACAATGAGAACTACGAACCTAAAACCTGCAGGAAAGAGACACCGAACACAGCAAGTTAAAAAAAATGAGAAGACAGAGAAATATGCAGCAGATGAGGAGCAAGGTAAAAACCCACCAGACCAAACAAATGAAGAGCAAATAGGCAGCCTACCTGAAGAAGAATTCAGAGTAATTAGAGTAAAGATGATCCAAAATCTTTGAAATAGAATCAAGAAAATAGAAGAAACGTTTAACAAGGAACTAGAAGAGCTAAAGAGCAAACAAACAATGATGAACAACACAATAAATGAAACTAAAAATTCTCTAGAAGGAATCAATAGCAGAAAAACTGAGACAGAAGAACAGATAAGTGGCCTGGAAGATAAAATGGTGGAAATAACTACCACAGAGCACAATAAAGAAAAAAGAATGAAAAGAATTGAGGACAGTCTCAGAGACCTCTGGGAAACCATTAAAAGCACCAGCAATCGAATTATAGGGATCCCAGAAAAAGAAGAGAAAAAGAAAGGGACTGAGAAAATATTTGAAATATTTCAACTATAGTTGAAAACTTCCCTAACATGGGAAAGCAGAGAGTCAATCAACTCCAGGAAATGCAGAGAGCCCCATACTGGATAAATCTAAGGAGAAACATGCCAAGACACATATTAATCAAGCTATCAAAAATTAAATACAAAGAAAAAATATGAAAAGGTTCTTCATAACATTTTTTTTCTTAAATTCCATATATATGTGTTAGCATACGGTATTTGTCCTTCTCTTTCTGACTTACTTCACTCTGTATGACAGACTCTAGATCTGTCCACCTCATTTTAAAATATAAAAAACAGCAAGGGGAAAGCAACAAATATATACAAGGGAATTCCCATAAGGCTAACAGCTGATCTTTCAGCAGAAACTCTGCAAGACAGAAGTGATGGGCAAGACATTATTTCAAGTGATGAAAGGGAAAAACCTACAACCAGGATTACTCTACACAGCAAGGATCTCATTCAGATTCAAAGGAGAAATTAAAACCTTCACAGATAAGCAAAAGTTAAGAGAATTCAGCATCACCAAACCAGCTTTACAACAAATACTAAAGGAACTTTTCTAGGCAGGAAACACAAGAGAAAGAAAAGACCTACAAAAACAAACCCAAAACAATTACGAAAATGGTAATAGGAATATACATATCAATAATTACCTTAAATGTAAATGGATTAAATGCTCCAACCAAAAGACATAGACTGGCTGAATAGATACAAGCACAAGATCCATAAATATGTTGTCTATCATAGACCCGCTTTGCACCTAGGGCACAAACAGACTGAAAGTGAGGGGATGGAAAAAGATAGTCCATGCAATGTGAATCAAAAGAAAGCTGGAGTAGCAGTTCTCATATCAGACAAAATAGACTTTAAAATAAAGACTACTATAAGAGACAAAGAAAGACACTACATAATGATGAAGGGAGATCCACCAGAGGGCAGACAGCAGAAGCAAGAAGAACTACAATCCTGCAGTCTGTGGAACAAAAACCACATTCACAGAAGGATAGACAGATGAAAAGGCAAAGGGCTATGTGCCAGATGAAGGAACAACATAAAACCCCAGAAAAACAACTAAATGAAGTGGAGATAGGCAACCTTCCAGAAAAAGAATTCAAAAAAATGTTACTGAAGATGATCCAGGACCTCGGAAAAAGAATGGAGGCAAGGATCTAGAAGATGCAAGAAATGTTTAACAAAGACCTAGAAGAATTAAAGAACAAACAAACAGAGATGAACAATACAATAACTGAAATGAAAACTACACGAGAAGGAATCAATAGCAGAATAACTGAGGCAGAAGAATGGATACATGACTTGGAAGACAGAATGGTGGGATTCACTGCTGTGGAACAGAATAAAGAAAAAAAGAATGAAAACAAATGAAGACAGCCTAAGAGACTTCTGGAACAACATTAAATGCAACAATATTCTCATTATAGGGGTCCCAGAAGGAGAAGAGAGAGAGAAAGGACCTGAGAAAATATTTGAAGATATTATAGTAGAAAATTTCCCTAACATGGGAAACGAAATAACCACCCAAGTCCAGGAAGTACAGAGAGTCCCATACAGGATAAGCCCAGGGAGAAACATGCAGAGACACACAGTAATCAAATTAGCAAAAATTAAAGACAACGAAAAATTATTGAAAGCAGCAAGGGAAAAATGACAAATAACATATAAGGGAACTCGCATACGGTTAACAGCTGATTTCCCAGCAGAAACTCTACAAGCCAGAAGGAAGTGGCATGATATACTTAAAGTGACGAAAGGGAAAAACCTCCAACTAAGATTACTCTACCCGGCAAGGATCTCATTCAGATTCAATGGAGAAATCAAAAGCTTTACAGACAAGCAAAAGCTTAAGAGAACTCAGCACCACCAAACCAGTTCAACAAATGCTAAAGGAACTTCTGTAAGTGGGAAACACAAGAAAAGAAAAGGACCTACAAAAACAAACACAAAACAATTTAGAAAATGGTCATAGGAACATACATATCGATAATTACCTTAAACGTGAATGGATTAAATGCTCCAACCAAAAGACACAGGCTTGCTGAATGGATACAAAAACAAGACCCATATATATGCTATCTACAAGAGACCACTCCAGACCTAGGGACACATACAGACTGAAAGTGAGGGGATGGAAAAAAGATATTCCATGAAAATGGAAATCAAAAGAAAGCTGGAGTACCAATACTCAGATCAGATAAAATAGACTTTAAAATAAAGGATGTTACAAAAGACAAGGAAGGACACTAAATAATGCTCAAGGGATCAATCCAAGAAGAAGATATAACAATTATAAATATATATGCACCCAACATAGGAGCACCTCAATACATAAGGTAACTGCTAACAGCTACAAAAGAGGAAATCGACAGTAACACAATAATAGTGGGGGACTTCAACACCTCACTTACACCAATGGACAGATCTTCCAAACAGAAAATTAATAAGGAAACAGAAGCTTTAAATGACACAACAGACCAGCTAGATTTACTTGATATTTATAGGACATTCCATCCAAAAACAGCAGATTGCATTCTCTTCTCAACTGTGCATGGAACTTTCTCCAGGATAGATCACATCTTGGGGCACAATTCAAGACTTTGTAAATTTAAGAAAATTGAAATCATATCAAGCATCTTTTCTGACGACAAGGCTATGAGATTAGAAATGAATTACAGGGAAAATAACGTAAAAAACACAAACACATGGAGGGTAAACAATACGTTACTAAATAACCAAGAGATCACTGAAGAAATCAAAGAGGAAATCAAAAATTACCTAGCGACAAATGACAATGAAAACACCACGGCCCAAAACCTATGGGATGCAGCAAAAGCAGTTCTAAAAGGGAACTTCATAGCAATACAATCCTACCTCGAGAAACAAGAAAAATCTCAAATAAACAACCTAAGCTTACACCTAAAGCAATTAGAGAAAGAAGAACAAAAAACCCAAAGTTAGCAGAGGGAAAGAAATCATAAAGATCAGAAATAAATGAAAGAGAAATGAAGGAAACAATAGCAAAGATCAATAAAACTAAAAGCTGGTTCTTTGAGAAGATAAACAACATTGATAAACCATTAGCCAGACTCATCAAGAAAAAAAGGGAGGAGACTCAAATCAATAGAATCAGAAATGAAAAAGGAGAAGTAACAACTGACACTGCAGAAACACAAAGGATCATGAGCGATTACTACAAGCAGCTATATGCCAATGAAATGGACACCCTGGAAGAAATGGATAAATTCTTAGGAAAACACAACCTTCAGAGACTGAACCAGGAAGAAATAGGAAATATAAACAGACGAGTCACAAGCACTGAAATTGAAACTGTGATTAAAACTCTTCTAACGAACAAAAGCCCAGGACCAGATGGCTTCACAGGTGAATTCTATCAAACATTTAAAGAAGCACTAACACCTATCCTTCTCAAACTCTTCCAAAACATAGCAGAGGGAGGAACACTTCCAAACTCACTCTACGAGGCCACCATCACCCTGATACCAAAACCAGACAAAGATGTCACAAAGAAAGAAAACTACAGGCCAATATCACTGATGAACACAGACGCAAAAATCCTCAACAAAAATCCAACAGAATCCAACAGCACATTAAAGGGATCATACACCATGATCAAGTGGGGTTTAGCCCAGGAATGCAGGGATTCTTCAATATACGCAAATCAATCAATGTGACACACCACATTAACAAATTGAAGGATAAAAATCATATGATAACCTCAATAGATGCCAAAAAACTTTTGACAAAATTCAACATCAATTTATGCTAAAAACTCTCCAGAAAGTAGGTATATAGGGACCCTACCTCAACATAATAAAGGCCATATATGAAAAACCCACAGCCAACATCATTCTCAATGGTGAAAAAGTGAAACCATTTCCTCTAAGATCAGGAACAACACAAGGCTGCCCACTCCCACAACTATTATTCAACATAGTTTTGCAAGTTTTAGCCACAGCAATCAGAGACGAAAAAGAAATAAAAGAAATCCAAATGGGAAAAGAAGAAGTAAAGCTGTCACTGTTTGCAGATGACATGATACTACACATAGAGAATCCTAAAGATGCTACCAGAAAACTACTAGAGCTAAGCAATGAATTTGGTAAAGCAGCAGGATACAAAATTAATGCACAAAATTTCTTGCATTCCTGTACACTAATGATGAACAATCTGAAAGAGAAATTAAAGAAACAGCCCCAATTACCATTGCAACAAAAAGAAAAAAATACCTAGGAATAAACCTAAGGAGACAAAATACTTGTGCTCAGAAAACTATAAGACTGATGAAAGAAATTAAAGACAATACAAACAGATGGAGAGATATACCATGTTCTTGGATTGGAAGAATCAACATTGTGTTAATGATTATACTACCCAAAGCAATCAACAGACTCAGTGCAATCCCTATCAAACTACCAATGGCATTTTTCACAGAACAAGAACAAAAAATTTTACAATTTGTATGGAAACACAGAAGACCCCGAATAGCCAAAGCAATCTTGAGAAAGAAAAGCGGAGCTGGTGGAATCAGACTCCCTGACTTCAGACTATACTACAAAGCTACAGTAATCAAGACAGTATGGTAGTAGCACAAAAATAGAAATATAGATCAATGGAACAGGATAGAAAGCCCAGAGATAAACTCACACACATGTGGTCACCTTATTTTTGATAAAGGAGGCAAGAATATACATTGGAGAAAAGACAGCCTCTTCAGTAAGTGGTGCTGGGAAAACTGGACAGCTACATGTAAAAGAATGAAATTAGAACACTCCCTAACACCATCTACAAAAATAAACTCAATATGGATTAAAGACCTAAATGTAAGGCCAGACACTATCAAACTCTTAGAGGAAAACACAGAACACTCTATGACATAAATCACAGCAAGATCCTTTTTGACCCACCTCCTAGAGAAATCGAAATAAAAACAAAAATAAACAAATGGGACCTAATGAAACTTAAGAGCTTTTGCACAGCAAAGGAAGCCATAAACAAGGTGAAAAGACAACCCTCAGAATGGGAGAAAATATTTGCAAATGAAGCAACCGACAGAGGATTAATCTCCAAAATACAGAAGCAGCTCATGCAGCTCAATATCAAAAAAACAAAAAACACAATCCAAAAATGGGCAGAAGACCTAAGTAGACAATTCTCCAAAAAAGATATACAGATTGCCCACAAACACATGAAAGGATGCTCAACATCACTAATCATTAGAGAAATGCAAATCAAAACTACAATGAGGTATCACCTCACACGGTTCAGAATGGCCATCATCAGAAAATCTACAAATAATAAATGCTGGAGAGGGTGTGGAGAAAAGGGAACCCTACTGCAATGTTGGTGGGAATGTAAATTGATACAGCCACTATGGAGAACAGTATGGAGGTTCCTTAAAATACTAAAACTAGAACTACCCTATGACCCAGCAATCCCACTACTGGGCATATATCCTGAGAAAACCATAATTCAAAAAGAGACATGTACCACAATGTTCACTGCAGCTCTATTTACAATAGCCAGGACATGGAAGCAACCTAAGTGTCCATCGACAGATGAATTGGTAAAGACAATGTGGCACAGATATACAATGGAATATTCCTCAGCCATAAAAAGAAACAAAATTGAACTATCTGTAGTGAGGTGGATGGACCTAGAGTCTGTCATACAGAGTGAAGTAAGTCAGAAAGAGTAAAACAAATACTGTATGCTAACACATATATATGGAATCTAAAAAGCAAAAATTGTGCTGATGAACCTAGAGTCAGGACAGGAATAAAGACGCAGACATAGAGAATGGACTTGAGGACACGGGGAGGGGGAAGGGTAAGCTGGGACGAAGTGAGAGTAGAGTTGACATATATACACTACCAAATGTAAAACAGAAAGCTAATGGGAAGCAGCTGCATAGCACAGGGAGAACAGCTCGGTGCTTTGTGACCACCTAGGGGGTGGAATAGCGAGTGTGGGAGGGAGATGCAAGAGGGAGGGGATACGGTGATATATGTATGCGTATAGCTGATTCACTGTTATACAGCAGAAACTAACACAACATTGTAAAGCAATCATACCCCAATAAAGATGTTAAAAAAAATTGTGAAAGTATATTAAATGCATATGCACCGTGACCAAGCAATCCAGTACTGGAGGTTTTATTGTCTGAATATATATGTACATGTGAAAATATTGTATTCAATATTATTTTTACAATATTGTAATAGCAAAAATTACCCAAACATCAGTATGACTGGTTAAATAAGCAATAGTATAGTACATCAATTGAAAGAATACTATGAAGCTAAAAAAAATGAGGAAGCTATATATAGATATGAAAATATATCTACAATATATTAATTAAAAATTTAGGCATGAAATTCGGTATAAATATAATAACGTTGGGGTTGGAGTTAAATATGAATGTATATTCATATTTGCTTATATAAAGATACACTGGAGGGACATATTAAACATGAAAAATAGAGGTTATATTGGTTGGGAGGGCTATATGAGTTAGGGACAGTGTGAAAGGAATAAGTTATTGTTAATTTTTAAATATTTTTTTTAGATTTTTCAACTAAATGAATTTATTACCATCTCAAAAGATTAAATTTAAACATCTTTTCTTTTTACTAAATTCTGTGAATAGGATTTACAGATTAATTTAGGAAAAAATTATCCTTACTATAATGAGCCTTCCTATGCATAAAGGGTATTTTCTTTCATTCTACTCAAGTTTTCATACCTACCTATGTTTTCAAATTTTTCTTTGTGTCAATCTTAAACATTTTTTAATACTTTTATTACTAAATATTTTATTATTATGGGTTGTGTTAGAAACTGTGCTTTTTTCTATATTTTCTAAAGGATTGTTTTTTGCATAGAGAGACTGTCTTAGTCTGTTTGGGTTGCTATAAGAGAATACCATAGACTAGGTGGCTTATAAATAATAGAAACTTATTTCTAACAATTCTAGAATTTGGGAAGCCCAAGATCAAGGCATCACAAGATTCAGTTTTCGTTGAAAGCTTCCTGGGTCATAAACAGTCATCTCTGTACTATGTCCTCAAATGGTAGAAGGGGTGAGGGAGCTCTCTTGGGTCTTTTATAAAGGCATTAATCCTATTTGTGAATGCTTCACCCTCATGACCTAAGCACTTCCCAAAGCCCCATCTCAAAATAGTGTCACATTGGGAATTATGTTTCAACATATAAATTCTGAAAGGACATAAACATTCAGTCTAAAGCAGAGGTTGTTGATTTTATTATATTAATTTCATACTCAAACATCTTTCTGAATTGTTATTTTTTATAATACTTTTACAGTTGAACTTTTTGGATTCTTTCCTCTTGTTCATTTACATCAGTTTGAACTCTGAAACAGTGAGCATTAAATTGTAGCATTAAATTGTCGCAGCAAGCATTAATTGCTTTGTTCATGACTTTAATGGGGAATGTTTCTTATGTTTCACACACACATGCAAACATACACACACACACAGTCATTTAATGAGATTTTATAGTAAAGAGAAACAATATTTTGGAGATGTGTGGTCAGGACATGATAGACCAGGTATTGAAAAACTACATCCATAGACCAAATCCAGCTTGCTGCCTGTTTTTATAAAGTTTAATTGAGACACAGTCACATTCCCTTGTTTATGTACTGTGCATAGCTGCTTTCACTGAAAATATTCACAATCTGCTTCTTTACAGAAAAAAATTTCCATCTCCAGGGCTAGACTATGTTTCAGTAACAATTACAAAATATTAGCTGCTTACCATAGAAAAAGTTTATTTTTCTTGCTTAAACTGCCTGTCCAACATATGGTTGGTGGACTCAATAACCTGTAGCTGCACTGTCTAGAACACACACTCTTCTGGTGACATGTGTCACTTCCTCTCATGTCCTATTGGCCAGAACTCATCACATGGTACGATAATTGGAACTATAAGGATTAGAAAGTGGAAGAGACTCTTAGTTTTGCTCTTGGGGTTTACAGTTTAATAAGGAAGAAATAAGGGAAAAGACAAGTAATCAGCTAAAATCCAAGTTCCATCAAAAGAAGCAAAGTTCTTAAAGGAGGCGAAAGCAGGAAGGAAGTAATCAAACTCTTTCAGAATATGAGCAAAAGCTTTGAACAGGAGTAGCACTCAAGACCTCCTAAATGAAGATATGGAGCGGGGGTATTTAAAAAGAAGGGGCACTGTGAATAAAGACCAGAGGCCAAAGTACTAGAGGTGCTTAGGAAACAGCAGAGTCTAGTTTGATTAAAATACATGGAATATTTAGGAGAAGAATGGGCATTATGGCTGGAATGACAGACTGGGGCCATATTGGGAGGATCTTGAATGTACTGGGTATGAAGTCTTTTGCCAACAGGTGTAGAGGTGTAGACTCTTCAGTCTCAATGGTTTAGCCCACCATTGTATCCTCAGCACTAAGAGATCTGTTGGCACATGGAGGTGTTCAATAAATATTTATTAAGTGAATGAAAGAATAGGTAAATGCTTTCCTAATATTCTCTTTGTTATTTTAGAATTTGCTGATAATGAACAATAAAGAAAATATATCAGTGAAGATTGATAATGCTGCTCACTCTTTGATCTTATAAAGAACATCTTCAATAAACAATCTAGGCATATTGGCCTTCTACAAATAAATAAGGCTCAAAGTAATTATTTTCTCCATCTTCCTGCTTTCAACCAAGTTTCATCCATTAATTTCACAGCACCCGCCCCCAATTACTTTTTCCCTCAACTCTCAGCTCCACTTCTCCCAACCAGACAAGATCTCATCCCATTAATCCTAGTGACTTCCTACAAGTACTCAAATTCTTCACCTTAAAGTTACTTTTTCCAAAAGGAAATTCTAAATTAAGAATCACTTTAAATAAATGAAAAAAATGCTTTCTTATAGCATAGACCAAAATCAATTCCAGATGGATTAAAGAGTAAACTGCTTAAAAAATTCAACTCATAGAAAAAAATGGAATCAGATAACTATCAAACAACTGAAGAGAGAAGGCCCTTGTAAGCTTAGAAGCAATAGAAGATATTTTAGGAGGGAAAAGTCAACAGGCTTACTACTAAATCCTAACTGCCTATAAATGAATAAAAAACAAATAAACAAATATATTAAAAGAAGTCACAGACTAAAGAAATTACTTGTAACATATATAATGTACAAATGGATAATATCTTTAAAGTAAAAAAAGAACAAATTATTGAGAGTTATCAAGATCTCTGAATGGGCAAAGGAAAGACAATTCAAGATAGAAAAAAATGAGAAAGGTGGTCAGTCTTACTAGACCACCAAATTAAAAATAAATTAAGATACCTCTTTACTGAAAAAATGATCAAAAATATATAAAATCCAATGCTGGAGAGATATAGTAATAGTTGCACTTTTATCTATAGCTATGTTTGTAATTGGTGCAGCTCTTTAGGAAAGCAATTTGGCAATCTGTACGAAGAAAAATGTAAATGTAGTTACTTTTTGATCCAGTAATTTCACTTCTGGGAACCTGTCCTAAGGAAACAATCCAAAATATAGAAAAAAGTTCATTTACCAAGATGTTCATCACAGCATTATTTGTAATTATGAAAAAATTAAAACTATCCAAATTTCCAATAAGGGGATAGTAAAGTAAATCACAATGCACCATTTGAGAAATTTTATGTGGCCATTAAAATATAGTTAAAAAGAAACTAAATAGGAAAATTCTTATTCTATAATTAGAAGAAATATTCAAAACAGCAAGTAGAGTACAATATCCAATTAACAAGAGTTGTCATTTAAATGGTAAAATGATAGTGTTAACCCTCTACGCCCCCTTAGAAAAATCTTTGGTTATGAGAGTTTCCCACCTAAAATATCCTAATGATCAATTCCTTTCTTAGTGAAGACATGGGAGGGAACTGCAGTTTATGTCTCATTGTGCCACTCTTAGGTTGTTTTAAAGCACTATCCATCCTGCTCATCCTGAAATTCTCCCTCTCCACTGCTGCATAAACCATTCTCTTGCTTCTGAGCTATTGATCCATGAGAAGAAAGCTTAGCGCTAGTGTGTCTTTCTGTCAAGCTTGGACCCTACCTGGCCTCAGTGAGGTGTGGAGAGGCAATAAGTTTAGGATAGGAAAGGAACTGGAGGGTCTCTCACCACAACGATGAGCTTCTTGTAACACCCCTTCTACAGAGGAAAGAAGGCTAATGTCTGCTCCCCAGATTATCCTAAGTATTAGGAAAGTAACTGTGGCATGTCACCTATGTAGTCAATTACACACTAATCTGTACAAAGACTAAGCAAGTTAGACTGTCTTTGGCCTTTCCTAAGTAGGAGTACACTCTCAGTAGCATGTCTATGGTATAGTTATATTGCTGTATAATCATTTTTAATATGAACTAGAATAAATAATTTAACTAAGCTTCAAGTGCTTAACTTGGGCTTGGCCCTAAGTGCTCAACATGTATTAACTCATTGAATATTCACAATAGCTCCATGAGGTATGTGCTATTATCATCGTCATTTTACAGATAGGAAAACGCAGGTACAAAGATGTACCCAAGGTCACTCAGCTAGTAAATGATGAAGTCAGGAACAGAATCCAGGCAGTATGGCCCCAAAGCCTGTATTCTTAACCACTGTTTTATAAAGGCCTCTGACAATCCAGTTCCTACTACTTAATTCATTTTGATACTCATGTATTAGGCTTTTGAATGCTAATCATTGACAGTGAAGAAAACCATGAATTCCACTTGTATTTTCTTAATCCTCCTCATTGGGAGAGGTATCTGTTATGGGTTGAATTATGTCCTCCAAAAATTCATATCTTAAAGTCCTAACCCCCAATAACTCAGAATGTGACCTTTTTTGGATGTTGGATCTTTACAGAGGTAATAAAGTTAAAATGAGGTCATTAGGGTGTGCTGTAATCCAATATGACTATTGTCCTTATAAAAGGGGGAAATGTGGAGACAGGCACACAGGGAGGATGCCATGTGAAGATGAAGGCAGAGATGGGGCAGTGCTTCTACAAACCAAGGAACAACAGAGATTGCCAGCAAATTACCAAAATGTAGGAGAAAGACATAGAAATAATTCTTTCTCATATTTCTCAGAGTGAACTACGTCTGTCAGCATCTTGATCTTGGACTTCCAGTTTGAGACACTTTGTTAGTGGATCCCTAGCAAACTAATACAGTACCTTTCCCATTTTTGTTACCATTGTCTGTCTACATAATGAAAATTATTTTTTTCAAACCAAATAGCTGAGGAAATGGATGTAGGAGTCAAATGAAGAGTAGAGATTTGGGATAGGATGATTTAGAACAGTACTTTTAAAACTGCATTTCATGAAACCTTGCAATTCCAAATACAGATATCCCCCGCTTTTCAAAAGTTCACTTTACACCAATTTGCTTTTATGAAAGACCTACATCAGTGCCTGTACATTAGTACAGTAGTGACCAAAAGAAATCAAAGAGAAGTTTTGCTTTAATTTAGAAAGGCAAAAAGCAAAAATAGTGTTCAGTGTTTGCTTCACAGGAGCACGTGCCCCTAGCAGTGAGAGTGGCACTGCCAAGCTCCTTCCCTGGAAACTACACTCAGCATCTCAGCATCAAGTCGCCATAGCTTTGAACTGTGTCTGTGAGCATCTGTGCTTTCTCTCAATTTATTTTGTGCATCCACTAGCAAGATATGTTCTAAGGTCATTGCTTCTTTGCTTTATGCCATTTTGGCTTATGAAAGGCTTCCTAGGAACACTCTACTTTCAGATAGTGGGGGAAACAGTAGTTACCTGAGGAGCTTCCATGAGGTCAAAGGAAGTGAAGAGAGCAGGGTTCTGGAAAACTGTCACCTTCACACACACTCCAACTTTAATAGAAGCCAGTCTACTTTTCTCTGTTGCACAATTTGTGTTCAAACTAAGATGTTGTTCGAAAAAATTTTTCCATTGCATTTTAAAGGTCAAGAATTCCTATTTAAGAGTAAAACTTCTTTAGTTTCTTCACTCAATACAATTTTACTGAGCCACTACTATGTGCCAGGCAATGTTTTATACCCCATGGACCAAATTTATTGCCCCCAGGAACTCTGTGTTGTTTTTTTTGTTTGTTTTTTTTTTTTTGCGGTACGCGGGCCTCTCACTGTTGTGGCCTCTCCCGTTGCGGAGCACAGGCTCCGGACACGCAGGCTCAGCGGCCATGGCTCACGGGCCCAGCCGCCCCGTGGCATGTGGGATCTTGCCGGACCGGGGCACGAACCCGCGTCCCCTGCATCGGCAGGCGGACTCTCAACCACTGCGCCACCAGGGAAGCCCAGGAACTCTGTGTTTTAAAAAATAACAGGATACAAGATTAACAGACAGAAATGTGTTGAAATTCTTTACACTAACAATGAAATATCAGGTAAGGAAAGTAAAAAAACAATCCCTTTTGAAATCACATCAAAAAAAAAAATTAGGAATAAACCTGACCAATGAGGTGAAAGACTTATATGCTGAGAACTATAAAACATTCAAAAAAATGGAGAGATATCCCTTGCTCTTGGATTCAAAGAATTAATATTGTTAAAATGGACATACTACCCAAAGCAATCTACAGATTTAATGTGATCCCTATCAAACTACCCATGACATTTTTCACAGAACTAGAACAAATAACCCTAAAATTTGTGTGGAACCACAAAACACCCAGAATTTCCAAAGCAATCCTGAGGAAAAAGAACTAAGCTGGAGGCAGAATCTCCCAGACTTCAGAGAATACTACAAAGCTACAGTAATCAAAAAATCATGGTATTGGCACAAAAACAGACATATGGATCAATGGAACAGAATAGAGAGTCCAGAAATAAACCCACACACCTATGGTCAATTAATCTTTGACAAAGGAGGCAAGACTATACAATGGAAAAAAGATAGTCTCTCCAGCAAGTGGTGCTGGGAAAGCTGGACAGCCACATGTAAATCAGTGAAGTTAGAACACTCTCTCACACCATGTACAAAAATACACTCAAAATGCTTAAAGGCTTAAATATTGGACATGACACCATAAAACTCCTAGAAGAGAACATAAGCAAAACATTCTCTGACATAAATCGCACCAATGTTTTCTTAAGTCAGTCTCCCAAGGCAATAGAAATAAAAGCAAAAGTAAATAGGACCTAACCAAACTTATAAGCTTTTGCACAGCAAAGGAAACCATAAATAAAACAAAAAGACAACCTATGGACTGGGAGAAAATCTTTGCAAATGATGCAACTGACAAGGGCTTAATTTCCAAAATACACAAATAGCTCACACAATTCAATAACAAAAAACCCCCAAGCAACCCAATCAAAAAATGGACAGAAGACCTAAAGAGATATTTCTCCAAAGAAGACATCCAAATAGGCAGATGAAAAGATGCTCAACACTGCTAATTATTAGAAAAATGCAAATCAAGGCTACAGTGAGGTATCACCTCACACCAGTCAGAATGGACATCATTAAAAAGTTTACAAATAACAAATGCTAGAGAGGATGTGGAGAACAGGGAACCCTCCTACACTGTTGGTGGGAATGTAAATTGATGCAGTCACTATGGAAAACAGTATGGAGGTCCCTTAAAAAACTAAAAGTAGAGTTACCATATGATCCAGCAGTCCAATTCCTGGGCATATATCCAGAGAAAACTCTAATTAGAAAAGATACATGTACCCCAATGTTCATAGCAGCACTATTTACAATAGCCAAGACGTGGAAGCAACCTAAAGGTCCATTAACAGATGAATGGGTAAAGAAGATACAGTACATATATACAATGGAATATTACTCAGCCATAAAAGAGAATGAAATAACGCCATTTGCAGCAACATGGATGGGCCCAGATATTATCACACTAAGTGAAGTAAGTCCACAGAGAAAAGACAAATATCATATGATATCGCTTACATGTGAAATCTAAAAAATGATACAAATGAACTTACTTACAAAACAGAAACAGACTCACAGACATAGCAAACAAATTTATGGTTACCAAAGAGGAAAGGGGGGAGGGGGAGGGATAAATTAGGAGTTTGGGATTAGCAGATACAAACTACTATATATAAAACAGATAAACAACAAGGTCTTACTATACAGCACAGGGAACTATATTCAAAATCTTGTAATAAGGGAAGAGATATGGGAATATATGTATATGTATAACTGATTCACTTTGTTATAAAGCAGAAACTAACACACCATTGTAAAGCAATTATACCCCAATAAAGATGTTAAAAAAAAATCTTGTAATAAACTATAATGAAAAAGAATATTGGCGTAACCAAAAAAATTGAAATTTTAAGTAATAGTTGACTAATGTGCTCATTTATATTAATCAAAACAGGAAATATCCAATCAAAATTTATTTAGCTTTTAAGTAAAAAATGATGTCACTTTTTATAGTCTTAATAAGTCTAAGATTTTGTTTTGTTTGAAATATTGCAAAGAGATGGTGGTTTCCATTTTTTACTTTTAAAATCCCTCAGATCTCTATTCTCTTGGCTTGGAATAACTGAGTGAGGGGTCTCAATGGAATTTAAAATATGAAGGTTTTCTATTAAATAAAGAGTAAACAGAGAAACCATAGGGATTGGCTTGTCTCCATTCTTCTCAAAAAAGCAACCAACAAGATATTTGAGCTTATAGGTCCTTTAGGAAGCTGAAGTTTGACAGTTTGCGGTTATGTATGGCCTGGAAGAAAGGAGGCTTCAAAGTATGAAATACATAATATTCTGGAACACAACTGCCACTGAGATGGTTTTCAAGTCTGCTGAAGATTAACTTGAAGTTTGGGCATTTACTCAGCCTCAGAAACAGATGGATCATTCTGTTGTCAAATACTACCTAGCGGAGATGTGTGTGAGACACTGCACTAGGCAGAGGAGGCCCAGCCCAACAGTGGAGCAGGAAAGCTGTGGCAAGAACTGGTAAGGGTTGTAACCATTAAACAGGATGCAGGCATGGCTGGCCAGCTCTGTTCTTTCCTGCTCCTGGCCTGCACTATCCCCACACTGTCAGGAGCTGAGGGCCCCTTTCTCTTCACTCACTGGACCAAGAGATGTTTCCTCTGAGGTTTTTATTATTATTATTATTATTATTGTAATTCAAGAGAAAGATGACTTTTTATGCTACCACAATTGTCATTAAAACTCAATCTTTAAAGATTTGGCTTCCATATTATTGGACAAGAAACATCCAACTGTGTGTCTCCACTTTCTTTTAAATAATGCACTAGGTTCTGTGGAGAAATATGAAAAAGAGAAGCAGCTCAAGGAGTGAGACTGTAAACTCATAAGCCTGATTTTTAACAAGAGTCCCAATATTTTTATCCAAACAACTATTGTTTTCCTTCACAGAATGCACCCATAAGCTATAAACATTCTCATAACAATGCCATTGACCAAAGATGACCAAGAAATACTTTTGGAATTGCCTTCCAGGGTCTGAAACATTTTCTTTTAAACAACCTCAGAGGTGATAAATCACTTTGGGCAAGTTATTTAATTTCTTTGTCCCTAAGTTTCCTCACAGTAAAATGGTGATAATGACAGTATCTACACCTCACTGGGTTATTGTGCGGGTTAAATGAGAAAATCTACAAATAGTACTTTGCACAGTGCTTGGCACCTAGCAAGCATTCAGTAAATGCTATTAGTATTATCAGTACTATAATTATCATTGTCACAGCTCCTGGAGGATGTGTGAGGTTTTCAAAGTGTCGAAAGGCTTTTGCAAGTAAGTCTTAAATCAGATGGGTGATACAACCGGGTAACAGTTTTATGTCAGCAGCAAGTGGAGACAACAAAGCAAGAAATATCTTTTATTTTTGTAGTCTAATAAACTGGACTTTAAAAAAAAATGTGCCAAATAATGGCAGCACACTTAAAAACAGCACTATCTTCCTAATGTGGCTCCTCTGAAAGAAACAAACAGGCTTCTTGCAATGGAAACTTCACGGAAATGTGTGACTTCACCGTCAGTCACTGTTTCCAGAGTCATGCCCGGTTCAATCTAATGGGAGTCGACAAACATGAAGATGGCATGTGCAAGTTGAAATAATACAAACAAGCACATGTGCATCTGTGCTTTGTAATTCTCTGTAATTTTATCTCCTCCATGTGTTATTTGTCTCTCTGTGAGCTTTTGAGGACAAGGGAAAGGGGATTTTCTTAGAAGCTTCAAGCATCTGTGTTCTTCTTATTTATGTCATTACACGTTTAAAACGGGGCATCTAAATTGTTCATGTGGCAAAGAACACAGAGAGGGGTTTTTTTCTCCTCTCTTCACCTTGCTACTGGTCACACAAGGTTCAACTCTCCAATTCTACTTTAATTCTAGAAACATTTATGGAGTGTCTGTTATGTGTGGGGCTCTGTAAATATGGTTCACATCATCAAGGAGCTTCCTACCTGATGGGACAGACGAGATTTTAAATCCACGTGAAACAGATAAATCATGATACCAGGCAGCACTAAAACCTCAGATAAATGTTGTGGGATATCGGTAGAAGACTGATCTGATAAATGGTCTGGAGAAATATCATGTAAAAGTGGGATTTAAGGGAATTTACATTCAATATTTTGTTTGCAGAGGAGGCGGGGAGCTGGGGAAGGACAGTCGTCCATTCATTCAACACCTGTGTTTGAACACCCCCTGCCTTGTTTGCCAAGAAGGTCTCGATGCAAAAATGAAAAAGCACCTTCCCTAACTGGAAGGAAATTTAGAGTCTGGCTATATAGAAAAACATACACAAAAATAAATAAAGAATAAAATGTGAAATTTGCTATGAGGTGGAAGAGTATTCAGATGATTTAAAAGGAAAGTAATTCCATATACATGTGTCCTCGATAAAAGTCCAGAAAGATAGGTACCAAACTGTTAACTGGGGTTGTCCACTTTACATATTGTGAATTGTTTGAATTGTTTTTCCAATGGACACGTGCATGTATTATATGGGTTATTTTCACAAGGCACTATGGAAAAGCCTTTGGAAAAAAAGAGGGTGCTGACTTTGGGGATTTGGGGAGGTTCCAGAGGAAGACAGCTTTTAAGTTTTGCCCTCAAGGATGGCTGGGATCATAATAATAACAATGCCAACACTTCTTGAACATATTTTGTGTGCCAGATTCTAGGCTAAATGATTTATAAATATCTTACATAAGCCCCAAAACAACTCTTTTGAGGTATTTTATCCTTATTTGTAGAGTTCAAGAATCTGAGACTTGGACTTCCATGTCAGGCCAGTGGTTAAGACTCTGCACTTCCACTGCAGGGGGCACGGGTTCCATCCCTGGCTGGGGAACTAAGATCCCACATGCCATGAGGCCAAAAGAAAAAAGAATCTGAGACTTAAGGAGTTCACACATTGACAGCCAAAGTTTAAAGCCAAGTTTTCTAGCTCTAGAATCTATCCACATAACTTCACATTAAACAGCTTCGCGTGGAAATGGAGGGCATAATTCTCCAGCTTCAAGGAAGAGAATTAAATAAAAACAAGGAAGTGGAATAGCAAGATATATGTGGGGAATCCTGAGCATCTTCGTGTATGAACCATTATCCATATTAGGAACTTCTCCTTATATGGGGTAGAGTTCCTCCATAAAAGGCTATGAATATTTTTAAGGCTCTTGATTAATTATATTGTTCCTACCTAGCCTCCCTGCCTCTAATATTCTACACTTAGAAGATGTCTTCCACACTAATGCCAAATAAATAACCCTAGAGCAGTTACTTTCCCAGTTAAATACATCAATGAATCCCATAGTGTGTAGAATCCTTCCCAAATTCTTTATTATGTAGATCAAATTGCTGCAACATCTGGGCCTAACCAATTTATTAAGTTCCCAACACACCTTACATTCCAAATCAGAGGTTCCAGGTCTATTTTTTAAGTCACATTGGTTAAGGATTATCTTTATTTCCTCGTTGAAGAAGAATGGAAGACCACTATCAGAACAGTTATCTTTTATAGACAAATAACCAAGCACAGTAACCAATCAAGTCTTCCTATTATGAGTGCAAAATTATGCTTTCAAACCAAAGTTAATTTTCTTGTAAAAGGCAGAGAAGAGATCAAAATTGCAGGTGTGTCACTCAAAAGGTGCACTCCTCGTAACAAAAAGAAGTTCAAAGTCACGACATTTCCAAGAACTTTTACAACCAGCTACAAAAAAGTTGTTGGCAAAGGTTTCTCAAATTCCTGTATCAATACTGCTGATAAGGGTGCTCACAGTAATTTTTGAGACGGAAGAGAAAATGAAAACATTTCTTTCTGACCGTTATCTTGAGTGGTGTGTATCAGTGATACATGCAGTATCTTAAATAGGTTGAACCCGTTGCTTTAGGATCAAACTTCCACACAGTTTTTAGTGTTGTACATAAAAGATCAGAATTTCTTAAGACCAAACGGAGACCCAAACGGCTCATTCTCTGAGCTTGTGCCTTTTCAGCATTGGATGATTTTCTTCACTCAGCAGAAGAAGAAATCCTGGAGTATATCACTGAGAATATTTTTTCTAAAATCACATCCACATTCTAACAAAGAACATGGAAAAATACAGAGGCCAATGCTACCAGAGAGTGAATTTGGAATCCATTCACCCGCATCTTCCAAGTTGAGCTACTCAACATTCAATTGTCCTACTTTTGAGTGTAACAGACTCATCAACTCAACATGTGATGGAAAACCCAAAGTAGTCTTCAGTGAGAAATTGCTCCATAATTTCTCCATCTTAATACCCACAATTTGCTGCCATTTCTAAGGATCTATAATTCCGCATTAAGATTTTGCAATTAAATAGAAACAGAAAGTAAAAGGTAAGCACCTGGATGTGAAATCTGGCGTAAAGCTCAAACAATCTGATGCTGAGGTAAGGCTATTCTTATTCATATTAATTTTAAAATACATTTTATTTTTAAAACATCATGATGAATTTTTTTCACTTGTTGGACATCAGTAATCTATTCCTTAAGTGGTTTCCAGATGTCAAACTTTTAAAACTGTGCCTTATAGAGTCCTGTCTTACTAAGGCTTATTTCTCTGCTTCAAATTACATCGTATCTATACTTTCCGTTCATAACTTCAAAATTGCTTTGTAAGTGGCTTGCTCAGCATTACTTAAGCCCAAGTGGGAACTCTGTCTTTCCCTGAGTAAATGATGCCAAGCAATGGTAATATCACTAGAACATTAAAATCAATAATCCTGAAACATCGGGGATTTTCTTTATTTAAAAACCATGTCTTTTCTGGTTATTATATCTTTTCCCTTGGAATCTAGAGTCTATTAGAAGTTCCTTACCTACAGAGAAACAAAAAAATAATGGATGAGGGATACAGTGAGAAAAAAAAATACAGTGCCTAGCCCCCTCAATAATGAAGGTCCATTAAGAGAAAACCTGAACTTTGTGGACAAAGGTTTGTCTTTAGTGCTCCCATATCATAGCAATGGCTCCACGTGAGGATACAGATTCTCAACTCCATACCTTAGTTTCCCAAGGGCCAATGTTTATCTTTTAGTGGCAGAAAGTTTAGGAGACTCTCTTAGTAACTCTAAGCATGAAACTTTTGTATGTACCAAGAAAAGAAAAGTCTATATCCTGTCTTGGTGGGTATACTGCTGGGCATGTGAGTAAGGAAGATTCTGAGGCAGATGTGAGACAACTGGTGGTCACTGATTACATTTTTCTTCTGAACCTAGCAACCGATTTCCCAAGTGAATTAAATCACAAGCTACAAGAATCTTTGAGCTGTAAGGAACTTGAGGGATCTTCATTACGCATACAAAGAAACTAAGGCCAAAACAGGTTATGTCACTAACTCAGAGTCAAACGAGCTTGTTTCTGGGTCCAAGTAAGGAAAAATTCTCCAAACTCGCAGACCACAACACTGTTTTCAAGCTCTTGCTTTTTGATTCTTAGTTTCCTTAGGAGAGAGAGGCATCTCACTACCTACCACCTGTACCCACCAGCTCTCACAATCAGCTTCATTAGGGATTGCCTTACATTACAGAGATACAGAACACATTAGCAAGGAGTTTGTGGGTCTCTCTCTAGACAGTTTGAAGGAGGAGAAGGAGCTTTCTATTAAGGGAATATTTGAAGTGCAGTCCTTACTGGAAGCAAAGGCACAGAGTAGCAGTCTGCTGAAATTCCTTTCATGTCCCATGATTCTTTTATGCAACGTTCTCTATGAGAAACATAAAGTATTGAGAAGCCTCCCAGCCGGTCAACATCAAAATGAAAATTCCATCTCAGATAAAAGCAGAACTGATCTTTGATTTAATCCTACTAAGCCCTGTGCCCAGTTTCTTCAGGTTAGTGTGAGTCCAATATAGACAGAGGTTAAACTAATTAGAGCACACACTGGCAATGGGGGCAGGTTTTCAGAGGTATTTGAAGACTGTGTCTACCTTGTCAGCTCAAGGCTTGCAGCGAGTAAATAAACTTAACCCTAGGTTAACCCTAGATTAATCCAAAGACAAAAGAACCTTCAGACAAGAGACTAAGATAAGGCTGAGGGGGAGGGGGAAGAAAAATATGCTATGTCCTAATCATTAGGAAAGAACAGGCTGTCCAAGCCAATTCTGTTCTGATCTATAATGAGATCAATTGCATCTGGAGCTCTTGGGGCACTGGCAGCAGACACAGGGACGGCCGGGCTGCTCCAGGAAGGATTACCTCATTGAAGAGAGCAGCCAAGGCTACCAACCTCCCTTTCTGACCCTCCCTCTCTGAGCCTGCCCTCCCTCTCCTCAGCCACCAGTGGACTGCCAGTTGCCCAGTGAAGCACAGCTAGCCTGCGAAGTAAATATGTCAATGTATTGAAACTACAGTCTCTCTTCCAATCAGCCAACTAAGTGTCTTTCTGTCCCGATCTACCTTAAACTTTAAACCAGTAGAAGCTAGCCAGCTGCTTTCAAATGGTTGGTCTTCTTTCTTTCCCCAAAACTCTCTGTTGGAGCTACCTCTACAGATCGTATTTAGGGGGGACTTTTAGCCATCTCTCTTATCCCCCTTCAGCACTGAATACATCTGCATAAATGTGGGAAGATGGCTTTTCATTCCTCTCCCTGGCCCGAGAAGACGCAAGTTACTTTGCAACTAGACTCCTCCCCAAAGGAAACGCTAGGATCTTCTTCCTTCTT
Source organism: Lipotes vexillifer (assembly GCF_000442215.2). Classification (NCBI taxonomy): domain Eukaryota; kingdom Metazoa; phylum Chordata; class Mammalia; order Artiodactyla; family Lipotidae; genus Lipotes; species Lipotes vexillifer. The sequence goes on along the minus strand of NW_006784922.1, from coordinate 3,457,271 downwards.
TCCGCTCTTTTACTAATTTCCTCCTTCAAGCAGCACAAGAAAGCAAAATGGATAATGTCTCTATGAGCCACTTCAGTCAGTGATCATACCAGACTAGAATTGGTATGGAAGGGGAGTCAGAGAAAGGGTACAGATGAGGCTTGAGTCAGGTAGGGACTGGGAAGACAGAACTCCCCTATTGGCAGGGGAAAAAATTGTTGGGGGAGAAAGGCTTACACTGGCTTATTTAAAAAAAAAAAAAAAAATGACATAGAAGGCCTCCTGGACTTCAGATAACTCTTACAAAATATTTTGATGGATTGAGTGCAAAAAGTGAATCAAACATATGGATTATATTTTCATTAAAATACAGATGGATTTTTTATTGTTATTATTAAATTAAGCAAAATGTTTGGCAAAGTAGATTTGGTTTTGGCCAAACCCAGGACATCTGAAAAGTAGTTTTGAGATATTCAGTGAACTGAACACAAAGCCAGGTTTACCCATCCCTAGAGTTTGGAAAAATGAAACTTGGCTCATCAAGGTTTGATTCAATGTCAAATGTATTTGTGGGGAAATAAGTTTCTGAAGCACCAAAACTGCCTACGTGCCTTGGGAGTGCAGTGGAAATGCCCAATAGTTACTGAATAACTTAGCCTGCCCCAGCACCCCAAAAGGCAGCAATCCATTGACCTGAGAAAAAGGTGAGTTGCTCCCCTCCTCCCTCACCAAGATATTAAGAACTGAACCAAAGCCAGTGTGCTGTCTAGCCTAGAAAATGAGCACAAAGCAGCAAATGAATAGGAAATGCTCATTTGAGAGGAAGGTCATCACCATAGCTGGATGGCTGACAGGGGGCTTTTATTATCTGCATTGACCAGAAGAATTTAGAAAAGCAAAGGACAATAAAAGTATTGATGAAAGGTGAGGTCACATTGTTTGGAAGTTTTTTCCAGACATTAAAAACTTCATTTTATTTTTTTGGAAAAAAAAAAAAAATCCAAAGGAATGCATGGAAATTTTTGGCACTCTAATGCCATTCCATTTGAATATCTTTCAATCAACCCATGGGTTACTGGGAAAATTTTTTTAAATCCATCTATCAGCAAGCCATCTGAACATGACTATACATGAAATTTCAAGTTTAGCAGTCTTTGATTCCTGCAAATGGCCATTGTGAAACGCCATTCTACCCATGGTGAAACTTAGCTTTCTGCCAGTGCTTTAGGGGAATGAGGTCACCTGAAGAACCAAGTTTTCTAGGCAACTAAATGTTCTAAGTATCAAGCCTCAGCATCAAACTACTGGAGGTTTGTATTTAAACCACTTTGAGTAGAAATACTTGTCAACCTATGAACTTAAAGGACCCCATTGTATTGCAACAATGTTCTAAAGGTAGTTGAGGCAAATAGGGCTATTTGCCTCTAAACTATATGATCTTAGCTTGCAATACTTTTTTTTATATTTAACTATAGTTGGTTTACAATACTGTGTTAGTTTCAAGTGTGCAATACTTTTTTAATACTTGTATTTTCTTTGTACAGTGTATGAGTTAGGAAAACAGAATCACTCTAGGTATTTGAAGCACGACAGAATTTAATATAGGGATTTAGCAGTATATGCAATCATTGGAAAGGCTGGGTGGTGTGAAGATCAGGGACACGACTGCTAGCACTGAATAATTCAGGAAATGAAGGCTTCATAGGAGACTGCTCCCCATGACCTTAACTAACTGTGGTACAAGAGCAGGTGATTCTCAAGAATGGAAGCCCTTGAAAAAACTCCCTTTTGCCGTCTGCTGATGTCCACATGCCCACTCAAGCTCTGGCTAGAAAACAGCCTCTCCTTTTTCACATTCTGTGTCTTGTACGAGCACCTCTCATTGGTAAAACCAAAACCTGAACCCTCCTAGTAAAAGGAAATGTAGTCTCCAGACTTTCAGTGATCGCACATAGGAGAGAGTTTGGAAGGGAGACAATGATGTCAACAGACATCTCATTGGTACATATGGTTGTCCTGCTTTTTGTGGCCAGTTGCTGAACACTCTAACACTTACCCTATGTGTTTGCCCTAGCTGTCCCACTCCATTCCTTTCCATCTTTTATTTTTGTGGCACTTAACATGGTACTGACTTGAAAATCTGATACGTAATTTATTAAGAATAAACTGTCCTGAGTGAGGACATTGAGACCTTTATAATGAAAAACAGTGTAGTTGAGTGGTGGGTGCTGGGCCAGATGTATTAAGCCAAGCTCTGCCAATTACAAGCTATGTTATATTAATACGTCTATCCATAGGTTTCCTCATCTGAAAAATGGGAATGATATCAACTGCCATACTCACCTTTCCCAAAGACACTGCGAGTATCAAATGATTTATGCACATGAAAGTACCTCACAAATTGTAGAGTACTATAAAATGTAATTCATTCTCTAACTCATTCCTTCAACACATTTATTTAGTGCTTAGTTAGTTAGTCTAAGGCATAGACTTAGGTATTTCAGGAGTATAACAGAAGGACAAACAACTGTCCCTGTACCCTAAAAATTTACCACTCAGTAGCAGAATAAAATATATTAATAGAAAGCCAAAATACAAAGTAGAATGTCACAAGAGCCATAAGGACAATTATAACAACAACAACAATTATAAACAACAACAATTTAGTCTAGGAAGGAGCTGTTATTTCCATCTGGAGCAATTAGGAAGGTTTTTTTGACCCAGCTCTCTCATCTGCTTGTGTATTATTCTATTTGATTCCTGGACCCCGACTTTCAGGTACTCTCTATGTCCTATAGGTTCCATTGCCTAAATGTCATCAGTTATCCATCTAATTCTTTTTTCTCCATTCCCTTTGTAATTATTTTAGTTCAGAGTCTTATTACTGTTTGCCTGCTCCGTTACAATACCTTCCTCACTAATCTATCTGCCCCCAAGCTTGCCCACTCCACCTCACCCAACCCACAACCTAATATAAGCTTCATCTATCTCTGCCACTCTCAGAAAGATCTATCTAAAATGCAAATCTAGTCACATAATAATCTGCTTAAAATCCCTTCAAAAAACAACCGCTAATCTCAGGATGAAGTTGAAATGCCTTCACTTAATACACGAAGCCTTCCATGATTTGGCCTGTTTGCCTTTCTAACCTTGATCTACTCGGGATGTGACTTCATGAATGCACTTTGTGACACCTATTTTCATGACAGCTCCCCCTCCCCCATTCATAGTTCATGATAGTTTAAGTTAGTCCTTAAAATAGGGATTCGAATTGGGAGATTGGTGGCCTGGGGAAAAAAGAGCTGGCTGGAGAAAATAAAGAGGAAAAAGTGTAATAAGGCGGAAGGAAGAAAGGTAAAATCTGCTGTTGGTGACATCTGGCTTACATGATACTGGATGTAGGAGTCAGGACCCAAGCTGACTGTCAGTTACCGGAGGATTTATCAGGGAGTGGCTCTCAATACTGTGACCACACAGATAAGATCCTTCTCTATGTGAAGGTCTAAGTCAGGAACTCTGAATCTCTCTGTAGAAGAGGAATCCATTAGAGAGGAGGCCATAGTTGATCACATGATGCTCCACTATACATAATGTTCTCCAAATGTTTTGTAGTGGGATGTGGTTGTTGCACTTATTGTGATGATTGCCTAATATTTGCAAGCACATTACAGTTTCCCAAATGTTGCCATAAATATCTCATTTGAGGATCAAATATCTCACTTGAGGATCAAATCCAAATTAAAGGATAGAGTTTTCAAAGGATACCTAGGCTAACTTGCAAGGTTAACTAAAATGGTTATCAAATACTATATTTTGATGGAGCCTTTGAACTCTTGGCAAAACTAATGTGTTTTATTGGGTGTTGCTTGAAATTAACATGGCAACATGATAGCATCACAAAAATACTTGAATGAATAATCACAAACATTTGTGCTGAGAACTTACATCAACTCTTTAAGAAAATCACCTAGTGGAGAATGGAAGGTTAAAGAGAGTAGGTAGTGTGAGAAGACAAGGAGGCTGGTGTTGACTGCTGACTTGCCTTTCTTTGCTCTCTTTATGTGTCAGACTGCTGTGGGTGTGCCGTTGTGTCTAAGGGGGAAGGTAAGGAAGAGATATTCAGGGAGGAAGAAAAAGATCCATTCATTTTATAATTAATGGATTAACTAAACTTTTCTGAACATTTTTCCTTATTTAAAGAGTTAAAGACCCACGAGTTTAATCTTGTGTTACTGAACTAGTGATTGGTTTATATCAAGCATAATAAAAATTAACTTTTTCACAAAACCTTTCTCCTTCTTACTCAAACACCAAAGGTCTGTCAATATCAACTTAGAGTAATGGAACTAAACAAAATGTGTTTTAGACCCCAAACTGAAACTTGAAAGGATAAGAAATTCTAAATGTAAACAATGCTTTTCAGTCACTTCACAGATCATCATCCCTTCCTTTTCCCTCCCTTCTGAAGGTCACTTCTGAAATAACTAGATCTTTGTGTTCTGAAGTTTCTGGCAGGATCCATAAGACTTGATTCAGACCACAGGACAAATACCCTGTTGGGGCAAATTGAAAACCAGAAGTGTTTTCATTTGGGACATCTGGTCACCTAGTCTTATGACTTCTTTCTAAGAGTAGTGTAGTCCCGAAAGTTATTAATATCCTTCTGGAGGATCAGGAGGACTGCTTCATGTACATCTCAATCTTATGGACAAGAAGAGACTACTTCATGGCTTTGGACTTCTTCGTGGAAAACTAGGACTGTTACAGTGGCCTTAACGTAAAGATCTTTCATGCTCATGATGGCTCTCTAATTAGGGAAGGGATGAAAAATAACATTTGTGAAGTGCTCCATGGCTGTTTTTCATACTTTTTGTACTTGTTTCCTGTTCCTTCTGTAACAAATCACCACAAAGTTGGTGGCTTAAAAAAAATACACAAAATGCACATTTACCCTTTTATAGTTCTAGAGGTCAGAAGTCTGAAATCAGTTTCACTCGGCCAAAATCAAGGTGTCAGTAGGCTCTAGAGAAGAATCTGTTTTCTTGACTTTCCTACCTTCTAGAGCTGTATTTCTTGCAGTTATTGGCTCATGACCCTTTCTGGCATCTTCAAAGTCAGCCATATGGCATCTTGCTTGAGTGGTCGCATTGCCTTCTTCTGTGTCAAATCTTGCTCTGCCTCCCTCTTATAAGAACACTTGTGATTGTACTGGGTCCACCCTGATAATCCAGGATAATTTCTTTATCTCAAGATCCTTAATTTAATCATATCTGCAAAGTCTCTTTTGCCATATAAAGTAAAATTCACAGTTCCCAGGGATTGGAACCTGGATATCTTCAGGGTCATTATTATTCAACCTCCTACAATTCTGTTTTTAATTTTCATAACTACACAATTGCACAGACATTGTTATTTCCATTCTAAAGATAAGGCTACTGAGGCAGAGACAGGTTGAGAAATGTATCATTGTTACAGGTAATGAGCAGCAGAGCCAATTCTTCTAGATTTATGGAAGAAAAGCAGGAAAATCAGAGATACAAAGAAACACTGATGACAACTTTTAAAAATCTTTTTTCTCAAATTTCCTCCTGTCTTCTCCCTATATAGCAGGGAAACCTAAGATCTGCCCTCTATATCTGCCTGGCATTGGCAGAAAAACACTTTCCATTTCCAAATGTATGGTTGGAAAGAAATGATCACTGACAATTGATGGGGATTGAATTCCATATTTTATCTAAGCCTATTTTATGACTTTTCTCATCTTTCAACTTTTATTATAAAAACAATTTTTAGTCCTTTCTATGTGCCAGTCACTGTTCTATATATTTTTATGTGTATCAACTCATTTAACTCATTTGACATCCCTATGCTGTCGATGTTATCATACTGTGGTTAAGTAATTTGGTCAATTTTTCACAGTTCAGGATTTAAGCCTAGGCATCTTTAACCATTAGGTTCTGCACTATACTACTTATAATCTAACACTTATATATTTTTTAACCTCTTTGTACTTTGCAATAACAGGTTTTATTCTGATTCCCCTTTTTTTCCATATCACTAAGTATAGTTTATTATACATAATAGGACTTTAAATGCTGAATAAATGAATGAATTATTGATTGTGATTATATTTCTCTTTTTTCTCATGTGTTTACTCCTGAATGCATTCCTG
>NW_006784922.1:3433092-3451092 GCF_000442215.2 Lipotes vexillifer | reverse complement strand
ATTCCTGCAGAACCCTGTTACTCAAAGTGTGGTCTCCAAAAAGCAGCATAGGCATCACCTGGAACCTTATGAGAAATGGAGAATCTCAGGCCCCACCCCAGACCTACTGTATCAGGAAGTTTCCCACATGATTCACATGCACATTAAAGTTTGAAAAGCACCTTTTAAAGCACCTATTTAGGGTTTCCCTGGCAGCACATTGGTTGAGAGTCCGCCTGCCAATGCAGGGGACACAGGTTTGCACCCCGGTCCAGGAAGATCCCACGTGCCGTGTAGCGGCTGGGCCCGTGAGCCATGGCCGCTGAGCCTGTGCGTCTGGAGCCTGTGCTCCGCAACGGAAGAGGCCACAGCAATGAGAGGCCCACGTACCGCAATAAATAAATAAACAAACAAACAAATAAATAAATAAATAAATAGAGCACATATTTAGATTTTACAAACTTATTCCACTATATCCACATGGTTCTCTCACCTGCCTATACACTTGAATGCCTTGGCTTTGGCATCTTCAATTCCATCCCAAGTCTAAGGTTCTATGATTTGGCCAGTTCCACAAAAGCTATTCCTTTTGTAAGCACTTGTTTCTTTGTGAGACGAGCAGAATGACTGAAGGAACACATTAGTAGCTAATTTTTGGGGTTTTGGTTTTTGCTTCAAAGCAAGCACACAAGAATCTCCCCTGCCCTTCCCACCAGCCCCCAACACACACAGGGATTGGCCTCCATAGGCTGCACTGCAGGTGAGCTGGAGAAAGCAGCAGCCCAGGTGGAGCAAGGACTCACAGCCTCTGCCTGGTACAGGGAAGGATGCTTCTTATCAGTGTGACATAACATTAAGACCCTAAATAGCTCATATGTCTCAACCATCAGGAGGGTTTCATAATAACACGTTTCATCTTCGCACACTCATCTCCAGACCCTGTGGCACCTGGCTGTAGAAACTTGGTGAATAAAGGAGATATTGATATAGAACATCCAAGGCAATGCTTTCTAGTGAATCTAAAGGGTGTTTTGTGATCCCAAGACTGAGGCATCTCTTTCTAAACTGAGAGCTGATATCAGCACAAGAATAATAAAAAGAAAGTCCTCACTCAGCATGAGGGGAGAGCAGATAACTGTGGATCCCCACTATTGAAATTGGAAATCAAGCTGATTCATAAAGTGGGGTAGGAAAATTGATCTATAAACAAACCAACAATGTGCAGACAATCTATCCTACTTCTCCTTCAGAGCTCAACAGATCTAGACTAGGCTTTGACTGTACTAGACCTCTCGTTTTAATATTTTAATCTCTATCTACACACACACAAAATGGTGGATTGCTACAATTAACATGGTATCCTCAATCTATAAACACAGACAATGCTGATACACCACCGTTGGCAGGGTGGGTATTTTTGAGCATCTTAGACCCCAAATTTTGGAGTTAGACAGTGCCTAATTCCAAGTATTTAACCGAGGACTTCTGCTTCTGATCAAGATGAAATAACAGCGACTGAATTTCCCTCTTTCCTGAAACAGACAAAAACTACACTAAATATGTGAAACAACGTCTTTCAAGACATAAAACATGAGGCAACAAAGGACAGTGATCTCTGAGAAACATTAAACAAATTAAGTGAGCCCCAATCACCAGCTTACTTCCTGGACAGAGTTTCCAGGCTGCAGTACAGGGAGAAAGAATCCAGGCAGAGCCTGACAGTTTCCCTGAGTTGAGGTAACAGAGTTGGAAGTCTGGGGAGGCTAAATTTGCTGAGCAGAGTGCCAGAAAGGAGAGTGCTGTTTAAAGAGAGGACTCTGAAGATCTTCTGAAGGACCCCCTTGAGTGTTTAGCCAAGTACTGATCAGCACAGAAATGTGAGGTAAGTATCAGAGGCCAGGGAAACGACCATATAAGAGGATAACAGGAAACAAAACTCAGAATATGCATGGAATAGGGAATAGTGTCTGTTTCCACTGACCAGAAATGGAAAACCTCAATTTGCAGGATATTGGGTAGGCTACCATATTAGTTTTCTATTACTGTGTAATAATTTACTGCAAACTTAGCAGCTTAACAGTACCCATTTATTATTTCACAATGACCTAGGTCAAAAGTCCAGGTGGGCTTGACTGGGTTCTCTGCTCAGGGTATCATAAGGCCAAAATCAATGTGTCCTTTGGGCTGGGCTCTTATCGGGAGACTCTGGGAAAGAATATGTTTCCAAGTTCATTCTGGTTATTGGCAGAATTTGGTTCCTTGTAGTTGTAAGACTGAGGTCCCCATTTTCTTACCAGTTGCAACCAGGGATTGCTCTCAGCTCTTAGAAGCCTCTCTCAGACCCCTTCCAGGTGACTCCCTACATTTTCAAGTCAGTAATGACACATCAAATTCCCCTTGTCCTTAGACTATTTGATCTACTCTTCTACAGCCACCCAGAGAAAACTATCTGCTTTTAAAAAGCTCATATCGGTTAGACCCACCTGGATCATCTCTATATCTTAAATTCGTCTTGTTGGTAACACTAATTATATCTGCAACACCTCTATTTCCATATATCACAACATAACCATGGGGGTAACACCAAGGGGCAAAAACATGGAAGCCATATTAGGATTCTGCTGGCCAGAAGTACTCAGAAGGGTCTTGTTTCACTAGTGGGGTAAAACTAGCCCTCCACTAAATGCTGCCCTTATCCAGATTAACACAGTTTAAAAGCAAGACCCAAAAGGATCAAACTGTTTCCAAGTTACTTAACCATATCCCAGAACAAAACTAGGAGTACCCATAGGTACAGAGAAATATCTAGCAGTCAAAAGAATAAAATTGACAATGTTTAGCATATACTAAAAAAATTACTAAGTATGCAAAGCAGCAGAAATGTGTGACTTATAATGAGGAGATAAATCAAACAATCAAAACCAACTCAGCACTGACGGCAATAATAAAATTAAAGGCAAACATCTTAACATGGTGATTATATCCATATTCATATGCCCAAAAAGCTGCAGGGAAGATGGAGCTGCAGAAATATGAAAGACATATATTAAAAGACTAAAAAAAAAAAAAAAAAAAAAAAAAAAAAAGACTCACAATGATCTCTTAAAGATGAAAAATACACTAGGTGGGATTGATGTCAAATTAGACACTGCAAAAGAAAAATAAACTGGAAGACACCACAATAGAAACTATCCAAAATAAAACACACAGAGGAAAATTTTTTTAAAAGAATAAAAATAAATAAATAGAACATTCATCAGATGTAGGCAATTTCAAGTGCCTAATATATGTATAATTGGAATCCTCAAAGGGAAACAGAAACAATATAGGAAACAATAGCCGAAAAACTTCCAAATTCGTTAAAAGACTATATACCCACAGGTCCAAGAAACTCAAGCAACCCCAAGCACAAGATGTATGAAGAAAATTGTTCCAAGGCACAGCATAATCAAATTACTCAAAGTCAGTGACAAAAAGAAAACCTTAAAAGCAGCCACCAAAAAAAGTCAAGTCATGAAATGTACAGAAGAACAAAGATAGGGATTAAAGCATATTTCTCATCAAAACAAGGCGAATGAGAAGATAGTGGAACGTCTTTAAAGTACTGAAAAAATAACTGTCAACATAGAATTCTATACCCAGCAAAGTCTTTTAAAAATGAAGGTGAAATACTTTTTCTGATATACAATAGCTGAAAGAATCCATCACCATCAGATCTGCACAACAAGAAATATTAAAGGAAATATTTCTGTCACAAGGAAAATGATATCAAATAGAAATATGTTTCTACACAAAGGAATGAAAAACGTCAGAAAGGTAACTGCACGAGTAAATATGATTTATTTATTATTATTGGAACATCTTTAAAAGAAAATTGGTTGTTCAGAACAGGAATTGGAAAACCTTTTTCTGAAAAGGGTCAGCAAGTAAATATTTTAGGCAATGTGAGCTGTACAGTCTCTGTGACAACTACTCAACTCTCCTGTTATATTATGAAAGCACCCATAAAAAGCATGTAAATAAATTGGTATGGGTGTGTTACAGTAAAAACTTTATTTACCCTTAACAGGTGGCAGGCTGGTTTGTCTATTGGGTCTTAGTTTGCCAATCCCTGATTTAAAGAAAAAATGATAATAATGTAGTATAAGATTTATGATACATGTAGAAGTAAAAGGTGTGGCAATTGCAGACTAAAGTCCAGAAGGTGAGAACTGGACATATATTACTATAAAGTTCTTATACCATATGTGAAGCATAAAATGTTACTTGACGCAGACTGTGCTGAGTTAACAATTTAAGTGTACTATTAATCCTCTTGCAACTGCTAACATAATAAAGAGTTATAGTTAATACACCAATAAAGAAAATAAAATAAAATTGTAAAGTACACTTCAAAAGAAATCAGTGCAAAGGAGAAAGAGAAAAAAGAACAAGTGGGATAAACAGAAAACAAGTAGCAAGAAAATATAACACACTGATTAAAATATCAAAGACAATAATGGAAGAGGGAAAAACACACCAGAACAGATGGGTAATATTAGTGCAGAGATGAAAACTGTAAGAAAAGAATCAAAGAGAAATGCTAGAAAGAAAAACACAATCAGAGATGTAAAATGCCTTTCACATGCCCATCAGTAGACTTGACACAGCTGAAAAAGTCAGTGACCTTGAAGATGTCAATAGAAATAACTCAAATAAAAGCACAAAGAAAAAATAGTGAAAAAAAGAGCATCTAAGAGCTGTAGAATAAATGTCAAATGGTCTAATAAACTTAATAACAGAATCCAAACCACAGATTCAAGAAGCTCAGAAAACATCAAGTGAGATATTCAAACTATGAAAACAATAACAATAAAGAGAAAATCTTGGAGGCAGTTAGAAGAAAAAAGCCATAGTAAGTACAAAGAAACAAAGATAAGAATGAGAACAGACTTTTCATTAGAAACCATGTAAGCCAAAAGACAATGCAGTAATGTCTTTAAAGTGCTGAAAGAAAAAAAAAAAAAACCCTGTCAATTCAGAACTCTAAAACCCAGAGAAAAGAGTTTTCAAAGAGGAAGGAGGAAATGATGAACTTCTCATACAAACAAAAGCTCAATTAATTCATTGCCATTAGATCTTCACTACAAGAAATTGTAAAGGAAGTTCTTCAGGAAGAAGATGTAAAATACCAAACTGAAATCTGAATCTACACAAAGAAATTAAGAACATTGTAAATGGAATAAATGAAGGCAAAAATAAAGTTTACTTCTTAAATATTGCTTGCAAAGGTAACTATCTAAAGCAAAAGGAGTGGGAATATATTGTGTGTTTAAAGCATATATAAAAGTAAACTGTGTATGTTAACAATGTCACAAAGGATGGGGAGGAGGAACTGAAAATATACTTTTACAAGGTCTTTATGGACAGGTAAAATGTTATAACATTATTTAAATTCTGATTAATTAAATATGTCTACTGTAAATCCTAGGGCAGAAACTAGAAAGGATTTGTTTTAAGAAGTGACATAAATAAGAAATCAGTAGTGGAGATGAGATAGAGGCAAAAAAATAGTCAATCAAAAAAAAGAAGCAAGGGCTTCCCTGATGGCACAGTGGTTGAGAGTCCGCCTGCCAAGGCAGGGGACACGGGTTTGTGCCCCGGTCCAGGAAGATCCCACATGCTGCGGAGCGGCTGGGCCCGTGAGCCATGGCCGCTGAGCCTGCGCGTCCGGAGCCTGTGCTCCGCAACGGGAGTGGCCACAACAGTGAGAGGCCCGCGTACTGCAAAAAAAAAAAAAAGCAGCAAAAAAAAAAGAATAAATGATACAAATGGGAAACATTTAGCAGGAAGGTAGATTTAAAACTGACCATATTAACAGTAACATTAAATGTAAACTAAACACATCAATGAAAAGACAGAGATTATCCAATTAGACAAAAATTAAACTAGACACAACTATATACTTTCTACAAAAATCAACTTTAAATATAAACTAAGAGCTAGGTTAAAAGTAAGATAATGGAAACAGATATGACATGCAAACACTAATAAAAAGAAACCCAGAAAACTAGACTCTTGGTGGTGAGCATGCTGTAGTGTATCCAGAAGACAAATTATAATGTTGTACACATGAAACATACAATGTTTTAAACCAATGTTACCTCAATAAAAGTAATTATACTTTGTGGAGAAAAAAAGAAAGCTATATTGATATCAGGAAAAATAGACTTAAGAATGAGAAATATTACAGGGGATAAAGTGGGACAATAAATAATGACAAAGAAGTCAATTCTCCACAAAGACCTAACAATCCTAAATATGTATCCACCTGACAATGGGATTTTAAAATACATAAAGAAGAAATAGACAAATCTACAATCATATTTGAAGTTTCAACACTTCTCTTGCAGTAACTGTTACAAAAAGTGGACAGAAAAGAAAGGATATAGAAGAGACTAACAACACAACCAACCAACCTGACTTAATTAACATTTATAGATCACTCCATCCACCAACAGCAGAACACACATTCTTCTCAAGTGCACAGGGAATATTCACCAAGATAGATCATATTCTGTGCCACAGAACAAACATGAACAAATTTAAAAGAACAGCAGTTGTACAACATGTTTTTTGAACATAGTGAAATTAAAATAGAAATCAAAAACAGAATATCCAGAAAATTCACAAATATTTGGAAATTAAACAACAAACTTCTAAATAATCCATGAATCAATTAAGTTTCAAGAGAAATTCTGAAATATTCTGAACTTAATGAAGAGAAAAATATAACAAGAAAATTTAAAAATTAAACATACACCTACCATACAACCCAGACATTTCATTCTCATTTACCCACAAGAAAAAGAAAGAAAACTATGTCCATCCAATGACTTCTCCATGAATGTCCTTAAAATTTTTATTTGTAATTGCCAAAATTTTGAAACAACCCAAGTATCTATCAAAAGGTAAATATATAAATTTTGGTATATCCATATAACAGAATACTACTTGCAATATAAAAAATATAAACAAGTTTTGGTATATTCACAAAATGTAATACTATATGAAATAGAAAGAAATGCACACATATGGGTGAATTTCAAAACTATTATGCTGAGGGAAATAAACCAGACAAAATGGAGTACATACTGTATGACTGCATTTATATAAAATTCTACAAAATGCAAACTAATCTATAATGACAGATCAGTGGTTGCCTGGGAATGAAGAGTGGGGTGGGGTGGGGAGGAGAGAGAGGGAGGGATTACCAAGAGATGCAAACTTTTAGGGGTTATGGCCATGTTCACTATCTTGATTATGGTGATAATTTCATGGGTATATGAATATGTCAAAATATATCAAAATTGTACACTTTTAAATATGTGCAGTTATTATACGTCAACCCTGACAAAGCAGTTAAAAATGAATCAAGGATATTCATGTGAACTTGTACAATTTTAGCTGACTTCAAGTAGACATCTTGTGGAACACGGGACCTAAGAATAACCACCCTCCAACCCTCCACCCCATTCTTTCCTAGCACACGTAAGAATAAATAGGGGGGATTTTTTTCAGAGCTTGACTTCATAAAATTCTGTTTAAATGTCTACAGTTTTAAATTGATGTTACCAGCTTCAAAATTTTTTTTCCCAAAGAGAAAAGTGTTAAAGATAAATAATAATTCAAAAGAATAACTATCATCCCTAACTTTTACACGTAGCACCTTTCAGCCTATTTACTACTTTTCCCTCTGGACCATAATTATCAGCAATGGCATCGTGTTCTCTCTATGGTATAGTGGTATATATGCCATAGGATCTTTTTTATAAAGTTGTCTGGATCCACTATTAAGATGCTGTGTTACATCATGATAAAGTAGTCTTCACTTTTTATTCACAATAAAAAGCTCAAACTGGGCAGTTTTATCACTGCTTATCCCATATCTAGGGAAAAATCATCCTCCATTTGGCAGCAAGAACAGCTACTAACTTGTTTTAATGCTGCAACAGGCCTTGCCTGCTAGGGGGCACACCCCTTCTTTAGGAGGGCTTAGGATGCAGGAAACTCTTAGAGCACCATGACTCACTCAAATAAAACAACGAACCAGGCCATGAGAACTTAGAAGAAAATGTATAATTTTGCAGCCTATCCCCATCTGGTCAGTGATATCAGCATTCATGACCAATATATTAAATTGAATATCCTAATGATATTTGCCATTCCTGGCTTTGAGTTGATTTCCTTAAAGAATTAGCATTTTGTTTTTCTAATTTCAGAGAATATTAAGAAATGTTCTCTATTTAACTAAATCCAGGATTATGAATGCTTCCTCCAAACAAAGCAGCCCCTGCGCCCCTCCACCCATTTGACAATTCAGTTGCTAAGAAAATAAAGCTTTTCAGCTCAGTTTGCATGTGAGGCCTCGTGAGCATCTGAGCCTTGCAGCCCCACCTTTCACACAGGAAGAGTCCTGGTGCCCTCGTGCTCTTAGGCTCTCACTGTTGGGCAAAGGAAATAGTCTTTGGTCAGCAGCCACACAGCAAGCCCTGGCAAGTGGTTATTGCCAGTTCGAACCCCAGGTCTCAAAGGCGTATTTCCTCTCTTTTGTTTATTGTTACTGCAGGAGCTTCATCTCATAGTTTGTTGTGGTTATTATTATTTTTTAAAGCCACAGGAAGTTACTATTGTCTCATTTTGGTTGAGTTTCTTCAGTTCGTTCTTTCTGTTGCCATATTATTAAAGGCACCAGAAACTCTGTATTTATCTTCTAAATGTCAGCTTCCCCTGGGCCCCAGTTGCTCAGGTAAGTGGAATTTTCCAGTACAAACCTCCCCTAGTCTTCTCATCCTTGATTTGGCAGCTAATTGACCTGTCAATCTTCACTCTGCATAAGTTATTTGCAATGTCTGGAACATTTCTGAAAAGTAAAATAATGAGGCCTAAAGTCAACAGGTTTTAAAAGAAATTTTAAGTTCTCCTCTTCACTTTACCAGAAAGGGGGTATTGAAGTGATCTGATGGCAAACTATGCTTTCACTTTTCTTAAAGAAAAAATCCCTTTGGATGGGTTTATTAGCCACAGAAACTCAGGCATCACTTCTTCAGAATGTTCCTTTAGGTTCTCCTGTATGATTTTCTTATTGGTATTAATAGAATCAACTACAGATTCCGTGCTCAGGAGTTTATTAGGAGTTAGTATAACTCTGACTTGAAATTTATCTCGTAGTGCATTTAACCAATTACTTAGGAACTACCACTCTGCTGACATTGCACAACTGCCTTTGGCTGCCTAACTCCAGATTTCTTTTATGAGAGAAATAAATGTCTATTATAACCCCTGGATTAAGATATCTCAATCCCTGGTCCTAATCCCTCGAACATGTAAATGTTACCTTGGGTGACAAAGATTCTGCAGGTATGATCAAGTTAAGGGTCTTTTTTTTTTTTAAGTTTTTTGTTTTAAATTTATTTATTTATTTGTTTTTGGCTGCTTTGGGTCTTTGTTGCTGCACACGGGCTTTCTCTAGTGGCGGCGAGCGAAGGCTGCTCTTCGTTGTGGTGCGCGGACTTCTCGTTGCGGTGGCTTCTCTTGTTGCGGAGCACGGGCTCTAGGTGCGCGGCCTTCATTAGTTGTGGCACGCAGGCTCAGTAGTTGTGGCACACAGGCTTAGTTGCTCTATGCGGCATGTGGGATCTTCCCAGACCAGGGTTCAAACCTGTGTCCCCTGCATTGGCAGGTGGACTCTTAACCACTGCACCACCAGGTAAGTCCAAGTTAAGGGTCTTGAGATGAGAATATTCTTAATTATCTGGGTGGATCCTAATTACCATCAGGTGTTTATACAAGAGAGGCAGAGGGAGATTAGACACACAGGGCAGAAGGTGATGTGAAGACTGGAGTGATGTGACTACAAGCTAAGGAATGCTGGATGCCACCAGAAGCTAGAAGAAATAAGGCACATTCTGCTCTAGCCCCTCCCAAGGGAACGTGGCCCTGCTCACACTTGATGTCAGCCCAGGGAGACTGATTACAGACTTCTGGCCTTCAAGACTATGAGATGATACATTTCTGTTGTTTTAAGTCAAAAACAAAATAAAACCAAATGAAAATTTAAGGACTGTCAGGATAGGAGACACCTCCAGGACTTTCTGAAATCTCCATTTGTTGTTAGGGATTTTGTGATAACACAAAGGGCAGTATCATTTACTCACACGTGAGTGTCTCAGACTGAAATCGTCCCAGATATATGTAGAATCAGTGACCTCACTGTATGTCTGTACTCCTGACACATAAGAAATTAAGTTTGGCATTCTGAGAACAGGGCCAAGCAGACATTTGTTAACAGAGGGCTCCTCTGGGTAATAATTTCAGAGGTAGGGATAACTCACATCTCTAACTTCCCTTTCCCTTCAAAAACATAAATCAGTGGACCTGCCTTTCTTTATCTAAACTTTTCTTGACTCTTATTTATACGTTCAGCCAGTATGAACTCCTGGGGTAATGAATCTGAGAACCACTGTTTAAGAGGATTGATTGTGTTGTCCGTAGGAAAATAGAACTGGAGTGAAGATGGATCATTCAGGCAGAATCATTGTGCTGCAAGCCAGTTCAAAAGGCTCTCTGAGCCTACCTGTGTACATGTGCCCCTCCTGCAATTACAGAGCATCTGGCCATGCTCAGCCTTGGTGGGCAGGAGAAAACATAAGCTCTCACCATGCCAGCTGTGTTTTCCATCTTAATTTAAAATTCACACTGAAGCTAGAGCTAATATGCTCAACTGGGCTATGTAGGCCCTTAACCTTTCTTTATAGAAAGGGCTATTGATATCTTTCTTGAAAAAATATTTACTACTATCTGGGAAGCTGCTTTGTGCTAGTTGTTGTTGAGGGTAATTTTAAAAGGTGTGGTTCTTAACACTTGGAGCTTCAGTCGGTAAAAGAAGCAAAAATAGGCAGACAGAGAAAAAGAAGTTCATGGTAGGTATAGGAGATAGGATAACTATGCAGAGACATCAATGAATTAAGAAGAGAGGATTAAATATTTACAATATTTACCAGAGTTACCCTGCCCTACAAGTGCCAAAGTTGGATGGATGGTTGGTTGGATGGATGGATGGATGGAAAGAAGGAAGGATGGATGGATGGACAGAAGACACAGTCTCCACATTTGCTCAGGGACTGGGAGAAAATTTAAAGAGGGTCTGTGACTTGATTGTTCTGAATCTGATAATATTCTGATAATCTCTTCATTAAGAGATGGTCAGTACTCAGTAGAATTGCCACAAAAGGAAAGTTCATACTGGGCACCACATTTTTAAAAGAGTTAGTCTGATAAGGAGAATAGGCAAAATAAAATAAAAATAACCACAACGGAAATGGAAGAGATGGAGGGAACTGGGGCAGTGTGTACGGGAGAGGAGAAGATAAGGAGGAAGGATTTGGAGGAGAGATTCCTGGTGAAGATTTTGTGTGTTGGGGTGACGTCTGGAATTTTCAAAGCTCTCCAGATGATTCTAATATACAGCCAAGTTTGAGAACCACTTACCTATGCCACCCTACAAATGACCACCAGATCAAGGTTTCAATTATTTTCATTTTATTATTTCTTCTATTAAAAGATCTCATGTTTCCTTCCCAAATTTTGAGTAGGTATCATCTCTTCTTTTATGTACTCTTTTAACAAATAACCTGTAATAGCTATAGATAACCACTTTACTGCTTGGAGTCTTGGGCTTCAAATGGTAAAATGAGAATAATAATGCCTACTTTGCCTTAAAGATTAAATGAGGCAGTGTTTACAAAGCATTTAGCCCAGTGCTTGGCACATAGAAAACACATATAAACAGTGGCAATTACTGTTCCTCTCATTATTCTCTGACAAATGGCTTTGCTACAGCCTTCTCTCCACCCACTGAAAGCATCAGGTACCCACGTCCAGATCTTTGCTCCTGCTGTTCTTTTCTCTGGGTAAAGACCCTGTTCCTCTCAGCCTAAGCCCTGCCTATCTGAAGTTCTACTTCCTTCAAGTCTTTTTAGAGAATCTCTCCTAAACAATCCCTCCCCACTTTGGGATTCCTAAGGACATTTTTCTCTGCAGTAGTTGGTTTAGAATTGTCTCTTCATTTCACTGTGATGTTAAGAACTGTCTCTGCAGTTCTGTTGCAAATTTCCTGAGCTCAGGTATTTGGTTGTGTGTACACATCCTTGTGTGTACCCATGGCCGTGCATGCAGAGCCCACTTAGTGTGTTGAATAGTCATTCACATCTAGGAGACACCCAGTAGATTGCAAGCTCTGGGAAGGCAGGGGCCTGGTATGTGAGATGCATCTAAATCCCCCAAGGACCTGGAATAACACCTAATACATAGTGGGTGCCTTGTATTAGTTCTCTAGGGCTGCCATAACAAAGTGCCACAGACTAGGTGACTTGAACAACAGAGGTATATTTTCTCACATTTCTAAAGGCAAGAAGTCCAAGATCAAGGTGTTGGCAGGGTTAGTTTCTTCCTAGACCTCTATCCTTAGTTGGTAGCTGGGCTTCCCTCCTTGTGTCTGTCTTAATCTCTTCTTCTTATAAGGACACCAATCATATTGGATTAGGGTCCACCTTAATGGCATCATTTTCACTTAATTACCTCTTTAAAGACCCTATTTCCAAATATAATCACATTCTGAGGTACTGGGGGGTAGGACTTCAACATGTGAATCTGGGGGCATTGGGAGGACACAATTTAGCCCATAACAGTGCTTAATAAATATTTGTTGAAAGAACGAATGAATTGCATGCTGTCCAACATGCCCTCACTGCCTAATCCAGTGTCACTGCTTAGTGCAGTATGACATTTATTAAGCAACTATTATCTTAGGTGGTTGTGGTAGGGAGATGAATAAGCTATGGTTTCTGCCTGAAGGGCCTTACATTATAATGAAAGAGACCACTGCACACAATTTCAGTAAATGGAAAATAAACTAAGTTACAAGTATGCACAGGGGGATATGTGAGACAGAGAGAACCATCTAACCCAGCAGCGGTTTCAAGGAAGGCTTGCTTGAGGAGAAAAATTTCTGAAGTTTTAGAAGATAAATGATAACTTTACAGAAAAGAAAGACAAGAAGGAACTGATTTTAAAATTAGCTGATTACACTGTCTATAGAGTGGTAGATGGATTTAAAGGGGAGTATCTGCAGCATGGAGAACAATAAAGAGATGATTATTATAGACCAGGTGAGAGATGAAGAGGGTAGGAATTTGATCAATGGAAGTCAATGCAAAGAAATCAGCAGGTGCGAGAAATGTTTAAAGGGTAAAATCTACAGGACTTCTTGGTTAACTGAATATGGTGGTGAGGGAGAGTAGAGGTATGGGGTAGCTCAAAGGGAAGGAGGAGTGTTGAAGAATTTGTGGCCATGTTTTAAGACCACCACAATCAGCAGCACATGGAATCTTATGGGAAATGCATGTTCTTAGGGTCCACTATAGACCCACCAAGCCAGACTCTCTAAGAGTGGGACCCAGGAACTTATGTTTCAATAAGCCCTAAGGGTGATTCTGATACCTGCAAGAGGCCCTACTCTAAGGATGAGAAACATTCTCTTTGTATCCAGGAATACATATTTGGTCCCCTTTGTGTCTTTCTAATAACTCACATTGAACTATTTATCCTCCAGTCCTTGGTGACTATCTCAAAACCAATTAGTTGAGGGGCAGGAGAAACTGTGGGGGTGGTGAGGTTATATATATGAGTCTTATTATGTGCTGGGAAAAGCACTGGGGGAAATGCCCAAATATCAATACAACGGATCTCTATGCATCAAAAGGTTTCCTGAAATCTGGTGTTCATCATTTACAAAATCAAATTTAGCATATGACCAAGTTTTAGGAAAATATTTTCTAGTAAGGGCACCAATCGAAAGAAAATGTAAGCACATCAAAGAAAATGGCTACAGTCTGGGGAGCAAGATTTGGAAAGCACAATTTTTTTTGATCACCCAATGTGTTACCTGTGCCCACTAAAAGAGAGAATGCATTAAAATAACTGGTCAATATCCCAGTCAATGATTTAGTGGAACCCCATGGTGGAATCAATAATGGTGACCTGAATGCAATGACCTTTGGAGCTCAGAACTCTGCTGTCTCACAGGTTACTTCCAATCAACTTAATAAAAAATGTTCAGGTGCAAAACCAAATGGTTCGATTCCTGGAAAATCATTAGTAGTTAAGTAATTAAACAATCACTCACTTATTAACTTTTCCAGGTACTTTGGTCACGCTAGACAACACCAAGATTGCCTAGTAATTATATAAATTATTCCTTTTCCCCATTCAGTAGTTACGCCCAAAAATATATTTTCATGGAAAAGAAGATAACTTTCAAAGCATGGGGAGTGGAAATAGTGTGGTAAGTTCTCCCAAGGACAACTGCTGATTCAGAACATATGTCAGGAGCAAGCAGCATAGAGTGATGGAAACAACAATGATTTATTTCATGAATTATTTGAAATTTTAATAAGTGTGAGCATTTCATAATTATAAATAATGAAGTTATTTTCTGTTTAAAATAAAATTTAAAAAGAAAGAAAAGATCTGCATGAAGAAAAAAGTACAGGTGTCGAAGTCAGAATGTGTTGGTTCAGTTCCTGGTCCTGCAACTTACTAGCTATGTGACCTTGAGCATGCTACTTAGCTGCTCCGGGCTTCTGTGTTCTTCTCTTTAAAATAGAAATGCTTACCTCAGATGAGGTAAGCATTTCTTACCTCATTGCTGTCATATTAAAAGCGCTAATAGATGTAAAGCACTTAGCACAATACCTGTCCAGATGGGTACTCAATAATATTAACTTTTGGTTGCTGTTTCTAGCTTTGGACTCAGCTCAAATCAGAGTTCAAATCCCAGCTCTTCTACTTACTAGCTATATGCCCTTTGGCCAATCATTTCACCTCTAAAAGCCTTGTTTGTTGGTTAGTTTTTAAGATACGCAAGATGAGGACAAGATTATATACCATGTAAGATGTTGGAGGACACAGAGTAGATACGTAACAAATGATGACTATTTTACATTAGCTCTTCAGAATGGATTTTATCTTCTCCATCAATTTTCCTCAGATTCTTCTGTTACTTAAGCTAAGTTCAGTCCTTAGTACTGCCCTGTCCACACTGACATTGGCATGTCCAAACTGGGAATGGCAGAGGACCCTCTTCTTAAAGAAGAGATGGTTCTCTTCATTTTGTGTATTTGTAGAAAGGTGATCTTACATATGCCTGCCCTCAGACTGCTCAGGAACCACAGCATGGGAACATCACAATCTATGGGGAAAAAGACAAGAGTCATGCCTCTGAATGAGAGAACAGAGATGATCTCAGACACATTTTCTAGATATTTCCCCATCTTTACCAACATGGTCCCTTGCCTTATTAAAATGAATTCTTAGCCATCTGGCATTCACCCAAGCCTCAAATTCAGTGGGACACAAGCAATGAGACAATATAATGAGAAATGAAGCGAATAACATAAAAATACAAAACAATGAACAAAAACGTGATTAGATATGACCACTTTTTTTTTAACCTCTCAATGACAAAAAGACAACATAAAAAATTAAAAGTGGGGCCTCCCTGGTGGCGCGGTGGTTGAGAGTCCGCCTGCCGATGCAGGGGATACGGGTTCGTGCCCCGGTCCGGGAGGATCCCACATGCCGCGGAGCGGCTGGGCCCGTGAGCCATGGGCGCTGAGCTTGCGCGTCCGGCAACGGGAAGGGCCACGACAGTGAGAGGCCCACATATCGCAAAAAAAAAAAAAAAAATTAAAAGTGAAATATATGGAAAAAACATTTGCAATAGGTATAGCAAAGTGTTAACACCCTTAATATATAAAGTGCACTTATAAATCATTAATATGAAAAAGACCAGTATCTCAATAGAAAAAAAATAGGCAAAGGACATTAACAGAATGTTCACAAAAGAAGACATATAAAGAATGAATAAATAGATGAAAAACAATCAAACTACTAACAAGTAAAAGTAAATTTCATCAGATGGTCAAAGGTTTTATCAACTGAGGTTTCCTAGTATTGGTAGGGTATGGGAAATGGTACTTTACATACTGTTGACAGACCTTTCAGAAGGGCAACATGTATTTGGCAACATGTATCAGCAATGTGTATATCATTTGATCTAGTAATTCCACTTTTAGGAATTTATCCTAAAATAAATGGTCAAGATGTATATAAAAGGATGTTTGTTACACAGCTGTTTATAATAGAAAAAAGTTTTGAAACAACCTAAAATCTAACAATGTCATTGGTTAAAAATAAAAAATGAATCAATGATTCATCTATACGAGAGAAAATATACTTACATTTAATATACTGTAGAATTATATCTCTTAACATGGAAATCTGTCCATAGTAGGGGGGATGGAGAGAAGCAATGCAGGCAGAGAAACCAGCTTGTGCAAAGGCTCTACTATAAAGGGAAGGGACTCCTGGTCCCCATGGGGTTTTGTAATCAGCTTCACCATTCTGGAAGTCCACCTTAAGACTGGCAGTGAAACTCTACTAGGCAGGGCCCCTCCCTGTCTTGTTCACTGCTGGATGCCAAATGCCTGCACAGCCCCGGTACAATAAATGTCTGTTAACCTGAAATGCATGCCATTTCTGTAGAAGTGTTTCAGTGTGGGTATATACAAGGACATGTGGAAGGATGTTTGCCAAAGTGGTGATCTCTAGGTTGAAGGATCTGAGGTGATGCCTACTTTCTTCCTTATATTTTCATGTATTACTTGAAGTTTTAATGATCAGCATGAGTCATTTTCATAATTAGAGATAGCTAATCATATTATTGTCACTCAAGAACTTCAAAAAGGAAAAAAAAGATCTTAATGAAGAACAAAGGACACTGCTGGTGATCAGACTCAGACATGTATGATTTATTTCCTTCAGGTAGCCCCTTACTCTGCTGTCAGAGGCTACAGATGAGGCAGCCACAGTTCACTTTCAGTGGCTGCAAAGTCAGTGATATGATCAAGGGGTCAGCAAATGTGTCTGCCCAGCACTCAGAGAGATGTTTCCACAACCCCAGCCTTGCAGTTTTGGCTGCCCCTCTGTGGAAGGGCGTGTCCTTCTTTTATTTTCCACCACCTGGAAACAGCATACTTCTCATTCTTCAATATCTCGCCTCCTCTGGAAACTTCCCAATCCTGGTACTTTTCCTGTGTGTCCCCCACAATACTCTCCTTCTTCCTCTTGTGTTCTCTCCTGGGTTCTAAATGACCCCCTGGGCTCTAAATGATCCATTTACTTGCCTGTCTCATCCATTCACATGAGCTCCTGGAAAGCAGGAAGCATGTTTTATTCAGCTGCTATTTCCGGACCCAGCATAACATCTGATACATAGCAAAAGCTCAATAAATGCTTGTGAACAAACCAGCAGACAGTGGCTGCTTTCTCCTGGGCTTTGCCATACAGCTGTTAAGTGTCCCCTAAGATAGCTCCTACAACCCCAAGTTCTCCTGCCGCTGGCTTGGTCTAGCAGCCCCCCAGCTGTGCCAGGCCCTCAGCAGATACCCATTCACATGGGGCAGCCAGGTCGGAGGGATGGAGGTGGTCTATCTCCCAAATACCATGAAAGCTATGCGATGCTGCCCTTGTGTGTACTGTGACTTCCTATACCCTCCTGTGTTCAAGCAAAAACAAGATGGGCTACCGGTTGAAAGTCATGTGTCCAGGCACCAAAGCTTTCTGACGAGGAGACAGTATTTCTCCAATCCATGTTTTACCAGTGGCTGAAGAACACAACGCCTCTTTTATCACACTGATCCTCATCACATAGCAGAACTTCCTCACAAGTGAAACGGCTCTAAGCAGCCCAGAGCTAACACAGTCTCCCTCCAGACCCCTCAGACGTGGGCTACCAGGTGGGTTTATGCCAAGCAAGCACTGGGCAGCTGAAGGTATATAAATGCTATCTGAACAAGAGAAAAAATGAAAACTGGGAAGTTATGTGTGCCACATTGGCAATGTTTTTATCTGCTTCTGTAA
>NW_006784922.1:3409349-3433082 GCF_000442215.2 Lipotes vexillifer | reverse complement strand
TTTTCTCCCAGGTTTAGCAGGAATGCAAACACTAATAAGCTGTTCCACCTGAGCCGAGCTTTTTAAATGTTGCTGTCTTGGAACCAGAAACGTGGAAAATGATCACGTTTCCACTAACAACAAGAACAGTGTTACAACAATGTCTTTCCAGTACTTCAAAAGGCCGACAGGGTTTGGGGTAAGGTTCTCAAGAAGTACTTGGCAACATTCAGTTTCTAGTACATTCTCTCTACCTCCCCCTTCCATGCCTAACAGACACTTTAACGCTGGGTCTGTATTTTATGGAAATAATCCAAAATGTGGGAAAGAGAATCTTGCCTTAGTTATATAAGAAGGGAAGGAAGGAAGGAAGGAAGAAGGAGGGAGGGAGGGAAGGGGGAGGGAGGAGGGAGGAAAGGGGGGAAGGGGAGGGAGGAAAGGGGGGAAGGGGAGGGAGGAAAGGGGGGAAGGGGAGAGAGGGAGGGAGGAAGGGAGGGAGGAGGGAGAGAAGGGAGGGAGGGAGGGAACAGCCTAAAAGCCTACTATTGAGAGATATTTAAATAATTGATGGAATTCTATTGCAGAGATTATTGTGAATCCATTAAAATGATTTTGGAAAATATGCAATATCATGGAAAATGCTAACTGTATAACTTTAGGAGGAAACGAAGAATACTAGTATTATTATAACCACACAAATTTGGGGAAGACAGCAAAGTGTAAAGACAAACGTAAAACAAAAAATTAATAATCCAATCACTCATTGAACTACTATTAATATGAATGTTTTCTTTCAGTCATTTTTCTGACCATGTATGTCAGTGTATTTTAATAAAATAAAATGGAGATCTCAGGCTATATACTTATTTTTATATCCTACCTTTGTTACATAATAATTATTCATGAGCGTTAAATATTCTTTAAAAATATGCTTTTCAATACCTGCATAGAAGTCCATCATGTGAATGTTCCACAGTTCATTAGGTTGAACCATAAAAAAGCTGTTTTGTAGGTCAACATTTGTCAACTATCAGTAATTTCATACAGTTCAATTTAATATCTATCTAGTTCCCATTTGGAGCACTTGGGTTATGTTAATTACTTATAATGAAATCAGTTTAAATAAATATTTAGTGTCTCAATTTATTTTATATGGATAAACTTTCTAGAAGGGTAATTTGCAGATAAGCACATTTTTAAGTTTCCTCAAATATTTTTCTATATTGCCCTTCAGGAAATTTGTACCAATCTACATTCCCATCGTAGTGTCTGTTACTCTGTTTTTACTGCACTCCAAATGAAAGAAACTCTTTATAGTTTCTTTCTAACACATAATATTCTTTAAAAAATTGCCATTTTTTCTTTCTTTCTATTTAAGATGTCTCCCCAGAATAGTCGCAAATAAATTATCTCACAAAAACTGTTGGTATTGAGAAACAAAGTTTCCTGTTGAAACACCCTCTCTAGGCAGATCAAAATTGGAAATCAGCTCTGAAGTCTAGAGTGAGAAACACGGAGGATAGGTTCTGAGGTAAACACCACAATGGGCAGAAACAGAGGGAATGTGAAATTCCAGAGTTAAGTTCAGAATTCCCAAGGCTAGAGTCTAGAGAAATGATGAAAACTCACCAGTTCAGACTGGAACAGGATGATGCTCAAGAATATGATTGCTTTATCAACAAAACTAAAAGACCACCTACTGAATGGGAGAATATATTTGCAAACAATACATCCAATAAAAGGTTAATGTCCAAAATAAACAAAGAACTCATACAACTCAACATAAAAAAAAAACTGTTTAAAAAATGACTGAATAGACATTTTTCCAAAGAAGACATACAGATGCCAACAGGCATGTGAAAAGATGTTCAACATCACTAATCATCAGGGAAATGCAAATCAAAACCACAATAAAATATCACCTCACACCTGTCAGGATGGCTATTACCAACAAGACAACAAATAACAAGTGTTGGTGAGGATGTGGAGAAAATGGAACCCTGTACACTGTTGGTGGGAATGTAAACTGTTGCAGCTACTGTGGAAAACAGTATAGAGATTCCTCAAAAAATTAAAAAGAGAACTACCACATGATCCAGCAATTCCACTCCTGGGTATTTATCCAAAGAAAACAAAAACACTAATTCAAAAAGATATATGCATCCCTATGTTCATTGCAGCATTATTTACAATAGCCAAGATATGGAAGCAAGCTAAGTGCCCATCAATAGATGAATGGATAAAGATGTGGTGTGTATATATATATATATATATATATATATATATACACAATGGAATATTACTCAGCCATAAAAAAGAATGAAATCTTGCTATTTATGACAATATGGATGGATCTAGAGGGTATTATGCTAAGCGAAATAAGTCAGATAAAGACAAATAATGTATGACTTTACTTATATGTGGAATCTGACAAAAACAAAACAAATGAACAAATATAACAAACCAGAAACAGAGTCATAGATACAGAGAACAAATAGGTGGTTGCCAGAGGTGAGGAGGTGAGGAGAGGAATGACATAGATGAGGAAAATTAAGAGGTACAAACTTCCAGCTGCAAAATAAATGAGTCATGGATATGAAATGTACAGTAAGGAGAGTATAGTCAATAACTAAATAATATCTCTGTATGGTGATATAACCAGACTTATCATGGTGATCATTTTGAAATGTATAGAAATATCGATTCACTCTGTTGTGTAACAGGAACTAACATAGTATTGTATGTCAATCATAAATATAATTAACACTGCTGAATGTTATATATATATATGACATTTGATAAGAGAATTAATCCTAAGAGTTCTCATTACAAGGAAAAAAGTTTTCTTCTATTCCTTTAATTTTGTAACCATATGAGATGATGGGTGTTGACTAAATTATTGTGATAATCATTTCATGTTGTATGTAAGTCACCTTGTTATGCTGTACACCTTAAACTTATACAGTGTTGTATGTCAATTATATCCCAATAAATGTGGAAAGAAAAAAAGAAAGAGCATGACTGCCTTTAAATGAGAGGGCCTGGATGTCTTTGGTGTCTGACTGTGGCCAGTGATGTCTCCAGAGTATCCCTACATCCCAGAGTAACCCTACATCCCAATCAGCATCCATTTTACTACAAAGACCTGACACACTAGCTGTCACAAAATCATATGGTGACATAGTATTGGGTAATGGGTAAAGTTTTGGAGATCAGAAATTATAAAAAGACAAGAGGCAGATAATTTAGAGGGTGCCCTCCTAGGGGGACTTCTACTCACTCCTCTTAATGCAAGCAGAAAATCACTCACTTATTCAGATAAATATCTTTGCAAGGGTAGTAAGTAAATCCTTGGCCATTCTGACCATCTCACCTCAAAGAGAGAGGCGAATACTGGGAGACCTACAGAGGCTTGAAGGGGTCAATACAGCCTGGGGGTTGCTGGGACCTTTGTAAAGGGAACTGAAAGAATGACTTTGTTCTCCAGAAAACAGCCTAAAGAAAAGGCAGAAATTCTCTAGCCAAAGTGACCCCAGGCCAACTAAAATATCAAGCTGAATAAAAATATGGAGACCTTTCAAGGGGAGGCTCCATAATGAACAATTGCAAAAGGTTCTTTGAGTCATAGCAAGCCCCTGGTTTCCAGTAAAATTCTAGACCCTCCAAGTTTGCCTGGCTGGGGACTCCTCTAGGAGCAGAACACAGAGCTCTCCTGGAGCCTTTCAAAGACCTTTTCATGGACTGCCACGTCCCCACCAACAGCAAGTACACCATCAGCAGAGATGCTTAAACTGGTAAACCAGCATGGTCCAGCTCATGAATGCACCCAGATCTAATTTTCCTTTTCCAAGCTCATGGGCTACAAAGACATTCAGCTGCAATAATTTAAGTTTTTCACATTACCAGCAACTAAATTTTATACTTGTCAAAGATTAATGAATTGTTTTTGAGCTGTGGGTGAGGGTTTAGAACTGTAAAGTTTCCCTCCCTTTCAGCCTCTCAGATTCCTGTCCTTTCCAGATTGTCATTGGACAATCAGCAATGAAACAGACTGGAGACAGAAAACGGGCTACATTTCAGAAAAGATCAAGAACCTCAGCTTAAAAAGCTTCCTCCTTCTACTTCTGATTCAGAAGTCATGGCATGCAGACCTAACATATATCACATATAGAACTCCTCAATTATATAAAATAACTTTTCCATTCATACCTCCTATTCACGTTTCAATAGAAGTTTAAAACACTGGTTCTTGCATTCGTTCCACAAATACTTCTTTGGGCACCTGACATATCTCCACAGATAACTATTTCCCACTGCCATCACTGAATTCGTGTACATTAGCATTACTTTCTCTCTCCCCACTCTATAGCCAGTGTTAGAGAACTTCATCTGAGATGAGCTTTGGGGGTTTAGAGTTCCAGGAAGAACCACTTAAAGTCTTAGAGAATATCAGTGCACTAGTACCTATTTTCCGAAGCTTTGGATGAATCTTCTCTCATCTATTCTTAAATGTTACATCTCACAATTCATACTAGGCTCCTTAAATATTGTTAATGAGTTTGAAGCAGAATTTTATCTGAAGTATTTATTATTATTTATGTTTACCTGTTTACATAGTTTTCTGGTAATTTTTACATAGCAGAGTTTAACTGGGTTTGTATTCTTTTCCAAATATACTCTTAGCACCAAATTTTGAGATTCCATGGATAATGGGTAGATCATAGTTTTTCCATCTTAGAAGGGAAGGAATTGGCTTTATTTTATATTATGTTTCCACTTCTAATATGACCAAGAAAGCTCCTACCAGACCCTAGCCTATGACAGCTAACTGTAAAACAAGGATAAAATATGCAAATAAAAATCAAATATCCAAAGGTGCAAGGGGGTAAACTCGAGCAGTCAAATTCTGGATAGGAGCTGAGATTTCATAGAAGGGATTGGTACAAGTGAGTTAATAATTTGTATGCTTCTGTCTAAAGGCAGGCTGAAATCAGTGTCACTCAGGGTGAGAAAATCTTTAATAGAAAAATTAAGTCTTTTTTGAAGAAAAGGACCAAAGAACAGAATGTAGGGCAACCACAGCTACTGGAAAGTGAGCAGAAAATTTCCTATAAGGAGAGACTCAGAGAGGCAGAGCCCGAAATTTATACATACACTCTTCCCAAGTATCTGGATGACCCATGAATTACACATGCATATGACAGACTCTAAGTACACCAGCAAAGAAAAACAAACAAAAAAACACTAAGGTTTGAGCTACTATACAAGAAACAGAGTTTGCTGTTTCAGTCATCAAATTAATTATATTCTGAAGCAAAACAACAACTATCTTCAGAAGAAATAATAGACTGCAGGATATCTACAATCTACAATAACAGACTGCAGTATATCTACAATTATTCACAATGGTCAGGGTATAATCAAAAAATTCTAACCATATAAAGATACTATCCTCAACAAAATAATGAAAAATATTATCACAATGAATGAAAAGGTAGAAAATCTCTGCTGAGAAATGAAAACTATTTCTAAAAAAGAACTAAATAGAAATACTACAACTTAAAAACACCATAATTAAAATTTTAAAATTCACTGTATGTTCTTAGTAGTAGCATGGAAAATACAGGAGAGTCAGTAAACTTGAAGACAGATAAATAGAAATGATCCAATCTAAAAGACAGATAAGAAAAAGACTGGGGAAAATGAAACAGATTCTCATGAATTCATGGACCTGAAGAAGAAGAATAAAAGTCTAACATATGTATAATTGGAGTTTCATGAGGAGAAGTGGTACAGAAGAGGCATTAAAAAATATTAAAGTGACTTCCCAGAACTTCTGCTACCAGTGTCTTTGTCCCCATGGTGCGTCACAGCCAACCCCCACCTCTGCAGGAGACCTTCCAACTCTAGCAGCAAAAACAGAAAGAGGCTGGTCTCTGATGACATTATGGAGCTTCCATATTGAACCTCTGCTGTTCATTGCTGGAGTTCTCATTATATGAGAAAAACAAAACAACAAATTTATTTCAGGAAAACTAAGAAAAGAATGACTGTGGATTTGCTGCCTGCTCAGGTGACACTGAGTGGAAGAAAGGCTCCTGGTGCTGCAGTCAGGAGTCAGTGCTGTGCCTCTGAGGTGGGAGAGCTAACTTCAGGACACTGGTCCACAAGAGACCTCCCAGCTCCATGTAATATCAAACGGCAAAAATCTCCCAGAGATCTCCATCTCAACACCAACACCCAGCTTCACTCAACGACCAGCAACTTACAGTGCTGGACACCCTATGCCAAAAAACAAGCAAGACAGGAACAACCCCACCCATTAGCAGAGAGGCTGCCTAAAATCATAATAAGTCCACAGACACCCCAAAACACACCAACAGACGTGGACCTGCCCACCAGAAAGACGAGATCCAGCCTCATCCACCAGAACACAGGTACCAGTCCGCTCCACCAGGAAGCCTACACAACCCACTGAACCAATTTTAGCCACTGGTGACAGACACCAAAAACAACGGAAACTACGAACCTGCAGCCTGCAAAAAGGAGACCCCAAACACAGTAAGATAAGCAAAATGAGAAGACAGAAAAACACACCGCAGATGAAGGAGCAAGATAAAAACCCACCAGACCTAACAAATGAAGAGGAAAAAGGCAGTCTACCTGAAAAAGAATTCAGAATAACGATAGTAAAGATGATCCAAAATCTTGGAAAAAGAATAGACAAAATGCAAGAAACATTTAACAAGGACCTAGAAAACTAAAGATGAAACAAGCAATGATGAACAACACAATAAAGGAAATTAAAAATACTCTAGAAGGGATCAATAGCAGAATAACTGAGGCAGAAGAACGGATAAGTGACCTGGAAGATAAAATAGTGGAAATAACGACTGCAGAGAAGAATAAAGAAAAAAGAAAGAAAAGAACTGAGGACAGTCTCAGAGACCTCTGGGATAACATTAAACTCACCAACATTCGACTTATAGGGGCTCCAGAAGAAGAAGAGAAGAAGAAAGGGACTGAGAAAATATTTGAAGAGATTATAGTTGAAAACTTCCCTAATATGGGAAAGGAAATAGTTCATCAAGTCCAGGAAGCACAGAGAGTCCCATACAGGATAAATCCAAGGAGAAATACACCAAGACACATACTAATCAAACTGTCAAAAATTAAATACAAAGAAAACATATTAAAAGCAGCAAGGGAAAAACAACAAATAACACACAAGGGAATCCCCATAAGGTTAAGAGCTGATCTTTCAGCAGAAACTCTGCAAGCCAGAAGGGACTGGCAGGACATATTTAAAGTGATGAAGGAGAAGAACCTACAACCAAGACTCTACCCAGCAAGGATCTCATTCAGATTTGATGGAGAAATTAAAACCTTTACACACAAGCAAAAACTGAGAGAGTTCAGCACCACCAAACCAGCTTTACAACAAATGCTAAAGGATCTTCTCTAGGCAAGAAACACAAGAGAAGGAAAAGACGTATAATAACAAACCCCAAACAATTAAGAAAACAGGAATAGGAACATACATATTGATAATTACCTTAAATGTTAATGGATTAAATGCTCTCACCAAAAGACACAGACTGGCTAAAAGGATACAAAAACAAGACCGATATATATGCTGCCTACAAGAGACCCACTTCAGACCTAGGGACACATACAGAATGAAAGTGAGGGGATGGAAAAAGATATTCCATACAAATGGAAACCAAAAGAAAGCTGGAGTAGCAATTCTCATATCACACAAAATAGACTTTAAAATAAAGACTATTAGAAGACAGAAAGAAGGACACTACATAATGATCAAGGGTTCGATCCAAGAAGAAGATATAACAATTGTAAATATATATGCACCCAATGTAGGAGCACCTCAATACATAAGGCAAATACTAACAGCCATAAAAGGGGAAATCAACAGTAACACATTCATATTAGGGGACTTTAACACCCTACTTTCACCAATGGACAGATCATCCAAAATGAAAATAAATAAGGAAACACAAGCTTTACACGACATATTAAACAAGATGGACTTAATTGATATTTATAGGACACTCCATCCAAAAACAACAGAATACACATTGTTCTCAAGTCCTTATGGAACATTCTCCAGGATAGATCATATATTGGGTCACAAATCAAGCCCTGGTAAATTTAAGAAAACTGAAATTGTATCAAGTATCTTTTCTGACCACAATGCTATGAGACTAGATATCAATTACAGGAAAAGATCTGTAAAAAATACAAACACATGGAGGCTAAACAATACACTACTTAATAACGAAGTGATCACTGAAGAAATCAAAGAGAAAATCAAAAAACACCTAGAAACAAATGACAATGGAGACACGACAACCCAAAACCTATGGGATGCAGCAAAAGAAGTTCTAAGAGGGAAATATATAGCAATACAATCCTACCTTAAGAAACAGGAAACATCTCGAATAAACAACCTAACCTTACACCTAAAGCAATTAGAGAAAGAATTTAAAAAAACCCAAAGTTAGCAGGGAAAGAAATATACAAGCCCACCTTAAGAAGCAGGAAACATCTCGAATAAACAACCTAACCTTGCACCTCAAGCAATTAGAGAAAGAAGAACAAAAAAACCCCAGAGTTAGCAGAAGGAAAGAAATCATAAAAATCAGATCAGAAATAAATGAAAAAGAAATGAAGGAAACAATAGCAAAGATCAATAAAACTAAAAGCTGGTTCTTTGAGAAGATTAACAAAATTGATAAACCATTAGCCAGACTCATCAAGAAAATAAGGGAGAAGACTCAAATCAATAGAATCAGAAATGAAAAAGGAGAAGTAACAACTGACACTGCAGAAATACAAAAAATCATGAGGGATTACTACAAGCAACTCTATGCCAATAAAATGGACAATCTGGAAGAAATGGACAAATTCTTAGAAATGCACAAACTGCCAAGACTGAATCAGGAAGAAATAGAAAATATGAACAGACCAATCACAAGCACTGAAATTGAAACTGTGATTAAAAATCTTCCGACAAACAAAAGCTCAGGACCAGATGGCTTCACAGGCGAATTCTATCAAACATTTAGAGAAGAGCTAACACCTATCCTTCTCAAACTCCTCCAAAATATAGCAGAGGGAGGAACCCTCCCAAACTCATTCTACGAGGCCATCATCACCCTGATACCAAAACCATACAAGGATGTCACAAAGAAAGAAAACTACAGGCCAATATCACTGATGAACATAAATGTAAAAATCCCCAACAAAATACTAGCAAACAGAATCCGACAGCACATTAAAAGGATCATACACCATAATCAAGTGGGGTTTATTCCAGGAATGTAAGGATTCTTCAATATACGCAAATCAGTCAGTGTGATACACCATATTAACAAATTGAAGGAGAAAAACCATATGTCCATATCAATAGATGCAGAGAAATCTTTCGACAAAATTCAACACCCATTTATGATAAAAATCCTCCAGAAAGTAGGCATAGAGGGAACTTTCCTCAATATAATAAAGGCCATATATGACAAACCCACAGCCAACATCATCCTCAATGGTGAAAAACTGAAACCATTTCTACTATGATCAGGAACAAGACAAGGTTGCCCACTCTCACCACTCTTATTCAACATAGTTTTGGAAGTTTTAGCCACAGCAATCAGAGCAGAAAAGGAAATAAAAGGAATCCAAATCGGAAAAGAAGAAGTAAAACTGTCATTGTTTGCAGATGACATGATACTACACATAGAGAATCCTAAAGATGCTACCAGAAAACTACTAGAGCTAATCAATGAATTTGGTAAAGTAGCAGGATACAAAATTAATGCACAGAAATCTCTTACATTCCTACACACTAATGATGAACAATCTGAAAGAGAAATTAAGGAAACACTCCCATTTACCACTGCAACAAAAAGAATAAAATATCTAGGAATAAACCTACCTAAGGAGACAAAAGACCTGTATGCAGAAAATTATAAGACACTGATGAAAGAAATTAAAGATGATACAAATAGATGGAGAGATATTCCATGTTCTTGGATTGGAATAATCAACATTGTGAAAATGACTAAACTATGCAAAGCAATCTACAAATTCTACACAATCCCTAGCAAACTGCCACTGGCATTTTTCACAGAACTAGAACAAAAAATTTCACAATTTGTATGAAAACACAAAAGACTCCAAATTGTTAAAGCAATCTTGAGAACAAAAAATGGATCTGGAGGAATCAGACTCCCTGACTTCAGACTATACTACAAAGCTACAGTAATCAAGACAGTATGGTACTGGCACAAAAACAGAAACATAGATCAATGGAACAGGATAGAAAGCCCAGAGATAAACCCATGCACATATGGTCACCTTATCTTTGATAAAGGAGGCAAGAATATACAATGGAGAAAAGACAGCCTCTTCAATAAGTGGTGTTGGGAAAACTGGACAGGTACCTGTAAAAGTATGAGATTAGATCACTCCCTAACACCATACACAAAAATAAGCTCAAAATGCATTAAAGACCTAAATGTAAGGCCAGAAAATATCAAACTCTTAGAGGAAAACATAGGCAGAATACTCTATGACATAAATCACAGTAAGATCCTTTTTGACCCACCTCCTAGAGAAATGGAAATAAAAATAAAAATAAACAAATGGGACCTAATAAAACTTCAAAGCTTTTGCAAAGCAAAGGAAACCATTAACAAGACCAAAAGACAACCCTCAGAATGGGAGAAAATATTTGCAAATGAAGCAACTGACAAAGGATTAACTGCCAAAATTTACAAGCAGCTCATGCAGCTCAATAACAAAAAAACAAACAACCCAATCCAAAAATGGGCATGACCTAAAGAGACATTTCTCCAAATGAAGATATACAGACTGCCAACAAACACATGAAAGAATGCTCAACATTATTAATCATTAGAGAAATGCAAATCAAAACTACAATGAGATATCATCTCACACCAGTCAGAATGGTGAGCATCAAAAAATCTAGAATGAGTAAATGCTGCAGAGGGTGTGCAAAAAAGGGAACACTCTTGCACTGCTGGTGGGAACGTGAATTGGTACAGCCTCTATGGAGAACAGTATGGAGGTTCCTCAAAAAACTACAAATAGAACTACCATATGACCCAGCAATCCCACTACTGGGCGTATACCCTAAGAAAACCATAATTCAAAAAGAGTCATGTACCAAAATGTTCATTGCAGCTCTATTTACTATAGCCAGGAGATGGAAACAACCTAAGTGTCCATCATCGAATGAATGGATAAAGAAGATCTGGCACATATACACAATGGAATATTACTCAACCATAAAAAGAAACGAAATTGAGCTATTTGTAATGAGGTGGATGGACCTAGAGTCTGTCATACAGAGTGAAGTAAGTCAGAAGGAGAAAGACAAATACCGTATGCTGACACATATATATGGAATTTTTTAAAAAATGTCATGAGGAACCTAGGGGTAAGACAGGAATAAAGACACAAACCTACTAGAGAATGGACTTGAGGATATGGGGAGGGGGAAGGGTAAGCTCTGATAAAGTGAGAGAGTGGCATGGACATATAAACACTATGAAATGTAAAACAGATAGCTAGTGGGAAGCAGCCAAATAGCACAGGGAGATCAGCTCGGTGGTTTGTGATCACCTAGAGGGGTGGGATAGGGAGGGTAGGAGGGAGGGAGTTGCAAGAGAGAAGAGATATAGGAACATATGTATATGTATAGCTGATTCACTTTGTTATAAAGCAGAAACTATCACACCATTGTAAAGCAATTATACTCCAATAAAGATGTAAAAATAAATAAATAAATAAAAACTTTAGGCACAAAAAAATATATATTGAAGGTATAATGGCTGAGAATCTTCCAAATTTGGTATAAGGCTTAACTTTACCAATCCAAGAAGCTCAGTGAACTCAAAACAAGAAAACTATGCCCAGTTTCACTACTAACATTGTTGAAAACTAAACCAAAAATAAAGAGAAAATCCTGATAGCAGTCAGCTAAAAACCCGTTACACAGAGGGAAGCCATGGTGCAAAGTCAGTGATTTTCATTGGAAATTATAGAAGACAGTAGACAGTGTAAGAAGCAAAGAAAACATTAATCTTAAATTCAGCATCCAGTGAAAATATTTTTGAGGAATAAAAACAAAGACATTTTCATATAAAATAAAAGTAAGAGAACTGTCAGCTGATCTGCACTTTTGTTTTTCTCCTCTTTTTTACTATTGTGGTTCTGTTTTACCTTCTGGTTGTTGTTTCATCTATATTTTTATTTTTATATTTTTTTCTAACACAGCTGTTAGTTTCCTACTCTAATTTTATTTTTTACTTTGTTATTGTCCTCCTTTTCTTTCCTTTTTTTTTTTTTTTTTTGGCTGCCACACACAGCTTGCAGGATCTTGGTTCAAAAGCCAGGGGTGGGGCCAAAGCTCCTGTAATGGGAGCTCCGAGTCCAAACCACTAGACTAAAAGAGAACCTCAGACACCAGGGAATATTTATCAGCACCAAGACCCAGCTCTACTCAAGAGCCTACAAACTGCAGTGTTGGAAGCCTCAGGCCAGACAACCAGTAAGACAGGAACACAATCTCACTCTTAAAAAAAAAGGAAAAAAAAAATGAGATGGTAAAAAAATATGTCACAGATGAAGGAGCAATGTAAAAACCTACAAGACCAAATAAATGAAGAGGAAATAGGCAATGTACCTAAAAAAGAATTCAGAGTAATGATAGTAAAGATGATCTAGAATCTTGGAAATAGAATGGAGTCATGGATTGAGAAAATACAAGAAATGTTTAATGATGATCTAGAAGAATTAAAGAACAAACAGAGAGGAACAACACAATAACTGAAATGAAAAATACACTAGAAGGAATCAATAACACAATAAATGAGGGAAAAGAACGAATAAGTGAGCTGGAAGACAAAATGGTGGAAATAACAGCCAAGGAACAGAATAAAGAAAAAAGAATGAAAATAATTGAAGACAGTCTCAGAGAAACTCTGGGACAACACTAAACGCTCATTCAAATTATAGGGGTCCCAGAAGAAGAAGAGAAAATGAAAGGGTCTGAGAAACTATTTGAAGAGATTACAGTGTAAAACTTCCCTAACATGGAAAAGGAAGTAGTCACCCAAGTCCAGGAAACAGAGAGAGTGCCATACAGGATAAACCCTAGGAGAAACACACCAAGACACATATTAATAAAACCAACAAAAATTAAATTCAAAGAAAAAATATTAAAAGCAGCAAGGGAAAAACAAAAAATAACACACAAAGGAATTCCCATAAGGTTATCAACTGATTTTTCAGCAGTAGCTCTGCAGGCCAGAAGGGAGTGGCAGGATATACTTCAAGTGATGAAAGAGAAAAACCTACAACCAAGATTACCCTACCCGGCAAGGGTCTCATTCAGATTCGATGGAGAAATCAAAAGATTTTCAGACAAGCAAAAACTAAGAGAATTCAGCACCACCAAACCAGCTTTACAATAAATGCTAAAGAAACTTCCCTAGGCAGGAAACACAAGGGAAGAAAATGGTAATAGGAACATACATATTGATAATAACCTTGAATGTAAATGGATTAAATGCCCCAACCAAAAGACACAGACTGGCTTAATGGATACAAAAATAGGGCCCATATCTATGCTGTCTACAAAAGACTCACTTCAGACCTAGGGACACATACAGACTGAAAGTGAAGGGATGGAAAAAGATATTCCAAGCAAATGGAAATCAAAAGAAAGCTGGAGTAGCAATACTCATATCAGGCAAAATAGACTAAAATAAAGACTGTTACAAGAGATAAAGAAGGCCACTACACAATGATCACAGGATCAATCCAAGAAGAAGACATAAAAATTATAAATGTTTATGCACCCAGCACAGGTGCATTTCAATATATAAGGCAAATGGTAACAACCATGAAAGGGGAAATCAACAGTAACACAATAAGAGTAGCGGACTTTAACAAACCACAGTGCCCTTCAAACCAATCAAGCTTCCTAATCATGCTTTGGTCTTGGGCCTCTGGTCACTCAGAGCATGAGTGAACAGTTGAATGTGATAAACTAAAGTGGGAACTATTTTGGAGGTAAGCTCAGAGAAATCCAAAAACAATGAAGGCCTTTACAATTATCTTGAGAAACTTTGCCTCTCACAAGCAACTTTACAATTGAAAATTTGGTTTGCTTGTGATAGAATTATTGGTGTGTACATCTTGATGATAAGGAAGAAATAAAGTCACAAGAAAACAAACAAACAAAAATAATAGGGGACTTTAACACCCCACTTACACCAATGGACAGATCATCCAAACAGAAAATAAATAAGGAAACACAAGTTTTAAATGACACAACAGACCAGATAGATTTAATTGATATTTAAAGAACATTCCACCCAAAAGTAGCAGATACACTTTCTTCTCAAGTGCACACGGAACATTCTCCAGGATACATCACATCTTGGGTCACAAATCAAGCCTTGGGAAATTTAAGAAAATTGAAATTGTATCAAGCATCTTTGCTAACCAAAACGCTATGATATTGGAAATCAATTACAGGAAAACAACTGTAAAAACCACAAATACATGGAGGCTAAACAGTGTGCTACAAAATAACCAAGAGATCACTGAAGAACTCAAAGAAGTTTAAAAATATATAGAAACGGGCTTCCCTGGTGGCGCAGTGCTTGAGAGTCCGCCTGCCGATGCAGGAGACGCGGGTTCGTGCCCCGTTTCGGGAAGATCCCACATGCCGCGGAGCGGCTGGGCCCGTGAGCCATGGCCACTGAGCCTGCGCGTCCGGAGCCTGTGCTCCGCAAATGGGAGAGGCCACAACAGTGAGAGGCCCGCATAACGCAAGGAAAAAAAAAAAAATATATATATATATAGAAACAAATGACGATGAACAAACAACAACCCAAAACCTATGGGATGTAGCAAAAGCAGTTCTAAGAGGGAAGTTTATAGCAATTCAATCTCACCTCAAGAAACAAGAAAAATCTCAAATAAACAATCTAACCCTACACCTAAAGCAACTAGAGAAAGAAGAACAAAGAAAACCCAAAGTCAGTAGAAGGAAAGAAATCATAATGATCAGAGCAGAAATAAATGGAACAGAAACAAAGAAAACAATAGCAAAGATCAATACAACTAAAAGCTGGTTCTTTGAGAAGATAAACAAAATTGATAAATCCTTAGCCAAACTCATCAAGAAAAAAAGGGAGAGGATGCAAATCAATAAAATTAGAAATGAAAAAGGAGAAATCACAACTGACACTGCAGAAATACAAAGGATTATAATAGACTACTACAAACAATTATATGCCAATAAAATGTACAACCATGAAGAAATGGAAAAATTCTTGGAAAGGTACAATTTTCCAAGAATGAATCAGGAAAAATTAGAAAATATAAACAGATCTATCACAAGTAATTAAATTGAAACTGTAATTACAAATCTTCCAATAAACAAAAGTCCAAGACCAGATGGCTTCACAG
Source organism: Lipotes vexillifer (assembly GCF_000442215.2). Taxonomy (NCBI): domain Eukaryota; kingdom Metazoa; phylum Chordata; class Mammalia; order Artiodactyla; family Lipotidae; genus Lipotes; species Lipotes vexillifer. The sequence continues at coordinate 3,417,578 of NW_006784922.1, read as the reverse complement.
GCGAATTCTATCACACAAATAGAAAAGAGCTAACACGCATCCTTCTCAAACTCTTCCAAAAAATTGCAGAGGAAGGAACACTCCCAAACTCATTCCATGAGGCCACCACCACCCTGATACCAAAACCAGACAAAGATACTACAAAAAAAAAAAATTACAGACCAATATCACTCATGAATATAGATGCAAGAATCCTCAACAAAATACTAGCAAACAGAATCTAACAACAAATTAAAAGGATCATACACCATGATCAAGTGGGATTTATCCCAGGGATGCAAGGATTCTTCAATATACTCATATCAATCAATGTGATACACCACATTAACAAGTTAAGGAATAAAAACCACATGATCATTTCAATCGATGAAGAAAAAGCTGTTGACAAAATTCAACACCCATTTATGATAAAAACTCTCCAGAAAATGGGCATAGAGAGAACCTACCTCAACATAACAAAGGCCATGTATGACAAACCCACAGCCAACATCATCCTCAATGGTGAAAAACTGAAAGCATTTCCACTAAGATCAGGAACAAGACAAGGATGTCCACTCTCGCCACTCTTATTCAACATAGTTTTGGAAGTCTTAGCCTCGGCAATCAGAGAAGAAAAAGAAATACAAGGAATCCAAATCAGAAAAGAAAAAGCAAAGCTATCACTGTTTGCAGATGACATGATACTATAAATAGAAAATCCTAAATGTTACCAGAAAATTACTAGAGTTAATCAATAAATTTGGTAAAGTAGCAGGATACAAAATTAATGCACAGAAATCTCTTGCATTCCTACACACTAATGATGAAAAACCTGAAAGAGAAATTATGGAAACACTCCCATTTACCATTGCAACAAAAAGAATAAAATACCTACAAATAAACCTACCTAAGAAGGTGAAAGACTTGTACTCAAATAACTATAAAACACTGATGAAAGAAACTGAAGATGACATAAACAGATGGAGAAATATACCATATTCTTGGATTGGAAGAATCAATATTCTGAAAATGACTATACTACCCCAAACAGTCTACAGATTCAATGTAATCCCTATCAAAATACCAATGGCATTCTTCACAGAATTAGAAAAAAAATTTTCACAATTTGTATGGAAACACAAAAGACCTCAAATACCCAAAGCAAACTTGAGAAAGAAAAACGGAACTGGAAGAATCAGTCTCCCGAACTTCAAACTATACTACAAGGCTAGAGCAATCAAGACATGATTACTTTGTACAGGTATGGTACTGGCACAAAAACAGAAATATAGATCAATGGCACAGGATAGAATGCCCAGGGATAAACCCACGCACATATAGGCACCAAATTTATGACAAAAGAAGCAAAAACATACAGTGGAGAAAAGACACCCTCTTCAATAAGTGGTGCTGGGAAAACTGGACAGCTACATTTAAAAGAATGAAATTAGAACTCTGCACCAGTAACCAGAGACAAAGACCAGATATATTTCTTATCATGGCACAGTTCTACTCCGAGCTTTTCCCCTTGGCATGCTAGGATTTAGTCACCCCCACCCCACTCCATTCCATTCCAGTAAGTACACTGCCTCACATGAAACTGCTCCTTAAGAATAACTTACTGATGGAGGAGGAACCAAGATGGCAGAGTAGAAGGACGTGCTCTCACTCCCTCTTGCAAGAACACCAGAATCACAACTCCGTGCTGGACAATCATCGACAAAAGACACTGGAACTCACCAAAAAAGATACCCCACATCCAAAGACAAAGGAGAAGCCACAATGAGACGGTAGGAGGGGCACAATCACAGTAAAATCAAGTCCCATAACTGCTGGGTGGGTGACTCACAGACTGGAGAACACTCATACCACAGAAGTCCACCCACTGGAGTGAAGGTTCTGAGCCCCACGCCAGGCTTCCCAACCTGGGGATCTGGCAACGGGAGGAGGAATTCCTAGAGAATCAGACTTTGAAGCCTAGTGGGAATTGATTGCAGAACTTCGACAGGACTGGGAGAAACAAAGACTGCACTCTTGGAGGGCACACACAAAGTAGTGTGTGCATCGGGACCCAGGGGAAGGAGCAGTAACCCCAGGGAAGACTGAACCAGACCTACCTGCTAGTGCTGGAGGGTCTCCTGCATGGGTGGGTGGTGGCTCTGTTTCACCGTGGGGACAACGACACTGGCAGCAGAAGTTCTGGGAAGTACTCCTTGGTGTGAGCCCTCCCAGAGTCTGTCATTAGCCCCAACAAAGAGCCCAGGTAGGCTCAAGTGTTGGGTTGCCTCAGATCAAACAACCAACAGGGAGGAAACCCAGCCCCACCCATCAACAGTCAAGTGGATTAAAGTTTTACTGAGCTCTGCCCACCAGAGCAACAGTCAGCTCTACCCACCACCAGTCCCTTGCATCAAGCCTGTTAGATAGCCTCATCCACCAGAGGGCAGACAGCAGAAGCAAGAACTACAATCCTGCAGCCTGTGGAACAAAAAACACATTCACAGAAAGACAGACAAAGATGAAAAGGCAGAGGGCTATATAACAGATGAAGGAACAAGATAAAACCCCAGAAAAACAACTAAATGAAGTGGAGATAGGCAACTTTCCAGAAGAAGAATTCAGAATAATGATAGTGAAGATGATCCAGTACCTCGGAAAAAGAATGGAGGCAAAGATCAGGATGATGCAAGAAATGTTTAACAAAGACCTAGAAGAAGTAAAGAACAAACAAACAGAGATGAACAATACAATAACTGAAATGAAAACTACACTAGAAGGAATCAATAGTAGAATAACTGAGGCAGAAGAACGGATACATGACTTGGAAGGCAGAATGGTGGGATTCACTGCTGTGGAACAGAATAAAGAAAAAAGAATGAAAACAAATGAAGACAGCCTAAGAGACCTCTGGGACAATATTAAACACAACAACATTCACATTACATGGGTCCCAGAAGGAAAAGAGAGAGAGAGAAAGGACCCGAGAAAATATGTGAAGAAATTATAGTTGAAAATTTCCCTAACATGGGAAAGGAAATAGGCACCCAAGTCCAGGAAGCGCAGCGCATCCCACACAGGATAAACCCAAGGAGAAACACACTGAGACACACAGTAATCAAATTGGCAAAAATTAAAGACAAAGAAAAATTATTCAAAGCAGCAAGGGGAAAACGACAAATAACATACAAGGGAACTCTCATAAGGTTAACAGCTGATTTCTCAGCAGAAACTCCACAAGCCAGAAGGGAGTGGCATGATATATTTAAAGTGATGAAAGGGAAGAACGCACAACCAAGATTACTCAACCCAGCAAGGATCTCATTCAGATTTGATGGAGAAATCAAAAGCTTTACAGACAAGCAAAAGCTAAGAGAATTCAGCACCACCAAACCAGCTCTACAAAAAATGCTAAAGGAACTTCTCTAAGTGGGAAACACAAGAGAAGAAAAGGACCTACAAAAACAAACCCAAAACAATTAAGAAAATGGTCATAGGAACATACGTATCAATAATTACCTTAAACGTGAATGGATTAAATGCTCCAACCAAAAGACACAGTCTTGCTGAATGGATACAAAAACAACACCCATATATATGGTGCCTACAAGAGACCCACTTCAGACCTAGGGAAACATACAAACTGAAAGTGAGGGGATGGAAAAAGATATTCCATGCAAATGGAAATCAAAAGAAAGCTGGAGTAGCTATACTCATATCATATAAAATAGACTTTAAAATAGAGAATGTTCCAAGAGACAAGGAAGGACACTACATAATGATCAAGGGATCAATCCAAGAAGAAGATATAACAATTATAAATATATATGCACCCAACATAGGAGCACCTCAATACATAAGGCAACTGCTAACAGCTATAAAACAGGAAACCAACAGTAACACAATAATAGTGGGGGACGTTAACACCTCACTTACACCAATGGACAGATCATCCAAAATGAAAATAAATAAGGAAACAGAAGCTTTAAATGACACAAAAGACCAGATAGATTTAATTGATATTTATAGGACATTCCATCCAGAAACAGCAGATTACAGTTTCTTCTCAAGTGCGCACGGAACATTCTCTAGTATAGATCACATCATGGGTCACAAATCAAGCCTCAGTAAATTTAAGAAAATTGAAATCACATCAAGCATCTTTTCTGACCACAACACTATGAGATAAGAAATTACAGGGAAAAAAACGTAAAAAATACAAACACATGGAGGCTAAACAATACATTACTAAATAACCAAGCGATCACTGAAGTAATCAAAGGGAAAATCAAAAAATATCTAGAGACAAATGACAATGAAAACACAACAATCCAAAACCTATGGGATGCAGCAAAAGCAGTTCTAAGAGGGAAGTTTATAGCTATATAAGCCTACCTCAAGAAACAAGAAAAATCTCAAGTAAACAATCTAACCTGACACCTAAAGGATCTAGAGAGAGAAGAACAAACAAAACCCAAAGTTAGTAGAAGGAAAGAAATCATAATGATCAGAGCAGAAATAAATGAAATAGAAACAAAGAAAACAATAGCAAAGATCAATACAACTAAAAGCTGGTTCTTTGAGAAGATAAACAAAATGGATAACCCATTAGCCAGACTCATCAAGAAAAAGAGGGAGAGGACTCAAATCAATAAAATTAGAAATGAAAAAGAAGAAGTAACAAGAGACAACGCAGAAATACAAAGCATCCTAAGAGACCACTGCAAGCAGCTCTATGCCAATAAAATGGACAACCTGGAAGAAATGGAAAAACTCTTAGAAAGGTGTAACATTCCAAGACTGAACCAGGAAGAAACAGAAAATACAAACAGACGAATCACAAGTAATGAAATGGAAACTGTGATTACAACTCTTCCAACAAACAAAAACCCAGGACCAGATGGCTTCACAGGTGAATTCTATCAAACATTTAGAGAAGAGCTAACACCCATCCTTCTCAAACTCTTCCAAAACATTGCGGAGGAAGGAACACTCGCAAACTCATTCCATGAGGCCACCATCACCCTGATACCAAAACCAAAGATATTACAAAAAAAGAAAATTACAGACCAATATAACTCATGAATATAGATGCAAAAGTCCTCAACTAAATACTATCAAACAGAATCCAACAACATGTTAAAAGGATCATACACCATGATCAAGTGGGATTTATCCGAGAGATGCAAGGATTCTTCAATATATGCGTATCAATCAATGTGATACACCATATCAACAAATTGAAGAATAAAAACCATATGATCATCTCAATAGATGCAGAAAAAGCTTTTGGCAAATTTCAACATGGATTTATGATAAAAACTCTCCAGAAAGTGGGCATAGAGGGAACCTACCTGAACATAATAAAGGCCATATAGGACAAACCCACAGAAAACATCATTCTCAATGGTGAAAAACTGAAAGCATTTCCTCTAAGATCAGGAACAAGACAGGGATGTCCACTCTCACCACCATTATTCAACATAGTTCTGGATGTCCTAGCCATGGCAATCAGAGAAGAAAAAGAAATAAAAGGAATACAAATTGGAAAAGAAGTAAAACTGTCACTGTTTGCAGATGACATGATACTATACATAGAGAATCCTAAAAATGCCACTCAAAAACTACTAGAGCTAATCAATGAATTTGGTAAAGTGGCAGGATTAATGCAGACAAATCTCTCGCATTCCTATACACTAATGATGAAAAATCCAAAAGAGAAATTATGGAAACACTCCCATTTACCATTGCAACAAAAAGAATAAAATACCTAGGAATAAACCTACCTAGGGAGACAAAAGACCTGTATGCAGAAAACTATAGGACACTGATGAAAGAAATTAAAGATGATACCAACAGATGGAGAGATATACCATGTTCTTGGATTGGAAGGATCAATATTGTGAAAATGACTATACTACCTAAAGCAATCTACAGATTCAATGCAATCCCTATCAAATTACCAATGGCATTTTTTACAGAACTACAACAAATCATCTTAAAATTTGTATGGAGACACAAAAGACCCCCAATAGCCAAAGTAGTCTTGAGGGAAAAAAACGGAGCTGGAGGAATCAGACTCCCTGGCTTCAGACTATACTACAAAGCTACAGTAATCAAGACAATATGGTACTGGCACAAAAAGAGAAACATAGATCAATCGAACAAGATAGAAAGCCCAGAGATAAACCCACACACCTATGGTGAACTAATCTATGACAAAGGAGGCAAAGGTATACAATGGAGAAAAAACTGTCTCTTCAATAAGTCGTGCTGGGAAAACTGGAAAGCTACATGTAAAAAAAATGAAATTAAAACACTCCCTTACACCATACACAAAAATAAACTCAAAATGAGAACAGTATGGAGTTTCCTGAAAAAACTACAAATAGAACTACCATATGACCCAGCAATCCCACTACTGGGCGTATACCCTGAGAAAACCATAATTCAAAAAGAGTCATGTACCAAAGTGTTCATTGCAGCTCTATTTACTATAGCCAGGAGGTGGAAACAACCTAAGTGTCCATCATCGGATGAATGGATAAAGAAGATGTGGCACATATATACAATGGAATATTACTCAGCCATAAAAAGAAACGAAATTGAGCTATTTGTAATGAGGTGGATGGACCTAGAGTCTGTCATACAAGAGTGAAGTAAGTCAGAAAGAGAAAGACAAATACCGTATGCTAACACATATGTATGGAATTTAAGAAAAAAAACTGTCATGAAGAACCTAGGGGTAAGACAGGAATAAAGACACAGACCTACTAGAGAATGGACTTGAGGATATGGGGAGGGGGAAGGGTAAGCTGTGACAAAGCGAGAGAGTGGCTCTCACTTTGGACATATATACACTACCAAATGTAAAATAGATAGCTAGTGGGAAGCAGCCGCATAGACAGGGAGATCAGCTCGGTGCTTTGTGACCACCTAGAGGGGTGGGATAGGGAGAGTAGGAGGGAGGGAGACGCAAGAGGGAAGAGATATGGGAACATATGTATATGTATAACTGATTCACTTTGTTATAAAGTTGAAACTAACACACCATTTTAAAGCAATTATACTCCAATAAAGATGTAAAACAAAAAACAATATTTGGTGAGTGTTTCAGCCCTGGTAAGTCTGTTTGCCATAAATATCTAAAAACTAAGGAAGAAAAATACAGATTACTTAAATTTTCATTCAGCATTTGGCATATGTCATATACAAATTGATAATATATTTAATTATTCTTAAATTAACATAATGAATACTGCTGACTAAGTGATGGAGTAATATAACTAAACCCAAAACATGAATAAATAATATTGTTTTGCATTTATGATTCATGCTTTCAGAAGTTTAGTGTTTTAAGTATTAGTACAAACCATTTTCAAATGATTTATAAATAATTGGAAGTTTGCAGAATAACTTTATCATAAAACCTCAAATAATTTTCTGGTTTGTCACTTGATATTTGAATTTCACGTGCAGGGATTATCACCTTTTACATGAGGGGAAACTGAGGCAGAGAGTATGTAAGTCTTATAAGAAAACTGAATCAATTATTGCAGGGCTATAAACTAGAGTTTGGTATAGGGAGCTTCAATCTGAGAATTTTGCCTAAGGTATAGCACGGCCCGAGTTTATTTAAATACTAGTTGTTACCATGTTTTTCTTCTTTAAAGAAAGAATAAAAAACCAATTGCTTGTAAAAAAAAAAAAAAAGAACCTGCAGTATAAAAAAACAAACAAACAAAAACAACTAATACTAAAATTTCTTTGAGTTATTTGTATGGAAATGTTTTAATATAAATGTTTTAGACATTACATGAAATTTCTAAAAATCTTATATGTTCTGTTCTAAGTCATAATTCTAGCTATTACTTTAAAATGTATATCTCGGAAATAACTAAATTTCCTTGTCAACTGCATTATTATGAACTTTCATCAAATCTTTAACCGTGGTCATTTTTAAGTCTTTTGTCATTTACAGACAGTTCTGGGTGTACTCTGATGCTTTTAAATATGTTCTCCTATAAAAGGGTTTCATCTTCAAGGAATTCATGGAAAAGACTCTGACAAGTACAGGTTTCTGGTAACTGACTATACTGCTGAACTGAATGAATAAGCATTTACAGAACTCTAATGGAAAATTGATGAATTCATAAAAGTGCTAACAAAAGATCAAGATTAAAAAAAATTAATTACATGGGACTGAGTGAACTGATGAGGATGATTATAATTTTTGTGACTTTCTGTTTGAAT
>NW_006784922.1:3390236-3409278 GCF_000442215.2 Lipotes vexillifer | reverse complement strand
ATAAATCACAGCAACATCTTTTTTGACCCACCTCCTAGAGTAATGGAAATAAAAACAAAAATAAACAAATGGGACCTAATTAAACGTCAAAGCTTTTGCACAGCAAAGGAAACCATAAACAAGACAAAAAGACAACCCTCAGAATAGGAGAAAATATTTGCAAATGAAACAGTGGACAAAGGATTAAACTCCAAAATATACAAACAGCTCATGGAGCTCAATATCAAAAAAACAAACAATTCAATTAAAAAATGGGCAGAAGACCTAAATAGACATTTCACCAAAGAAGACATACAGACGGCCAAGAGGCACATGAAAAGATGCTCAACATCACTAATTATTAGAGAAATGCAAATCAGAACTACAATGAGGTATCACCTCACATCAGTCAGAATGACCATTATCAAAAAATCCAGAAACAGGGCTTCCCTGGTGGCGCAGTGGTTGAGAGTCCACCTGCCGATGCAGGGGACACAGGTTCGTGCCCCGGTCCGGGAGGATCCCACATGCCATGGAGCAACTAGGCCTGTGAGCCATGGCTGCTGAGCCTGTGCATCCGGAGCCTGTGCTCCGCAACAGGAGAGGCCACAACAGTGAGAGGCCCGCGTACTGCAAAAAAAAAAAATCTAGAAACAATAAATGCTGGAAAGGGTGTGGTAAAAAAGGAACCCTCCTGCACTGCTGGTGGGAATGTAAATTGATACAACCACTATGGAGAACAGTATGGAGGTTCCTTAAAAAACTAAAAATAGAACTACCATATGACCAAGCAATCCCACTACTTGGCATATACCCTGAGAAAACCATAATTCAAAAAGAGACATGTACCATAATGTTCATTGCAGCACTATTTACAATAGCCAGGACATGGAAGCAACCTAAGTGTCCATCGACAGATGAATGGATAAAGAAGATGTGGCACAGATATACAATGGAATATTACTCAGCCATAAAAAGAAACAAAATTGAACTGTCTCTAGTGAGGTGGATGGACCTAGAGTCAGTCATACATAGTGAAGTAAGTGAGAAAGAGAAAAAAGAAATACCATATGCTAACACATATATATGGAATCTAAAAAAAAAAAAAAAAAGGAACTGATGAACCTAGTGGCAGGGCAGGAATAAAGACACAGACATAGAGAATGGACTTGAGGACACGGCGGGGCAGCGGGGGGAAAGCTGGGGCGAAGTGAGAGTATCATCGACATATATACACTACCAAATGTTAAATATTTGGCTAGTTGGAAGCAGCAGCATAGCACAGGGAGATCGGCTTGGTGCTTTGCAATGACTTAGAGGGGTGGGATAGGGAGAATGGAAGGGAGGCTCAAGAGGGAGGGGATATGTGGATATATGTATGCATATGACTGATTCACTTTGTTGTACAACAGAAACTAACACAGTATTGTGAAGCAGTTATCCTCCAATAAAGATCTATTAAATAAATTAAAACAAAGACATTTTCATATAAAATAAAACTAAGAGAATTTATTGTCAGCTGATCTGTACCATAAGGAAAGCTAATGGAAATTTTTCAACTTTACAAACCAGAATATAAAACATCAGAAATCGTTTACATCTGGTTAAATATCTGAGTAAATATAAAAGACCTTTTTCCCTTTATTTCTTTGAAATGCATAAGTATTTTTTAAAAATATATACATTGTCTCATATCTCATAATGTGTGTTGATGATACATGTAAATTATAGCACAAAGGATAGGAAGGCAGAAAATGGACTCACACAGTTGTAAGGTTTCTATATTTTACATGAAGTGGTACAATATTAACTCTAAGTAGTAGACTGTGAAAAGTTAAGTACAGGCATTCCTTGTTTTATTGTGCTTCACACATACTGCATTTTTTTACAAATTGAACATTTGTGACAACGCTGCATTGAGCAAGTCTATTGGTGCCCTTTTTCCAATAGCATTTGCTCGCCTCTTGTCTCTATGTCACGTTTTGGTAATTCTCCAAAAATTTTGAACTTTTTCATTATTATTATATTTGTTATGGTCATCTGTGGTCTTTGATGTTACTATTGCAAAAAGATTATAACTCAATGAAGGCTGAAATGGTTAGCAGGTTTTAGCAATAAAGTATCCTTAATCAAGGTATGTACATTGTTTTCTTAGACAAAGTATTTGCACAGTTAATAGACTAAAATAAACATTAATTTTATATGCACTGGGAAACCAAAAAATTCATGTGACTTGCTTTATTGTCATATTAGCTTTATTGCAGTGGTCTGCAACCTAACCTGCAATATCTCCAAGGTACGCATGTATGTATATTTTAATCACTAGCATAGCCACTAAAAACAATGTAAAGAGGTATAATCTGAAAATAAATAGAGAATTATAAACATTTTTAAGCCAATTCAAATATGACAAAAGAAGAAAAACAAAGAACAGAGAAACAACAAAACAAAAATAATAAAATGGTAGACCTAAATCCAACCATATCAATAGTTTCATTAACTGTTTACAGACTAAACAGAGATAGTTAGAATGGAGAAAAAGAGACCCAGTTACTAGAGATGTAGTTTAAATATAAAGAAACCAAGAAACAAAAGAGAACCAGTCCTGTCTAAACCATAAAACAAAAATAAAGCAAAACTATGAAGAAAACTTGACAAATCTACACAAAAGTCTGTGTTTGAGAAAACAGTCTCTGTCAACTTTTTGAACTTTATCGTCAGAACAGCAGACACAATTCACTGAATTTTAGCCAGATGCCAAGATAATTTTCTACATTCAACCTACCTCCATTAACATATAATTATTCTACCCAGAAGTGAGACATCTCTAGTCTTATTCCTTTCCTTCTAACTCCTCTTAGAGTAAACATGCTCCTCTTTCTTCTCCTCAAGCCTCATCATCAGGCAAGGTGTGTGCACCAGTTTTCTTACACACAGTCTCAAAAATTCTTGACCCCAGCCCAAACTCTTTACTTGAACATTACAATCTTTGTTGCATCTTGAGAGGAGGTAGGAAAGGTGGTCTTTGATTGACTTCTATTTATGAACTAAATTATATCAAGTGGCTTTCATTTCCATTATCTATTTTATTGTTTTCTAGATAGCTAGAAGTTTAACATCTTCTAATTGACAATCATTTTCTCCTCTTCCCCATTAATTGGATGTGATTCTCACTGAGAAGTTCTCCTCTGCTGAAACAATCCATGACCTTGAGATGATGCCAGTGTGGACTAATGACTTTTTGTTATTATTACAGTGAATTAGGTATGGCAATCTATATGCAAGAGTCAACTTAAAAGAAATTTACTAGGGATGGAACATAAGTGTTTTGGGCTTGAATAAATCTCTAGCAAGGGGGATTGTTGATTTGAAGGATTGTTCTCTTATAACTAATGTTATGATAAATGACAATCTGAGGAGAATTAAAACCTTGAAATGTGAGATGCAGGGTATGAGATCCATTATATGACAGGCATAGATATTAAGCTAATACCATTGCACAGAGCTGTATGCCCACAGTTGTTCTTAAGCACAATGGCTAAATGCAATGTCTCCCCTTTTGTTGTGGAAAGATGAGCTGACAGTGTGTGGAGGGAGGACAGTGTTTTGACAACCGTGGCGGCCACATAAAAGTCAAACACGGGGCAAAAATCAAATAGGGAAGAGTAGTAAAAGTGAAAATATAAAATTCCTACTTTTGCCCTTCTTGGTCTCTTTCTGACTCTGTCTTTCTCTCTCTCTTCATTTCCCATGCCCTCCCCCAATCCTGCTTCTCAGAAATAAACTATATTAACAGTTCCTTGGCTAGACTTCCAGAGATTTCTGTGCGTGAGTGTGTTATCAAAACCCTCCATTGCCTTTTGAAGATTAACTTCGAAAAGATAATTTTAGACTTACAGAAAAGTTACAGAGAATTCCCATATGCCCTTCATCTAGGTACCCTTATTGTTAACATTTTACATAGTCATGGTACATTTATCAAAGCTAAGAAATTAACATGGAATCATTACTATTAATTGAACTACAGGTTTCATTGAGATTTCACTCCTTTTTTCACTAACGTCCTTTTTACTGTTCCAAGAGTCCAACCAGGATCTACACTGCATTAAGTTGTCATCTCTCCTAATCTCTGCTCTGTTTTCTGGTTTTTCGTTTTTATCATTACCACAGGCAGTTATGAGGAGAACTGGTAAGATATTTTATAGAATGTCTCTCAATTTGTATTTGTCTGGTGTTTTTCTCGTGATTACATTGGTGTTTGGGGTTTGGAGGCAGAATACCACAGAGCTGAAGTGCCCTTCTCATCACTCTATATCAGAGGGTACATACCATCAACATGGCTTATCACCATGTTGATAATGGTGATATGGGTAATATCTACCCATTTTCTCCTCTGTAACATTAGTATTGTTCCCTTTCCATACTCCATTCTTTGGAAGTAGGTCACTTACTCTGGCCCACACTCAAGGAAAAGAGAATTAACCTCTACCTTCTGAGGGGGTGATATCTATATATATTATTTGGAATTCTTCTGAAGGAAAAAATCCTTCCTTCCTTATTTATTTACTTATATCAGTATGCAGTCATGTATTTACTTTATACCTTGGGTTATAGTGTGATACTATGCCACTATTCTTAATAGAAATAAACCCATTTTATGCGAATAGTTCTGAAACTTTTTGAATCTCATAATCTGTACTTTCCATATCGGCATTGATATTTCACTGTAAAGATGTTTCATATTTTATTTATTTAGTCCTATTTTGTAAGATATTTAAGTTGGCTTAATTTTTATTCTTATTCAAATAACGCTCGATTAAATTCCTGTGTATACCTTTATGTATTATAGATCTATTATATATCAATAAGATAAATTCCTAACAGTGGAATTGCTGAGTCAAATGTGCCTTTTCCAATGTGACAGATATTGTCTAATTGTCTTCCAAAAGAGTTGCACCAATTAATACTCATGATGGGCTTTCAATAGGTCACTGCACTTGCAGCAGGGGACCTTTTCCCTTTTTGTAACTGTGATGCATGGCCACCTTCCCTAATTACAGTGGGATGTTATCTTTGTATTTCTCGCTATAGAACCTGTAGCTGTGGGACCTAAGTTTTAGTCTTAGTTGTTGATATGTTCTGATAGGCAAGAAATTGACAGACTAACGCCAGAGAAATAATAGGAGAAATATCAACTTGAGGCTTGCTGCAGCATGGCAGCAGAAAATAAAAGACAAGAGAAAAGTGATCAGGAGGGGAAAAAAGCACACGCGCACACACACGCACACGCACGCACACACACATGCACACACACGCACGCACATACACACGCACACCCAAAACAGAAAGAGATCATCAAAGAGACTGTAATTAATTGGCACCAGGACCTGACAAATTGGGGAAACTGACCAAGACTTGTTCTTGAGAAAGAGACTATTTCAAGAGCTTCTTGACATAAGATTCCAAGAAAATGGAATAATCAGCTCTGAAAATAGGGCTAAACGTAGGAGTCATTCTTAATATCCCCCCAAAGAGGCCTAAGGTACGAGCAATTGTCTGTTTTCTCAGGGATTAAAAATTGAAGAGGTGGTGATTAAAAAAAGAACATTGAAATCAAAAGACTGGGCTTGTTTTATGCAAGAGATAGCTGAATTCTAAAATGAGGTATTTTGTTTTATTTTGTTTTGTTTTTTCCCCTTTAATGGGCCCATCCTTAGGATTTCTTTCACCATAAATCTTTTGGCAGACAGGATGCTTGTCTGCTGTGGCAGACGCTGTCCATGAAAGAGACTTGACATGACCTACACATCACAAACAAGAGAGAAGCCCCTTCTTCTATTTCTTGGGAAGCACCTGTGAATTAGGACCTTAGCGAGGGATTGTACTGTTCCTCTTGAAGCCTCTTCCTGGAGGTTTTCCTATCATTTTTGCTACAAGTAGAGTCCCCAGCCTCTCCCTCCTCCACGTCGCCACTCCCGTAGCACAATAAATATTAACACATTTATAACAGAGAAGCTGCCTCTTTCTTAATCACAAGTTAGATCTGCTGATTTGTTTGGAGTTGGTTAGGGTTGAGTCACTAAGAAACATATGAGGTTAGGGCACTCGTCTTTTTAATAATGATACAGAATCCCCGTGTCTCTCAAATAGATATCAAGCTCGGGAGCCATTCATTTTCATTACCCTCTCTCCCCATAGGAAAAACCCAGGAACACAGTTTATGTACTTAAAACAATAAGCTGAATCACTGTTGCTATTTAACGTCTTATTTATTAGAATATGTTCATTCTTTGTTGCTGTACCTGAAGCCAATGCAGCAAAGGAAACAGTTATTTTAAAAACAGAAGAGGGACTTCCCTGGTGGCACAGTGGTTAAGAGTCCACCTGCCAATGCAGGGGACACGGGTTCGAGCCCTGGTCTGGGAAGATCCCACATGCCGTGGAGCAACTAAGCCCATGTGCCACAACTACTGAGCCTGCACTCTAGAGCCCGTGCTCTGCTGAAGCCCGTGTGCCTAGAGCCCATGCTCTGCAGCAAGAGAGGCCACCGCAATGAGAAGCCCGTGCACCACAACGAAGAGTAGCCCCCACTCGCCTCAACTAGAGAAAGCCTTCACGCAGCAATGAAGACCCAATGCAGCCATAAATAAATAAATAAATAAATAAATAAAAATAGAAGAAATAAATGGAATAATACCAACTTGCAAACAAATTTAAACAATCCCCTACACGTTGTTTCTGGACAGCTCTGCATCATCCCAAGAGATCAGTAGGTAAATAACATCCTATTTTCTGTTTGCACAACATGGATCACGGAGGCAAGATGGGATAAAATAACATCCTTGCACCAAATAGCTTGGTCTCTCTAGTTTGCAGCTAATATATAATGAGTTTGCAACCCCTGGATTTTGCAGGCTGTTTCTCTGTGACATAAGGAGTCACAATGACAATTCCAAAGGCTATACTAATTCCTTTTTAAAATAAAAGAGCAAGGGGCTGCTGAGGGTGGACATTGGGAACTGAGCTATTTCCATTACCCTATTTTAAGAAAAGCGCTAGCTAGATGACCCAGGTGCCAGCTATTATTGACCCCTAACTTCAGAAACTCATTTGCAAGGAGCTTTGCACACCGATTTGGATGGGAAATGTATATTGCTTCTTTTCTCTGTGAGGCTATCAAGAAACACACTTCACAAAATTCCCAAGGGACACATAATCATTCTTTCAGGATAGCAAGTTGGCTATAGCAGGCTTCTGCCCATTCAGCTAAGCAGGTCTGTGAATGGTAATGGAGATAGTTAATGCCTCTGGGTTTTCTGGGGGTGGGAGGAATTTACCATGATAAGTAATTAGGAAGAAATAGCAGAAGACGACAACTTTTAGAAGCCCAACTGAAAATATGCTAACAAATAAGTCTAAACCATATTCATTGTGCCATTTGGGAGCAGAGGTAGAGGATAATTTTCTAGTGTCAAGAACGTCATAAGTCTGCCAAAGTCATAAATCAGCAGGACTTTACAAGGGTTTGGAAGTAGAGAGGGAGACCCCGTAAGAAAATGACAGATGTTCTTTCACTTCCATGATCTTTTTTTTATCTGCTAGCTCTTTCTTCTCAGTCAGTATATCTGGTATTTCCACTTCCCCCAACAACAACAACAAAAAACATTCTTGATTATTAGACTTTGGATTACCTCTGATAAAACGTGGTAGAAGTGACAGTTACAAGAACATTTCGAAAGCCTGCAGCTTTTGAAGCAGACCAAGGCCGGTAAGGGCTACCTGAGAGAGGAGATGGAGGCTGTGCCTCGCCAAAATCTGGTTACACCTCATCTCCGTGCTCCCCAGGGGCCCCACCCCTGGATTCTCCCAGGAAGCCCTCCAGACCTTCCCTGCTGCGTCCAGACCTTTGCTCTCCTGTGTGTCCGGGACTGCCTGGGGTGCCCTTCTTCTAACCCCATCCTAGTCTAATTTGAAGTCATTCCTCAAGGACCAACATCTTCCCAGTGTATAGGTCTCTTCCTCTCATCCAGCCTGCACTGAGCTCCCACCTTTCTGAATTCTTGTAGTTCTTATAATCTATATAATAATAATATTTTATGCATGCACATATGTATTGACTACTCGCTACATACTAGGGCCTATATTAAGCAGTTCATATATGCTATCTTATTTAATCTTCATAGCTACCACAACCTATTTTACATTAGAGGAAACTGTGGTGACAGAATCAGTGAGCGGCAGGGATGGGATTTCAACCCAGATCTGTCATCTGTAAAGCCCATGCTCTTTCCCATATTCCACACTCCATTCTCTGCACGACCTCACAATATACTTGCATTGTGTCCTTTTATACCTTATTCTATGTGCTTATGCCTCACCTGGACAATGGCATTTACTCCACTGGTGAATAGGGATCACATGTTATATCTGTCTAGCATGGGGCAAGGCACTTAGTAGGTGCCTCGTATTTGTGAATGGATGTAGAATGAATGGATGGGCATATTTCTTCAAGGTTCTCAAAGGCTTTATAAGAACGATCCTGATAGACTGTGATGGATGGAGAAGAAAGGGCAGGGTGATGGTGATGTGTGGAAAGAGCCCCTAACAGTCGATAAATCCTCTTGCTTGGGTTCACTGTGGTTCTCTTAGCCCCTCAGTAACAGGTGGGGCCAAGTGAAACCTGGCACAGAAGAAGTGCCAGGGAAGTTCCCAGGAGATGTACCACCTTGGCCACGAAAGCAGTGTGACGGTGCCAATCATTGTTCCTGAGGTTTCTCTGGGGAGCCAAGACTCATTCAGCCAATCAGCTCCAGGACAGAACTTCAATGTCTTACTGGGCTCCCTTGCTAAGCTTTAAATGGCTTAGTTAGATCATTGGGAAACGGTGCCAAATGAAAGTCTGGCCACTGCATTATAAACCTTCAAGCTTGAGCCATAACATAATTTCAAATGCAGTCTCAAGAGAAGAGTTCCAACACGTAATAAATAAAATATAGGACATGCATAAAAATTAAAGGGAGGGTCAACTAGTTTGAATGGCATACAAATTTAATGTTAATATCATAATCTGATGGAAAACCTCAGGATCCGAGGGGGTTCATATCAATTCCATCACTGCCCTTCATAGAACCTCAACCAGATTACTTCACCTTGCTGTGTGTCAGTCTCCCCATCTGTACGATGAAGAGCGCAACCTCTTTTATTCCCTGATTACCTTCTAGATATCATCTGATATTCATTTGATGGCCTGGGTTTCCTTTCCCAAGTTTCATGTAAACATACACTATGTTTCTAAAAACCTCTCTGCATGCACACCTCTGTTACAAGAGAGTAACACTCATAAGTTTCTGTCAGGGCAACCAGCCCCATTAAAAACAACAACAACAACAGAGAATAGGAGGGTAGAGTTATTTTCAGAGTTAGAGAAAGCAAAGCCAGAAACAGTATAGAAACAGGTTCCAGATAAACAATCTGCTGCTCATCCATTAAGCCTTGTTACTTTCCTTTAAGAAAAGAGTACTTAAAAGAATATGGTTCTACCTTAGTTCTCATCAAGGAGAGCAATACCTTTGTCATGACTTATAAAGTGCTTGAGAAAGTCCTTTCTTCTCACAAATTACCGTAATTTTCATGTCAATTAAAAATTAGGAAAATGCTTAGTGCATTTTTCAATTGGACAAAATGCCAGGAAAGCAGAATCCAAGACTCACTGAAGAAAGGAAAAACTCAAGGTTCTTACCGAATCTCTACCTCCAGCCCACTTGGCCAGAACTTCCTTATGTTTTAAATTCTAGTGTCTGCTTCTCATGGGTCTCCTCTTGCTCCTTCCCTGTTGCCCCACTGACTACAGTCTCTGCTGGTCCTCTCTAGAAGCCAACTCCTTCATTCCTTCCCCTTCCTTTGCTTGTTGCAGCTAACATCTGGGGGCTGAGAAACAAGAGACCCAAACCTATTAAAATCAGGAATAAAGTTACAAGTCTAGAGGGGACCTGAGCTGCCCCTTTGAGGAAAGGGCATGAGCTCATGTTACCTGCCAGTTACCAGGCTCTAAGTCATAGACAGGTGAAGCTACTGGATTTCTCCCTTTCAGAATAAGGAAGCTTTTCTTCACTCAGAAGGCAACATCATTTAGGTTTCTGTCTCAGCTTTGGGAGGAGGAACCCTCCTTGATACCACATACTAGTTAATTCTTAATCCATGGGAACTGTAGTTAAAGCACTATGCTGGGACACGTAACGAAGAGAGTCCCTTTCCTGAGAAGCATCTCTGGTAAGATCCTTTATGAGACAGACAGTGTGACCTGGCCAAGCAGCAGTGACCAGTATAGTCCTACATATAGAAATAACAGAAAGTAGGGATGGGAATCCGAGCTTGGTCAAGTTGTAATCTAATCTTAGGGGCTTTGATAGTAAATGGGATAAAGTCCTTTGGAGACCACACTGGGTGTTAGGGAGTAAAATGGTTCCTTCTTCAAAGAAGCAGCTAGAAAGGAAGGATCCCAGGCTACATCCTAAAAGGCTACACCCTTTGGGACTCAATTACAGTCGTCACATCAAAATCCCTATCTTGGAAATGAATTATTGATAGCAGGCCTTTCATTTGTATCCATTCCTCAAACCTCACCCATGAGTTATGCCCTCCAGGAAGGCTTCCATAAACCCCTCCCCACCTGTGGGGAGAGGAGTGGGTTAGATGCCCCTCCTCCGCCCCACAGCCCCCTATCCCAGTACTGAGTTACTCACTATACACACTGTACCATATCAGTGTGCTTCTCCTCACCTGGAGGCTCCAGCTCCATGAGGACAAGGCTTACGTCTCTCAGCTCACGACTTCAGCACTGAGAATTGTGCCTTGTGCAGGGTACATGTTCACTATAAGCTTGAATGAATGAGTAAATGAATGAATGAACCTTTGTATCTTCTGTAATATAGTTCTTCCTCCCACCAAAGAGCTAATCTTGGTGCATCCCCATAATCCCACAGGGGTAGGGCATTGTGACATCACCCTAAGACAAGCCAAAAGCATCAGCAGGAGCTGTACAGAGCAGAGTCCAAAGAGGCTGTCCTCAGCAGTCATGGAAATTTCTCCTTCTCCTAAGAATGAGAGAAGTAGCCCAGAGGTATTTTCTTCGCTTCCCATTGGGCCAAGCTGACCCTGGATCGGGAGATGATCTATATGACTTTGAAAGCACATCCTCCTTTGTTATGGGGCCCCAAAGGAAACCGGATTGGGCCATGGACAGGTCTGGCCTCCAATGCCTGGGAGGATAAGATTGATGTTCCACACTGTGGCTCCAAGGACAATATAATCTGTTCTTGAGCACAGGGTGAGTGAGACCTCAGCCCCCTTGGGACCCACACAGGAATTCAAGCTCTGCACTGTGAAGTTATCTTATACTTTTCCTGAGCTCTTAATTCAATTTTCAGTAGGAAAAACAAACAAACAAAAAGAACAGCTGGCATTTTCCATTGAGGGCTCCGAATAAAACCGGAAATACTCTGTCCTGCTGGGGGGCAGGGATAAGATGATCTGCTGAACTGTAATGGTTCCTTAAGCAGGCCATGTAGCCACAGGAAAAGCAATCTAGGAAGGTATATTTTTTTTAGTCCTTCTTTTAAAGGCTTACACGATTTTTTAAAAACCACGTGAATTCTGTTTTTAACCTGCGTAAAGGCCTGCAGTTAATTTTTATGAGCAGATTTCAAATCCCTGAAAAACAGGTTTGGTAAAATCTCTACAAGACTTGAACTGCAAGGATTAGGGAGACCCCAAAAAAAAAAAAAAAAAAAAGACATTTTTATGTCTTTTGTACATTTTCCATAAAAAGTTGGGTCACATTTTCAGTAAATAATATTTAAAAGACAAAACATCTTGCTTAAAAACTTAATTCTAATCCTCCCATGGAAAATACCAAAAAAATGAGTAACTTTCTGAATTTCAATGGGCAGGTACAAAGTAACAGAACCAATCACTCTCAGATTAAGAGTTGTTTTGGTTTCTTTTTTTAAAATATATATATATATATTCTTATTTATTTTAAAGATAAATCAATAGCAAATATTCAAGAGTTTTCTTGGTTTCTAATGCCATGTTGAAAGACTATTCCATAAAGCACACCATCAACTTCTGTCCCCCTCCCCCATCCCTAAACACTTCACCCAATGGAGATTTTCTATTAATATTCCTCAAATTGTCAGAAGTTATGAAATGGCCATCTGGAACTTCCCATGCATCTGCCTGGACCCTGACCTGGTCTGGGTCCTCACATGTAAGTCGATCAAAGCACACACATTAAAAAAAATTTTTTTTTCTAATTTAGCCACATAACTGATTAGTATCCTTAGTTTCAGCAAGTTGCTTAATTCTGATTTTCCCCCAACAATCTATGGTTTGATTGAAATTATTGGAGTGATCAAATGATCCTCTTCACAGGTTCCTGTCTATATAAACACATTATACAGGGACTAGCCCTAGGACCTGAAGAGAGATGTGTTTTTTTTTCCCTCTCACTTTTTCCTTAGTCTAAACCCGAAAGAGCGAAAGGCCAAAATGTGGAGTCCTGACTATTTCTGAAGAGCCAATCCATCATATACAATATTTCTGCATGCCCTTCTCACTACCAGGATAAAACAATGGTTCAAGAGGCCAAAACCAGCAGACAGCCATGATCAAGAAGCGAAATTGAGGGCTCAGAGCCAGGACACTGGGTCTATGTCGTGGCACTAGACACAGGTCACCAGGAAATGCCCAGGGCTTGCATCCAGCCAGAAACTGAGGCTCGGACTCTCCTCTGTAACCTCCAGACCCTTCCATCCTCAAGCCACTTCTCCCTACATTTGCCGACCTTCTCTAGCCTGGAAGCCCAGTCCCAAAACAGGCTGCATCTGGAAACTGCTTAGCTTGTGGCCAGGATGTGAAATATTTGAAACGCTCTAACCCAACAACAACAGTGATCAGTGGTTTCATTTTACAGCTACCCTGAAGTGTGAGGACCCAATATCAATAACTTTTTAATCTCAACATTAGTCCCAGAATGACAGGAGGATTTACTTTAGTATTTGGGAAGAAGGAGATATTGTTAAGCATCTCAGGTTGGGATCAGGGAGTAAAGGTCAATCCAAATGAAGGATCATCCTAGCTTCTGCTAGAATACCATGGACACAGCAGACAAATGGAACTGGGTGAGCTGACAGCTTCCTCCACAGCAGAGTCTGAAAGGATAGCTTGAGAAGAGGGAATCAGGCCATTATGGAAAGGGCAATGATGTTCTTCCTTCCAGTCCTATTGGAGGAAGCAACCACGTCAGACTTGTGCACCATCTCCTTTTCAATCATAAAAAAAAAAATCCAATATACACATTTTCTAAGCATTTCTCCCTTGACAGCAACTTACTGCATTAGAATCCTGAAATCCTAAAATCTTGGATATAATCCATTCCAACTTTTTCATTTGACAGATGGAAAACCTAAGGTCCAGAGAGATAAAATGACTTCCCCCAAATTATTAAAGTTTTCTGTTCCCCTACGGATGTAATAATACAAAAAGCAATAATCTATGTGACGTGGGGCAGGGAGGCCAGTGTAATGTAGTGTGTTTGGATGTTTGCCAACTGTGCGATCTCAAGTAATTTTGTTCATTTCCCTGAACCTCAGTTTCCTCATTTCTAACAAGTGGGATAATAACAACAACCAACTTCAAAGGATTGTCGTAAGAATTAAATGAGAAAATATATTTTAAGCATTGAGTGTAGTGCCTGGTAACTAGCAGGTATCGAGAAAGTAATATAATTATTATTGTCGTTATTGTCATTATTATCTTTGCTGATAGCATAACAGTCTATGGAACTGTGAAGTCAGGAGCCAAAATAACTTTAGTTAATAATGTCATTGCTTTAGTAACGGCAATGACATTATTATTAGAACAATAGTATGACTAGAATTTCTTGAGTATGTGCCTGCACACTTTACTAATTGCTTGAAATACATTCTTCCATCCCCATCCTCCTAACTCTATAGATAAGAAAACTGCCCCTGCAAGAAACTTAAAATTTTGCTCAAAAGCTGGCAAATGATGCTCCTAGGACATGAACTAGGTCTCTCAGACTCCAGAATGCACGCTGTTATTCTGAATTAAGATTAATCATCTATAGATAAAGGAGAAATAAAAGGGAAATGTTTGATTTCATAAATGAGATCCCTGACTCCTCTCCCAACTAAAACACATGAAAGCCTGCACTTAAGAGCAGAATGGGCCGATATCAATCATTTCACTTAACCACGTCAGACTCTTATAATAAATGTTTTGGCTGAGTGCGAGGTCACTCAACGTCAGCTCAATACCCCCTTTAACAGGGAGCTATAAGTCAATCCTGCCATCTTGAGAGTTATCTCTGATGTACACTAAAAGTGGTTGGTTTTCTATTGATTGAGCATTTGAGATACAAAAGCTTGAGAACTGGCTGCTATTTATTTGATGTGTTCCTCTATCCGTCAAACTTGGAGCCATGTTATCTGCTGTTTGAATGTGTCTCAAAGCTTCCCAAATCTGGCTTCCATAATTGTGTGGAAAATGGCATTTGTTTGGAAAATGGTGGTAAATTGTGGGCTACTCTTTTGCTACTTGTGGATATTCAGAGATTTTATTTACGCAAGCTGTTAACACGGTTAATTTTACCCACCCCATCCCTAGGGAGGAGGTAGGAGTTGGGGTGTGGGTGAGGCCTACTTCTTAAGGATGCTCAAAGCCTTCTCAAAAAATTATATCTTCAGTCAAAAGGCCCACATGTTGCAAAATATTGAAAGGAGGGTGCCTTCAATTGTGAAATCTTCTGTGAGGGATCTCATTTTTCTGGAACTCCCTGACATCTGAGCCCTTGTGCTGCTGGAAGGGTTCCAAGAGCACCATAAAATTAGGGCTGGTCCTGTCTGAACTGAGTCCAGATCATTTCAAAGTGACTCAAGGCAGGGAAATAAATATTGAACCTAGTTAAATGTTGCTTGAGATTATGCTTGGCACTAGGTGTCCAGTCACTGATTTACTCTTAGGTTACACGGGTTATTTTGAGCTCAAATGGATACGCCAGGGTGGATTCATTCAATAGCAGCAATTATTTGCAAGTGCAGTTACATTTCTGACACATTTAGTGGAATGCAATGTAAAGATTTATGGGATGGTACTGGGTGGGGGGAGAAGATGTCAAAGACCTCGGTTTCACGCTACTTTATTCAACTCTGGATCACACTGTTTCCCCCCATTCCTTGTCCTCTTTTCCTTACCTTCCTGGAACAAACTTTCTTTCTTTCTTCCCACTTGTTTGCTTTCTTTCCTCTTCCTTTCCTTTTTCAGGCAGTAACTTATAAGTTATGAATGAACAGTAAGAAATCAGGATCAAAGAGTTGTAATGATCTGTAGCTCACCCCACCCTTTAAACTGCCCAAATACATGGGGGTAGCTATTTGGAAAAGAAATGTTTTAAGTGGCCAGTTATGTGTGTAGTGAAGCAAAGGTGTCCCATATATAGCACATCTGCCCTAGGTACACACCTGCTTGAACCGGCCTGTGGCATTTTCAGTTCGGGACTCATGTTGGATTTGGTACCTCAGTGCCACAAGAGAGAAGTCGCAGGCACTCCCAGCCCTCTGCCTCCCCTCCCTTCAGCAAGAGAACACTCCCCAGAGCCAAGTCTGATCTTGCCGTGTGATCTGAGGCTCTGGCTGCCGTGTCCAGTCCCAGCCCAGCCAGGCCCTGGAGCAGCATTCTGCTAAGAACCACCTTTGGGGTCAGACAGACCCACATGGGACTCCTGATCTGTACTATGTTAGCTGTTGACCTTAGACAACTGACCTAAAACTCTCTAAGCTCAGTTTCCTTATCTGTAAAATGAGGTTGATAAGACCTCCTACCTTACAGGGCTATTGTGAAAATTTAATTAGGGTAATGCATGGAAAGTGCTTAGTTCGGCACCTGGCATACAGTAAATCAGTGGTAGGAGACCTCCCCGGGGCACAGTGGTTAAGAATCCACCTGCCAGTGCAGGGGACACGGGTTCGAGCCCTGGTCCAGGAAGATCC
Organism: Lipotes vexillifer; assembly: GCF_000442215.2. Taxonomy (NCBI): domain Eukaryota; kingdom Metazoa; phylum Chordata; class Mammalia; order Artiodactyla; family Lipotidae; genus Lipotes; species Lipotes vexillifer. The sequence continues at coordinate 3,393,229 of NW_006784922.1, read as the reverse complement.
CACATGCCAAGGAGCAACTAAGCCCGTGAGTTACAACTACTGAGCCTGCGCTCCAGAGCCCACAAGCCACAACTACTGAAGCCCATGCGCCTAGAGCCTGTGCTCCGCAACCAGAGAAGCCACCGCAATGAGAAGCCTGCCCACCGCAAGGAAGAGTAGCTCCTGCTCACCGCAACTAGAGAAAGCCCGTGCGTAGCAACGAAGACCCAACATAGCCATAAAGAAATAAATAAATAAATTTATTAAAAAATAAAAATAATAAGTGGTAGAATTTATAATAATTCTCTAAATGTCAAACCACCTCTCTTTCTGAAAGGCCTGAAGACTCTGGGCACAGATGTAACCACAGCCCCCAGCCTCTACAGACCTCAGTGTACCGATGAGATACTTCAGAGGCCTGGCAGGGGTGCAAGATGGGGGCAGAGGAGGGGACCCACCACAGCAACCAGGCAGGGACGCTCCTACCAGGACATATACCTGTTCCAGACAGGCCTGCTCTGGCTCTGAGCAGTTTCTACCTTGGCTCGGCAAAGTGCAGGGCCCTGCCCAACACGATTGAAAGCACAAGCCTTTTTAACTTGCCTGTCTTTGGAAAAATTATACATAAGACAACAAAGTATAGATTAAATCCTGTTAGGAGAAAAATCAATAAGAAATATCTGTTGAACAAAGCTCTAGACTTAGACTGCCTTCTTTCAAAAACTATTTGATCCAACTTAAGTCCAGGACTCACAATTTGCGCGGGTTTAAGATTGTACGGTTCCCAAGGCACTTCCCCACACCTTATCTTACTTGAGCCTTCCCAAAACCTTTCAAGGTGGGTATTATAATATTATCTCCACTTTACGGATAGGAAGCTTACGCTCAGAGAGTTTTAGGTCAAGCCCAGTGTAACTCCGCGGATACCTGGTTATTTCTTGATCCCAGTGTTCCTGGCATTACACTGTTCAGCTTTTTCTCCCCACTGAGGCTTGGTCATCACAAGTGCTACCAAACTCATGAACCTAATCTGGCTCTGATTAGAAACATGTCCTCTGTATACGCTCTGAAGAGGGGCTCCACTTAAGTGGGGCATGACAAATCTCTGCTTTTAAAATCTAGTCATGAATATGCACCATATACTAAGGGACTTTCAGGAAAGAGACAGAATCCAAGAATTTCTGGGGGGCTCTTCACTGGGGAGCTTTAAGAAGCAGGCTGGACATGAGGGGTGATTTACTTCTGAGCCAGTTGAATATAAATACCAGGGTAAATTTAATGATGGAATGTCCTCAAAACCTCAGACAGAAGAGTCTCAACAAAGGCACAAATGAAGGGGGATTCTATAAACAGAGGCAGATCAGTTCCTGTGCTTCTCAGCCACAGTGAATTATTTCTGTCCCTACAAACACAACATTTTCAGAGGGTCCCCATGGCCCCCGTCTTTGCTAAGTGGGGAAGAAAGACCTGAGCTGGTCAAAAGAGCAGTGCTCACAAAGAGAGGCAAACAGATCCAGTGATCTTGGTTTCACCCTCCCCTTTTCCCACCACATGGAACACGAAGACAGAAAACGATTAATGACTCCCGGTAACCATGTATGGATTATTCATCAGAGAAAGCATGATTTAAACCATCGCTAGGAAATGATTATTTCAAAATGCCCCACATAGCCCTTCCCCATCCCACCTGAAACTGTGAGGGTGGAGGTGAACATTCAGGGTGAACCAGAGCCGACACACAAAGCTCCCAAAAAGAGCCCAGCTCCTTGACTCTGTCACGGTGGGGAGCCCAGGGACCAGGCCTTGACTGAACGTCAGCTACTCTGGGGCGCCAGAGAAACCGCCTTTTTTCGGGTATGTTCCAAAGGGGTTTTCTTGCCTCGTTTTTAGCCCAGAGTAGAAAAGGTTGTTTCCTATGCAGAAAGCACACCCCTACCTTCCACATGGTGAGAGAACACTCAGCAAACACCCTCACTGAGCTAACTTAACTGATGGGGCTCTCGCTAAGCAGCCATTGGACTATAGCTGAGGCCACCTAGAGCGTGTCCAATGACGTCCGTAGATCCCAAGATTTGGTTTTATTAATCTCTGTAGACAAATCAGCTGGGCATTTCCTGGCAGTGTTGAAACTGCCACGGTGGGTCCGAGTAGGAAGCTGCTAGCACTACAAGCCCAAAGGTGACCCAGGGAGGGTCTTAGCTTCTACTGAGGGTAAGTAAGATCCCATGGCTGTTCTGAAGGTGACCCTACCAGAATAGAGCGAGGTCTCTGCTGGCAAGCCCATCACCCTCTCCGGATGGTGTGTGACCTCCTGCCACCTCCAAGACACACATCTCTCCTACAACCAGAGACAGCTAAAGCGCCTTGGACTAGAGGCAGGGCTGGGTGGCTACAACCAGGACCTCCTCCCAGGAAGCTCGACAGACTTCGCCCCACAGGTGCTCTTCCTCCTTCCAGTGCAGTGAGAGGGTGAAGGGCAGGAGCTGAGAGTCAGGCTGCCAAGGTTTGGATCCCAGCTCTGTCCACAAACCACATGAACCTCTCTGAGCTTCAGGCTCCTCTTCTACTGAAGGGGATAATCAAAGCTCCCACACAGCATCATGAGGTAGCTGAGGGATCAACTACATGGTTGGACCTGACTCTGAGTAAACGTGGAGTCATGTTAGATAGGATTTTCCTCTTCCTGGGCACTAGGCCCACCATCTTCCCCTGTCCCCAAGACTCCATCCTGCCTGCCCTGTGGGGCAGTGCTTGTGCTCCAGGTCACTCCTCTCTTTATCCTTTTGAAACCTGCTTTTAGCTGCCATATAAGAAAGTGTCTGGGGCTTCCCTGGTGGCGCAGTGGTTGGGAGTCCGCCTGCCGATGCGGGGGACGCGGGTTTGTGCCCCGTTCCGAGAGGATCCCACATGCCGCGGAGCAGCTGGGCCCGTGAGCCATGGCCACTGAGCCTGCGCGTCCGGAGCCTGTGCTCCGCAACGGGAGAGGCCACAACAGTGAGAGGCCCGCGTACCGC
>NW_006784922.1:3372897-3389329 GCF_000442215.2 Lipotes vexillifer | reverse complement strand
CAAAAAAAAAAAAAAAAAAAGGGTCTGCAATCCACAAAGGCACACCACGCTTAATGCGTTGCCCTATCAGGAGCATTTGTATTCCTTGTGAGAGCAAAGCTTTAGCCACAAGGAACAAACATCTAGGAGGGAATCTTATATCTTATTGGTCTGCAGGTGGAAAAGGTTTTTTGTATCCTGTAGGAGAGTATTAAAGAATAAAGGAGAAAGCAGACCAGGGCCTTATAACCTAGACATTGCTTTTAGCATATACAACAGGTTTTATAGGTAGAGTCAAGGAGGACAGAAGAGATGATACCACAATTTGCTTCACAGAAAAAATAAGGTTGAAGGGGACCCAGAAACCCCAGGTGGGGGGGCCAAGATGTAGACATCCTGTTTATAGCACTCACAAATCCAGGGCTACCAGGCTAGCCCATGGGCCTACGGCCTACTGAGTCCTTGATGAAGGATGAATGAGATAAAATTTCACCTCCTCATGTTTTCTCAAATCCAAGGGTACAGGCAACTGTACCCTTGATAAGTCAGTGCTCTGCAATTGTCTGGGATCAACCCAACCACATTAATTATCTCTCTGTCCCTCCTCACCCCACTTACATCTCCTCACACATTCACACACACTCCCCCCTTTTCTAGCTCTGACAAAATGAGACTACACAAAACACAGGCTCTAAGGACCAAGCAAGGACAGGTGACGGAGACCGGGAGGACTCACACGTACCCATGGATAAAGGCAAGATTTATCACCACAGGTTCCACTTCCTGTGCTCTCTGAAAACCATCTGTCTTCTTGCAGGTGGATGGTGACTGTCAACTGAAAAAAACACACAACCTAAAGTTGAGAATTATGTTTTATTCGGTGGACATAATGAGGACTTAAGCCCGGAATGTAGCTTTTCAGATCGCTCTGAGGGACTGCACTGAAAAGGTAAGGGAGGAGCCAGGACATACAGGAGTTTTTCAAAAGAAAACAGATAGATGGAACATCAAAAGGTTACTGTTAATTAAAGAAACTAGACATCTCAAATTAATGAATTTAGTTAGCGCTTTTCTATGTATGGGAAGATGCAAGAGTCTGGGCTCACTGAAATCATTCCTTCGATATGCACCTTAACTGTCTAGGACCAGTATCCTGATTTTCTCCACCCTAAATCCCCTCGGGGTGCACGGTTGGGGGTGGCTGCAGGGGCTGCCGGTTTGATGGCCGCAACGTCTTTTATTTACTGATATGGCAGGCAACGTTTCTCATCCACTTGCCAATCCCACTCCTTTCCAACTCATACTCAGGCCACCATGACCCTGTGGCTGGCCACATGCCGGTGAAAAGGTGATGAAAAGGCCTGCTGGTCAGAAGGGACTGAAGTGGAATGAGGGCAGCCAGGCGCTCCCCCCACCCCATTCCCACCCCTGACAGGACATTATCCTCTGGCGATCCATGTGAGGGCTTCTCTGTGACCTGGGGAGCCCCTGCCTCCTGCCGATGAATGAGGTAGTCCAGGGAGGGCTCCAGTTCCTGGAGGGAGGGTCTTGGCTGGTTTCAACGAACTTCATGCAGCACTAAGCTCATACCATCTCTGCATAGCTCCAGGCATTTAACAAACGCTTTAAATGATGATGATGCAACCCTCTCAGCCTAGATCTGTCAGGGTCCCTAAGGCATGAAATGGTCCCCTGAGAAACGTACATTATCTGAAGCTTTCCCTTTTGCTTAATTATATTGTCCTAATGTTCTTTTTCCACAGAATTTCTTCTCCCCCAGGTCCTCCACCCAAACCCAGCTTCACTGTAGGTTGGATTCACATAAAAGACCAGCACATTATAGTTGTGATGATTGATCACTGAAGTTTCCTTGGGTTCAGATTGTTTCCTAATGTGGGTCATTTTTCATCATAAAGAGTCGGCTGATAATGATGTCATTTCCACTGCTTGAATTTTGAGGCAGTGGCCACATATCACAGAGTTTAAGTGACTGTCTATAGGGCAGCAAAATCATGTCATTATCAGTTTAAAGCAGTTGCTGCTTTACTCCTAGGGACAAAACAAGAATTGGTGCCTCCTAGAACTCATCAAACAAGAGCAGGATGCCAGGAATACAAATCTGTTTGGGGAGCTGGGGTGACTGGTGCTGAGGCGGGGGCGGGGTGGGGAGGGGGTGAAGCAAACCTGTTTTGTGTGAAGCTGTGGGGTAAGTATCAGATAAAAAGGCCGAAGTCACACTTGACAGAAAAGAAGCCACACTGCTGATCACTGGATACCTTAAATGTACTCTCCCACAATCATATAACTGTGATGCTACAGCAAGATTAACAAGAAAGAATTGAAATCACTCACGAAAGGAGCTTTGGACTAAAACCCATCTACCAGGCAAGCCAAGAAATGGGCCTCCCATTGAGGGAGTGGGCCTGGGACAGAACTGGAACATGACCTCAATTTTTGTGTGTGAAATATGGATATGAAACGAAATCACGTTATATATGTGTTTAAAACAAATAGTTGCATCAGTAAAATCCCAGGGCTTGCAGGTCCTAAATCACTGCTGCCCCAGATGTTCTGTTTTCTGCTGTATGCCTTAAACCACCTCCCCCCTGCGGCCCTGTCTTCTGGAACCCCTCTAAGATGGCCCACAGAGATTCAAAAGTTCGCAACTTGAGCCCAGGCCTGCCTGCCATGGCCTTTCTCATTTAACCCAACATGTTTTCCCTCCTCTCCAACTTTTTATTTTGAAAATTTTCCAACTTAAAGAAAAATTGTAAGAAAAGTATAATGAATAGCTCACCTAGATTCACCAGTTGTCCATACCCTCCCAAATTTGCTTTATCTCTCTGTATACATATTTACACATATTTTTATTTAACCATTTAGAATTAGTTGCTTTAGCTTTATAACTTCATGACATGTCCACCCTTACATACTTCAGGGTGTATCTCAAAAGAACAAAAAGATTCTCTTCATTTCCACGATATGATTATCTTATTCAAAAAAGTTAACATTGATACAATACTGTCATCTAATATATAGTGCTTGAGTTCTCCGATTGTCCCTATAAAGTTTTACGTAGCTGATTGAAATGTATATGTATATAAACATTTAAATTGTATACGTATATATAGGTATATAATATAGAGATAATGATACAGTTATATCTCCAGGATTTAATCAAGGATCTCATATTGCATTTATTTGACATGTCTCGTTACTTTGGTTTCCTTTTTCCTTTGTTATGGTTTGAGTTTGTTTTTGTTTTGTTCTGTGATACTGGGTTGGTCTTAGGAGTCTCAGTATAGAATCACAATTTTTTCAAAAAAGGTATTTCTTCGTATAATGGAGATATGTCAAGAGGACATAGGATCTAGCTTGCAGGAATTCCCACTGGGAAAACTGGCATAATTTGAACGTCAAAATGGCTAATGACAGAAACAACTATAACACATTGATGGGTGGGGAGGGGAAAATATATTCTGATATGAAAAAAATAAAGTGGGAAGAAAAGGAAAAGAAAGTTCTTTACAGGAGAAAACTAACTAATAAATGAAGAAGGAATTCAGAAAATTACCATTTCATAACCATCAGAGTAATATTCAGACAAGAACCATCATAACCCAGTCCATATTTATATCTCCCCTCCCCCATAGTAAGAACCCAAGTTCCCACCATCCCCAGTATTTGGGTCATTTTTTGGGTCCTGCAATACACATTTGTTGGGTCCTGCAATACACACAACAGTTTCAAGATTGCTACACAATTACCACTACCAACAGCTTAGGTAAAGTTCCAGGTTTCTTTGCAATTTAATTCTTAGAAAAAAATCATATTGAGAGTACACAGAATACTGTGTTTAAAAGTGATTTGAATAACTTCTCTTATGTGAGGTTTTTACCTATTTGATATAATGTTAGGTTCTTCTTTTTCTGTTTAAATTCAATATCTATCTTTTTTTCACCTTTGGTAATTCAATTTTATTTTTTGGAAACAGAAACCATTAACACAGCTTAAAAGTCAAAACCAAGTCAACAGGTACAAAGAGAGGTCCCTACCCCTGCACTTGGTTCCCACTCTGCCCTTGTAGACAACCAATTTCATTAGTTTCTGCCTTATTTTTCTTGGGTTTCTTTTTGCAAAAATTAGAAGCTTTGTCGATAACTTTTTAAAGCCACAAACATTTGCATCCATTTTGTAATAACTGTTTTCAAATTTTGGAAAAGTATTATGAGAAAACTCGAAAAGACAGATTCATTCCAAGAACATTCCTTCCCATTTCCTGCTTGGAGTTAGAGGAAGTATCTTTGTTTCCTTTTCAAAGGACATCAGAAAAGGTGGACGGTAGGGAATAGGGAGAATGATGGAGGCCAAACCCAGCCATGTGACTTAGGGAGCTGAGCATCATCAAAGTCCTCAAAATGTGTATTTTTCTTTTGTCTGAGCAGCAAATGAAAAAGTAACTAACTTGCCCCACTTCTGATTCTCTTGCCACTGATATGATCAAAACAACCAGCCCAGCTATAGCACTTCTTAGGCTAAAACCAAATCTGATCATGTCATTCTCTAGCTTAAAACCCTTCCCTGGCTCCGCATTGCCTTCAGGATAAATCCCAAACTTACAAAGTCTTCAGAAGGCTGCCCTCTCCAGCCTTGCATCACGTGTACATACACGCATGCTAGTGATTCCCAACTGCTTGGTTCTTTCCTCACCCTGCTCTTTGCTTTGCTAAAATGAATCCCATTACTTGAAATGCTCTTCCCCACATGGGCCAGTAAGTCCGCTGGATGGGCTTCACTTTGATCAGCCCCATGAAGCAAGTCTGTTCTTTGAGCCCTAGGGAAGCCTCTTGCACTACAAAGCTCCCCATGTCCACAACTTGGGTGTTGGGTGTGTAACAGGACCTCCTGAGATTGCAACTACTTGTTGTCTAACATAAGAGAGAGACGTGACATGAGGTTTGCGAGTTTAACTTTCAAGCCAAGGACAGGCAGAGGAAGGCTCATGACTGTGGCAGTACAGCACTTAGCTCTAGCCTATCGGGTCCTGCGCTGTGCTGCATCCCTAAGCCCTCCTGATGGTGAGGTCCACTGTCTCCCACCCAGTGCCTCTCCTGCCTTAGGCCTTCCAAGTTCCCAGTCCTGTAATCTTATGGCTCTATCTGCCTCACCTCTGCTTCCCTTTTTTGCATTTTCAACCAGGCGAGAAAACAGTCTCCTGAGAGATCTCTTCCTCTGACTGCTCTTCTCACATTCTTATTTCCTGGATCCTACATCAGACCCAACACAGCACTCTAGTAATCCCATAAATCCTGACATTTCATCTTGGTCTGGTTCCTTCTATTGTCTTCCTCTCCTTCCTCCCACTTGAAGAGATGCTAACAGAGCAGTGATTTTTAGGCTTTCCTGTGAAAAAGAATCACCTAAGGAATTTCTGACTCAGTAGCTCATGGGTGGGGCCCTAAGATCTGCCATTCCCAGCATGGACCTGGAAAGGTGGTCCTAGGACCACTTTAAGTAAAACAGTAAGTAGACTGAGTGCTTTATGTCACCCTTCACCTTAACTGGGCCCTCTGAATGCTAGAGAGAGTCTTCCTCCTAATTACTCAAAACGACCATTCACCAGACATCATAAGTGGAATCTGGGCAGACAATCCGTCTCACCAGAACAACTGCCCTCAGCTGGTCCAAGCAGGAACTACAGCTCTAAGACACTTCCAGCTCTTTACCCCAATTAGATCCTTACCTTGAAATAAATTTACCTTTGAGATATGAATAATATTTTATTTTCCACTCAAGTAATAGAAATTATTCTGCTGCCTACTTATACTCTCTTTGTTTATTCACATCAATGTGATTTTTATTAGAATAGAATAATAATGCTTATCTATGTATTTCATTTTTAAAGATATTTAGATAGTACACATATTTAGAATTCACCACCCAACTTGCAGAAACAATTCCACTAACATCCATCTAATCACACACTACCTTCCTCAAATATATATTATAATAGCAAATTGGGCTTGACATCTGTGGAGTTGATACAGATTAGTGAGAATTACTACCACCTGGTACATGCATGGCAACTAGAAGTGGCGGAAAGTGTCAGGACCAGTCATAAACAGAGTCCGAAGGAGGCAATACAGAGCCAAGTCCAAAGGAGGCACAGGATAGGGGCTGGGAATGGGGAGCTGTTTTCCTCTGGCCTTTGGGACATGAGCATGCTCATCTTCTGAGAGTGTCAGAAGCGATTTTGGCCAAAAATGCACATGGTTTTACATGCACAGATTTTTTTTTAAGCGTCTTGAAAAAAAAATCAGAAGAGATTTCCAAGAGGTAGATAAGGAATCGCAGACTACAATAAGACTTTGGAAAAAGGAAGTGGAGTGCGTGACACAGACAGGGTTATAAAGCCTCCGTATCACGTGACCACGGCAGGACCGTGACTTGCCACACCTCACACGGGCAGTAGCAGGTGTGGTTGGTTACATGTGAGGTTCTGGGTCTTTCTGCCGGAGTTTTACTCTCTGCCACTTGCCAGGTGTGATGTCGGGCGAGTTATTTAGTCTCTGAAGCCTTTTCCACCCACCTGAAGAGGGACAGTTTTAACTCATACAACTGTGGTGACTGACTAAGGAATTGTTTTTTGCAAGTTGGGTTACGGAAAGATAATTGTAAGTATGTATACTATCTCAGTACCTTTAAACATTACCATTATTTTTTATTGTGGCTCAATATACACAACATAAATTTTATAATTTTAACCATTTTTAAGTGTACAAGTCAGTGGCATTAAGTACATTCACATTTTTGTGTAACCATCACCACTATCCATTTCCAGAATCTTTTCACCATCCTGAACTGAAACTCTATTATTTTTTTGATCCATTAACTGGTTTTGGTCACATTCATAAATTTTTTTAGCATGGTACCTAATACATGTTAACTGTCAGCATAACATCAGGGAACGTGGGGTTTCATTTTAGCATTTGAGTTTCTCTTTTGAGCAGTTCTATTTGTAGGAATTAATGTTTTATTGTTTTTACTCTTTCTTTTAGAAGTCTTCCAAAGAACAAAGAGAAAAACTGTTTTTTAAAAAAAAGAATGAAACTCATTGTATCTTGAATTTTTGTAAGTTTAAGATACATTATGGGATGTTAGCAATTTTATTTTTCCCATATCTTAAAATATTTTGCTATTCATCATCTTAGGCATTATTTGATATTACTCATCAATTATACTCAACTATGCTAAAACACACTAAAATAATGTGAAATGGAAAAATAATGGAATTGCCTGAAAGGTTGATGCAATAATGAAATAAACCATCACTATTACATCACCCTTCAGTTTTCCTGTTGTCTTGCCCCAAGTATTGCAGCATCTTTCAAGGATTAAGATAAGACAGGGGGATACCATCTTTGTTGTTTTTTAAAAATCTTTCAGTCAACACAGTTGAGAATTTATAATTTTTATTTTCTACCCATAATGGCAAAAATAAGGAAATTTATAGAATTTGTTTCACAATCATTAAACAAATCAGAAGATTAATGCAAAGAGACTTCATGTAAGTAAAATCTCAGACTATGAGTCTTCAGATAACGATCTCCTAGTCGAATTTTCTCAAACTCTTGAATCATTGAGTGGCTACTATATTTCTAAAGACAAAAAGGAAATGCAGTGTTCTCAATGAGCTAGTCGCTCAGTAAGAACTTTATTATGTGATGTTTTGCTAAAAAGTGAACTACCATATTCTTTCATCTTTATGATATTGTACACCAAAATTTTGCTTGATATGGGTCATAAGTGGACAAGGCAGGTACATATAAAAGGGTGGATGAAAGAAAACAGATAATGTAAATGTCAAAAATTCTACTGATCACTCTAATTCATGTTTATAAATCTGAAATGTTTTGCGTTTATGGAACAAAGATGGCTGTCCTCTCAAAATTATGAGCCATCAAAGTTTTCAAAAGTATTATATTTTGATGACGCTAACGGCAAGAAGATAAAATCAGAAGAAATGGTAAGCTAAAACTCTGAGAGATGTACTTGAAATCTGGAATCAGATTTACACGACGGTTATGTTCCAGAATCATACATGACAATCAATGGCCAGTTAATAGTGTTCAAAGGAAGCTGCCCATTTTTGGTATATGTACCTTCTAAACCAGGAAAACATAGAATAAAAAACTGGGATTTGCTATGTTGAAATTTTTATTAAAATTTCTAAAAAAGTTGTTTTTCACTCTATCTCTGATTTTACTTCTGTAAATTACTCATAAAATGACTTAAAAATATAAAAGCATAAAAAGGATTCTTTGGAGGCAAATGGTAAATACTGACAAATATTCCTGGTATACCAAGGATTAAGCAAGCACTCAGTAAACTTTGTGGTTACTGTCACGTCATCATCATCATCACCAGAGTCTACAGAGTTCTAGATTTATCCTGAGAAAGAAACCACATCCCATGATCCATGAAACAATAAGGACTCATGAGCACCAGCAGGTTTGAGGTATCTTGTTGCCACATCCAGCATAGAAGGGTGACTAGAGCGCGCTCCCACTGTGGTACATAAAAGGGCTGATGTGGCCATTCACAAGGTGAGCCTTCTTCCTGGAGTGTGTGTGAGACACAGCGCAAAGTCTGCCAAGAGGCATCACTCTCCCTGACCACCCCCCGCTTCCGCTGATTCACAGAGAACTGAGCAGCCACCAAAAGACCTGGTAATATACCTTCCATGACTTTTAAGAGCTCATTCCTTTAAAAGAAAAAGAAAAACTTGTATCCCAAGTTCTTTTGATCAAAGGCTGTGACTTTCAATGAAGAAGAAGGCTATGAGAACTGACCATCTGGCTGGAGGAGGGAGTACCCACAGGAAAAATTCACACCACTGATTCCAGAAAAGGACACCACGAGGGTCACAGAAAGGAAAACAGAAATGGAGGAATTTTTTTTAGTAACTCTGAAATGAAAAACATAAAGTGGTTAAGGAAGAATACTTGGAGATTCAAATCTCTCTCTCTCTCTCTCTCTCTCTCTCTCTCTCTCTGTGTGTGTGTGTGTGTGTGTGTGTGTGTGTGTGTGTACATGTATGTTTCTATCTTATCTATCTATCTACCTATCTATATAGATCTATGTAATTTTTTTAAATTAGTAAATGTGACCTCCTGGGTTTATCCAGTACAAGGAAGAACTTTCTTCCAGTCACAGAGGGATCCTTTAGTGGGGAAAAAGTGATCAGAAGACTGTGGTTGGTCCCCAGGTGGACATATAGTCAAGTAGCGGCCAAAGGACCACCCAAAAATACCATTCCTGAGCTGGGAAAACTGGATTCCCTCTAAGGTCCCTTCCATCTGAACTGAGGATAACACAATGGTTAAGAGAATGTGGGTCCTGGAATCAGAATGTCTGGGTTCAAATTCTAGCCCAGGCTTTACTGAGAGACACTATTTAACCTGACTAAACCTAACTTGCATTATCTGTGGGCAAGTGGGGCCCAATGATGACAGTGGTACCCACCGGGGCACGATATGTTCTGTTTGCCCCTACAGATCCCCTTGCACCCCTCACTAGTCCCCTTTCTGCCCAGGAGACTGGCCTGGATGAAGTTCCTCAACAGACTCCCTTGTTGGGTGCAACAGACTCCTGCCCCAGCAGGAGACTGCAGGGAGGGAGAAAGATGAGTGTGGGGCAGTGATGCCGTTGGCTCTCTCCTTCTCTCTATCCTGTCTGACTGCCTGTGTCCTTCAAGTGAAGGTCCCTGTGCTTTCCAGGCAGCCCTATCTACATAACTCTTTCCTTCTGGATTCTGGGAATTCCTCCCCTCCCTCAACCCTCCAGGCTCAGAGGTGACTAGCCCAGAGATACTGCACTCTCTCTTGTGGATCCCTATACCTGCTTTCACTCTGCAAATAGTCTACTTATTAAACCCTCTTCCAATGATCTTAATGTGAAGTTGCATCTGTGCTTTGCTGGGACCCTGACTACTTTAAAGGTTGTTGAGAGGGTTAATGTGCCTGACACTAAGAAAACAATCATCACAATGATATTTGTATCCTCCTTTCTCTTGTCTCCCACTCCTCTTTTCACCCAGGATTAACCCTTCTACCTAGTTCCCCTTGCGATTCTTTAACAGAGGAGTCAGAAAACGTCTTCTGCAAAGGCCCAGAGAGTTAATATTTTAGGCTTCGTGGGCTACACAGCCTGTCACCATGGCTCAACTCTGCCCTTGTAGAACAGAGCAGCCACAGGCAATATGCAAACAATAAGCGTGGCTATGTTCCCATAACATTTTATTTATGAACACTGATATTTGCATTTCATATAATTTTCATGGGTCATGAAATGTTCTTCTTTTGATTATTTTTCAACCATTTGAAAATGTAAAAACCCATCTTCAGCTCTCAAGTTATACAAAAACAGGCAACAGGAAGTCTTTGGACTGTAAGCCATAGTTTGCCAACCCCTGCTTTAACAGAGTTCTAAGATTTAACATTTATACCTCAGCAGAGAGCTTTTATGCTCCAAATTATTATTCTACTTTTTTTTTCTACTTTCCTTTTTTTGTTTAATTTAAGAAGACTACAAATTGATTCTTTGAAGCCAAAGTTTGCTGACTCTTTACCATGATCTTTGCTAACTGACTTCCAAAATCCTGTCCCATAGCCCATTCAGACCCCTCCCCTCCCTAGTACCTTCTGGGGATAATGTCCTTGAAGCTGTTCCCATACCAGAAACCCATCCCACCACTGTTTCATCTATGAAAAAACACATCCAGGACTAGCCCAGTGTGATTCACTCCATGGAAATAACAACGTGGTGTATCTGGTCATAGCCTGTGTACTGACAATGTTGAGAAGATGAAGTCAGTCTTTGCAGATTCCACCTGATTATGTCCTGGTACCCATTCAGGACATTTACTGATATCTGATGATTTACTGGTCTGATGACAATTCTCTCCTCCCTCCCTTTCTCCAAAGGCCAATCTGATCAGTTGCTGCAAAAGTGCTAGTAGATGCTAAGGTGTTTAACCCACTCCAACAGACATACTATGACTTATACAGACACAGATATTCTTGAATTTCTTTAAGTCTTTAAAATAATTCCTTACCTAAGCAGTGGTTTGCAACCCTGGCTACACATTAGAATCACCTGGAAAGCATTTGAAAATGCTGATGTGCAGATCCCACCCTACAATGATTGCAAGGTTATCTGCAGTTTTACAAAGGTTCCCAGCAAATTCTAGGGCAAAGTGAGGCTTGAGAATTATGGACTTAGAGGACGGCCAAGGGAGAAATTTTCAGGCAGCTGAAGGAGGTCACGATGCACCCACTCAAATCATGAATGCTTTATTTTTCTTACTCTCCCATGCAGAGTTGCAGAAAAGAAGGCAATTGGAAGCTACAGTAATCAAGACAGTATGGTACTGGCACAAAAACAGAAATATAGATCAATGGCACAGGACAGACAGCCCAGAGATAAACCCACGCACATATGATCACCTTATCTTTGATAAAGGAGGCAAGAACATACAGTGGAGAAAAGACAGCCTCTTCAATAAGTGGAGCTCAGAAAACTGGACAGCTACATATAAAAGAAAGAAATTAGAACACTCCCTAACACCATACACAAAAATAAACCCAAAATGGATTAAAGACCTAAATGTAAGGCCAGACACTATCAAACTCTTAGAGGAAAGCATAGGCAGAACACTCTATGACACAAATCACAGCAAGATCCTTTTTGACCCACCTCCTAGAGAAATGGAAATAAAAACAAAAATAAACACATGGGACCTAATGAAACTTCAAAGCGTTTGCACAGAAAAGGAAATCATAAACAAGACAAAAAGACAACCCTCAGAATGGGAGAAAATATTTGCAAATGAAGCAACTGACAAAGGATTAATCTCCAAAATTTACAGGCAGCTCATGCAGCTCAATATCAAAAAAACAAACAACCCAATCCAAAAATGGGCAGAAGACCTAAATAGACATTTCTCCAAAGAAGATATACAGATTGCCAACCAACACATGAAAGAATGCTCAACATCATTAATCATTAGAGAAATACAAATCAAAACTACAATGAGATATTATCTCATACTGGTCAGAATGGCCATCATCAAAAAATCTACACACAATAAATGCTGGAGAGGGTGTGGAGAAAAGGGAATACTCTTGCACTGTTGGTGCGAATGTAAATTGATACAGCCACTATGGAGAACAGTATGAAGGTTCCTTAAAAAACTAAAAATAGGACTACCATATGACCCAGCAATCCCACTACTGGGCATATACCCTGAGAAAACCATAATTCAAAAAGAGTCATGTACCATAATGTTCATTGCAGCTCTATTTACAATAGCCAGGACACGGAAACAACCTAAGTGTCCATCAACAGATGAATGGATAAAGAAGATGTGACACATATATACAATGGAATATTACTCAGCCGTAAAAAGAAACGAAATTGAGTTATTTTTAGTGAGGTGGATGGACCTAGAGTCTATCATACAGAGCGAAGTAAGTCAGAAAGAGAAAAACAAATACCATATGCTAACACATATATATGGAATCTAAAAAAAAAAAAGGTCATGAAGAACCTAGGGGTAAGATGGGAATAAAGACACAGACCTACTAGAGAATGGACTTGAGGACATGGGGAGGGGGAAGGGTAAGCTGGCACAAAGTGAGAGAGTGGCATGGACTTATAAATACCGCCAAATGGAAAACAGGTAGCTAGTGGGAAGCAGCCACATAGCACAGGGAGATCAGCTCGGTGCTTTGTGACCACCTAGAGGGGTGGGATAGGGAGGGTGAGAGGGAGGGAGGCGCAAGAGGGAGGAGATATGGGGATATATGTATATGTATAGCTGATTCACTTTGTTATAAAGCAGAAACTAACACACCATTGTAAAGCAATTATACTCCAGTAAAGACGTTAAAAAAAAAAAGAAGAAGGCATTTGGGAGGGTGGGATAGAAATAAAAATTATCGTGCACCTAGCTTGTGTTTTGATTTTATTCGTAACTTTTCATTCATTTATTTATTCATCCAACAATATTTATTAAGCTAATTTGTGCCGGGCACTCTGCTAAACACTGCACATACAAGACGAGTAATATAGGCATGATCTCTGCCATCATGGAGCTTACATTCTCATGGGTGGAAAGTGTACAAGGAATTGAACTAATTACGACACAATTATTATTTAATGACAAATATGGTAAGTCGTACGAAGTCAGAATACATCTTCCATGGGGATCTGACTTACCTGAGGGAGATCAGGGAATCTGGCTGAGCCTTGAAGCATGAGTAAGAACTTCTGAAATAAAAAGTGGGGATGGCAGAGGGAACTACATGAGCAAAGGCCCTGTGGTAAGTGGGTAGGAGCTTAGAGCTTTTGAAGGACTGAAGGCAGCGTGGGTGAAATTCAGAGAGCAAAAGAAGAATGGTGGGGTACCTGACAGCCAGGGCAGGCAAGGCCTTGGAGGCCTTATTAAGGCACTATAAGTTACCTCATTTGTACCTCACTAATGTCTGCCTTTTATAGACTCAGAGCACCAGTAACATGCTCAGGGTTCCATGACTGGAAAGAGGTGAGGCCAGCACTCAAACCCACTTCTGTTTAATTCCCAGCCTGTGTTCTTGCTGCCGCCCCATCTGTCTCCCTCTGCAGTTCCCTCCACCCTCTGCAGTGAGATGATTCACTACAAACAGAAATTATAAATCAAGTCTGTGTTTCTATATAGAATCTCTCCATATAGAAATGCAGTATCTGTGCTTATATACAGTTACATAGATAGGAAGGAACAAAATAAAAGGAACAAAAGGATTAACTTTAGGGAAACTGACCTTCACTCTATGGAGGAAAAGACTGGCCTGCACCTCCTAGCCAGTCAGCTGCAGAATTCAAAAAGTTTCCTATCATTGGACCACAAGATAAGTTAATCAGACAAAGTCATTCATTGATTCATTTATCAGTATTTACTGAGCACTTATGTACCAAGTACTAGAGACACAGATGAAAATACAGAATCTGAACACCAGTGGAGCTTACAGTCTTTTCTAGGAGAGTGGAGAGAAGCAATGTATTTAGCCAAATTCAAATCAGAAATTCCTAAAGTTTTAGCAGGAGATAGGAGAGAAGAGTGGTAATATTTTATACCTACTACTTATTCCTACCAGGATTATCTCGCTCTATCTGATTCCTTCACCCCAAAGTTTTCCACATATGATCACCCAAAAAATTAAGGTCAATAAAAATTGCTATTATTTGGTAAATAGGGAAGACCACCTTGTGAATAAAATGTAAGCAGTGGGCAAGGACATTCTGGGGCATGATCAAAAAATTGTACAAATTTTGGAAAACTGTACAAATCTTCCCCAAAAAAGTCTGATCCAGTTCCAAAATCAGCAATGTACATGAGATTGCTCCAATCCTCTTCCAGATGGTTTGAGGAAATATGAGCTGAGTCCTAGACGTAATGCTAGAGATATGAAATGGACAAATAAAAAACTTCATTAAAATCCTAAAATAAAATAGAAAAATCTGCAGCAGATGGTACGGATTATAGACAGTTAAATGTCTGACAAAGGCAGTAATGATTTTTTTTTTTTTTATCAGCAACAAGGATTTGGGAGAAAGATGGGAAGACTGAATTATAGAAAATACGGTATTGATTTTTGAAAATGGAAGTAAGATTGATCCTAGCCAGTACCTCAGGTAAACTTCTTCGATCCCTATTAAAATGTTCAGTTTGAGTCTAACAATCAAGGAGGCAGCTCAGCACACTTTCCTGAGACCCAGAGGGAGGTGATGGGGAAGGAAAAGCATCCATCTTCCCATTCTTCTCCAGGAGGCGGTCAACAACTGCTCAGAGCAGTGCCACCCCATGACCTTGGGGGACCAGTACACCTGCCCACAGTCAAGAGAGGTGACTAAGTGGGGAAGGCCTGCTAAGTCCCACACAACAGTCTGCTGCACATCAAAAGCACACTGTGTGTGCGTACATATATGCACATGTGTACACATGCACATATGCATCGCCAGTTATCCTCCTTCCTCTTTTTTTTTTTTTTTTTTTTTTTTTTTTTTTTTTTTTTAACCACTAAATCATCAACCTCAGCCATCCCTTCTTCAGGGGAATTACTCACTGTATTTTCTGTTGGGATCCATGATGAGTTTCCTGTTGGTTCTCAAAAGTTTACTCAGTGGTGACCAGGGCGCGAACCCGCGTCCCCTGCATCGGCAGGCGGACTCTCAACCACCGCGCCACCAGGGAAGCCCATCCTCCTTCCTCTCTTAAGAGTGATTTCTTCTGCCCTATCATCAGCTAGAACTTGGCAAAGGAGAACAAGAAACTCGGACCATCACAGCACATCAAAGGTCTCTCCCAATATATTCCCCAAACTAAGATGCATAAGAACGTCTTCCTCATCCTCTTTGGAGACCATTAAGTCAGAGCTGAGCTTAAGAACAGGCTTCTCTTTCTCCCTTCCAAGAACACCTCAGAGGTCATCACTCCTTACATTTCCTGCTGTCACCCTTCCCTTGAGTAAAATGTTAAAAATGAGAATAGACTATAAGAACCTTGCTTTCAAGGACAAAAAATCCTTACCATATAATACTTTGTGCCAGCCCTGCCCACACCAAATTTATTCTCATTAGTATATATTGACTCTCACTTTCTCATCTTCCAACATTATGAACCTTAATTTGATTGGCCATTCAGCCCAGTTTCCTAGATTTGAGCATATGTAGCTGTCTGTTCGTCATGTCCATTGTGATAAGTGTCCTTGGTAGGTTGTCAGCTGCTTCTGATGTGTAAATCTGTGGTTTAGACTCACTCAAAGTGTGGTTCTAGGATTAACAAAATCAGCAGAATTACTAGAGAAATGGAAATCAAAACTACAGTGAGGTGCCACCTCACACCAGTCAGAATGGCCATCATTAAAATGTCTACAAATAACAAATGCTAGAGAGGGTATGGAGAAAAGGGAACCCTCCTACACTGTTGGTGCAGCCACCATGGAAACGTAAGTTGGTGCAGCCACTATGGAAAACAGTATGGAGTTTCCTCAGAAAACTAAAAATAGAACTACCATATAATTCAGCAATTCCACTCCTGGGCATATACCCAGACAAAACTATAGTTCAAAAAGATACATGCACCCCTATGGTCATAGCAGCACTATCCACAATAGCCAAGACATGGAAACAGCCTAAATGTCCATCGACAGATGAACGGATAAGGATAAAGAAGATGTGGCACATGTATACAATGGAATACTACTCAGCCATAAAAATGAATGAAATAATGCCATTTGCAGCGACATGGATGGACTTAGAGATTACCATACTAAGTGAACTAAGTCAGACAGAGAAAGACAAATACCACATGATATAACTTATATGTGGAATCTAAAATATGGCACAAATGAAC